>NC_134082.1:60103465-60413465 GCF_000715075.1 Nicotiana tabacum | reverse complement strand
ACAGGTATTGTTTTAGTTTGCCACAGGGATGCCTCTATATTAATTGATCTTTGTTCCACTCTTTCATATGTTTCATCATATTTTTCTCATTATTTGGATATGCCCCGCAAATCTCTTGTTTTTTTGTTCATGTATCTACTCCGGTAGGCGATCTATTATTGGGAACTGTGTATATCGGTCGTGTGTGGTGACTATTAGGGGGTTTGGGGACCCGAGTGGACCTTTTGTTGCTTAGTATAGTTGATTTTAATGTGATATTGGGCATGGATTGGTTATCTCTATGTCATGCTATTTTGCACTATTATACTAAAATAGTAATGTTGGCTATGCCGGGTGTGCCACAGATTGAGTGGCGAGGTTCGTCAGATTATGTTTCCAGTAGAGTGATTTCATTGGCCCAGCGGATGGTTGGGAAGGGTTGTATTTCATATTTGGCTTTTGTTAGGGATGTCAGTGCATAGACCCCTCCTATTGATTAAGTTCCAGTAGTGAGGGATTTTTTGGATGTGTTTCCTGCGGACCTGTCGGGCATGCCACCGGACAGGGATATTTACTTCTCTATTGATTTGGTGTCGGGCACTCAGCCCATTTCTATTCCACTATATCGTATGGCACCGGCGGAGTTGAAGGAGCAACTTCATGAGCTCCTTGATAAGGGGTTTATTCGGCCTAGTGTATCGCCTTGGGGTGCGCCTGTTCTATTTATAAAGAAGAAAGATGGCACGATGAGGATGTGCATTGATTACAGGCAGTTGAACAAAGTCACAATCAAGAACAAGTATCCTTTGCCTCGTATTAATGATTTATTTGACTAGCTTCAGGGAGCGAGAATGTTCTCTAAGATTGATCTCAGGTCAGGGTATCACCAGTTGAAGATCAGGGACTCAGACATTTTTAAGACAACTTTCAGGACCCGATATGGTCATTATGAGTTCCTTGTGATGTCTTTTGGGTTGACCAATGCCCCAGCAACATTCATGCATTTGATGAACATCATGTTTCGGCCTTATCTCGACTCGTTTGTGATTGTCTTCATTGATGATATTCTAGTGTACTCGTGTAGTCCGGAGGATCACGTTGAGCATTTGAGAGTAGTGTTGTAGTGGTTGAGGGAGGAGAAACTTAATGCAAAGTTCTCCAAGTGTGAGTTTTGGCTTAGTTCAATGGCGTTCTTGGGGCACGTGATGTCCAACGAGGGTATTCAAGTTGATCTGAAGAAGATAGAGGCAGTTCAGAGTTGTCCCAGACCGTCCTCAACCATAGAGATTCGTAGTCTTCTAGGCTTGGTGGGTTATTACCGTCGGTTCGTTCAGGGATTTTTATTTATTGCATCACCCTTGACCAAATTGACTCAAAAGGGTGCCTCTTTCAGGTGGTCGGATGGGTGTGAGGCGAGCTTTCAGAAGCTCAAGACTGCCTTGACCACAACTCCAGTATTAGTTTTGCCATCAGCTTCAGGGTCACATACAGTATATTATGATGCTTCTAGAGTTGGTATTGGTTGTGTGTTAATGCAGGACGGTAGAGTGATTTCTTATGCTTCTCGTCAGTTGAAGCCCCATGAGAACAACTACCATGTTCATGATTTGGAGTTGGCTACCATTGTTCACGCGTTGAAGATTTGGAGGCATTATCTCTATGGTGCATCTTGTGAGGTGTTCACTGATCATTGTAGCCTCCAGCACTTGTTCAAACAGAAGGATCGCAATTTGAGGCAGCAGAGATGGTCAGAGTTTCTAAAGGACTATGATATTACTATCGTGTAGCATCCAGGAAAGTCCAATGTAGTGGCCAATGCCTTGAGTAGGAAGGCGGTGAGTATGGGTAGTCTTGTATTTATTCATGTTGGGGAGAGACCTCTTGCAGTTGGTGTTTAGGCCTTGACCAATCAGTTTGTGAGGTTGGATATTTTGGAACCTAGTTGGATCTTAGCTTGTGTGGTTTCTTGGTCTTCCTTGTTTGATCGTATCAAAGAGCTCCAATACGATAATCCTTATTTTCTTTTCCTTAAGGACAAAGTTCAGCACGGCGATGCCAGAGATGTGACTATTGGTGATAACGGGGTATTGAAGATGTAGGGCCAGATGTGCGTGCCCATTGTAGATGGACTTCGAGAGTTGATTCTGGAGAAGGCCCATAGCTCGCGGTATTCCATCCATCCAGGTGCCGCAAAGATGTACCAGAATTTGAGACAGAACTATTGGTGGAGGAGAATGAAGAAGGATATAGTGGGGTTTGTAGCTCAATGTCTCAATTATCAGCAGGTGAAATATGAGCATCAGAGACCGGGTGGCTTGCTTCAGCAGATGAATATTCTAGAGTGGAAGTGGGAGTGGATCACCATAGATTTTGTAGTTGGACTCCCACAGACTTTGAGGAAGTTCAATGTTATTTGGGTGATTGTGGATCGGTTGACCAAGTTCGCGTACTTCATTCCTATGTGTACTACCTATTCTTCAGAATGGTTAGCTGAGATTCATATCCGAAAGATTGTTTGCTTGCATGGTGTCCCAATTTCCATCATTTCAGATAGAGGTACTCAGTTTACATCGCAGTTTTGGAGGGTCGTGCAATGAGAGTTAGGTACTCAGGTTGAGTTGAGCACAACTTTTTACCCTCAAACGAATGGGTAGTCTAAGAGCACTATTTTGATATTGGAGGACATGTTGCGCGCTTGTGTCATTGATTTTAGGGGTTCATGGGATCAGTTTCTACCACTTGCAGAGTTTGCATATAACAATAGTTATCAGTTGAGTAGTCAGATGGCTCCATATGAGGCTTTATATGAGAGACGGTGTAGATCTCCAGTAGGTTGGTACAGACTTGGTACAAGATGATTTGGACAAGGTGAAAGTGATTCAGGAGCGGCTTCGTACAGCTCAGTCGAGACAAAAGAGTTATGTGGATAGGAAGGTTTGTAATGTGTCTTGCATGGTTGGGGAGAAGGTTCCACTGAAGGTTTCACCTATGAAGGGTGTTATGAGATTTGGGAAGAAGGGCAAATTGAGCCCTCGGTTCATTGGGCCCTTTGAGGTGCTTCGGAGGATAGGAGAGGTGGCTTATGAGCTTGCTTTGCCACCTATATTATCGAGTGTGCACCCGATATTTCATGTTTCTATGCTCCGAAAGTATATTGGAGATCGGTCTCATGTTTTGGATTTCAACATGGTTTAGTTAGATGGTGATTTGACTTATGATGTGGAGCCAGTGACTATTTTGGAGCGACAGGTCCGAAAGTTAAGACCAAATGATATAGCTTCAGTGAAAGTGCAGTGGAGAGGTCGGCCCGTGGAGGAGGCTACTTGGGATACCAAGCAGGAGATGCGGAGAAGATATCCACACCTGTTTGAGGCTTCATGTATGTTTCTTGACTCGTTCGAGGACAAACATTTGTTTAAGAGAGGGATGATGTAATGACCCGGCCGGTCGTTTCATGAGTTATAGCCACGTTTCTCCCATTTTTGCTTCCTTATGTGTTCTTTGGTTGTATTTCATTGCATCATGTTGGTTGGTTCGGGTTAGGAGTGATCTTGGAGTGAATTGAGACACTTAGTTTCTTTTTAGTAGGCTTAAGTTGGAAAAGTCAATTGGATGTTGACTTATGTGTAAATGATCTCGGATGGGAATTTCGATGGTTCAGTTAGCTCAGTTAGGTGATTTTGGACTTGGGAGCGCGTCTAGAATGTGATTTGGAGGTCCGTGATAGATTTAGGCTTCAATTGGAAAAATTGGAAATTTGGCATTTCTCTGGCGGCAGTGGACATTCTGATATCTGGGTCGGAATGAAATTCTAGATATTGGAGTAGGTCCGTAGTGTCATTTTTGATGTGTGTGCAAATTTTCACATCATTCGGACAAGGATTGATAGGTTTCGGCATCGTTTGCGAAATTCATAAGTTTAAAGGTTCTTTGGCTTGAATCCGAGGGTGATTTGGTGTTTTGATGTTGTTTTGAGTGTCCCGAAAGTTTGAATAAGTTGAATGGTGATTTGTGGCTGGTTGTTATTTTTGGTTGAGGTCCCAAGGGCCTCGGAATGAATTCGAATAGTTAACGGAAGAGTTGGAAGTTAGTTGGTGCAGCTGAAGTTGCTGCTTCTGTTATTTCTGTACCTATGGATTGGGGACCGTATGTGTGAGGTCGCAGATGCAAAAGGGAGACTGCAGATGCAGAATTTGGCCATCAGGAGAAGAACCGCAGATGCGGTAAGTTAGATGCATCTGTGGGACCGTAGGTGCGGTTCCTGGGGCGGTGATGCTGTCCTAGGCGTTTAAGGGAAAACCGCAGGTGCAATTGATTGGACCGCATAAGCGGTGCCGTAGGTGCGGTAGAAGGACCGCATATGCGAAATTGCTGGGCAGAATATATAAAAGGGTTCCTTCGCGAATTTTTGCCTATTTCCTCCATTTTTGAAGACGAGTTTTGAGCTTTGGGAAGTGATTTTCAAGAGGAAACGAGGGTTATTAGTTGGGTAAGTAACTTGGTCCTTATTTCTTGTGTTTATGATGAATTTTCCTACTATTTAATCATGAAATTAGTGGGAATTTGGGGTGAAGTCGAAGGGGTTAGGGCTTGAGTTTTGGAGAGTTTGATTTAGGAATTTAAGGGACCATTTGAGGTCGGATTTTGATGAATTTGGTATGTATGGACTCGGGAGTGAAAGGGGTTTCTAATTTTGTGATTTTGTCGGATTCTGAGATGTGGGCCAGGGGACCGGGTTTGGGTGAATTTCAGAATTTCGGTCTAATTTCATAATTTTTCGTATAGAATTGGTTCATTGGCCTATATTGATTGCATTGTATTGCTTTTGGTCAGACTCGGGACATTTGGAGACTGATTCCAGAGGAAAGGGCATCACAGAGTAGGGATTTGACCGGTTCGAGGTAAGTAATGAATGTAAATCTTGTTCTGAGGGTATGAAACCTCGGATTTCACATCGTTTCACTATTTTAAGGTGGTGCACATGCTAGATGATGAGCGTGTGGGTGTGCACCGTTGGGGATTGTGACTTGGTCAGTCCTGTAGCAACTATTAAGTTGCATATTTGACTGGAAACTATATGATACTTATGTGTTTTAGGAGGAATTTCTATGATTTGGGCTGAATTCCATATTTGGTCCTTTTCTTATTATTTCCTTACTGTTTTGACTTAAGATCTGTACTCAGTCATGCTATGTTTTACTGATTTCATAACTTAGTCTTTATTACTTCGTTTTGATGCATAAAATGATATTTTGGGCTGAGCACCCTATTTTTACTGATAGCCCGAGTGGCTTGAGAGATTTATGACTGAGTAAGGCCAAGAGTATAGCACGTAAGTTAACACGTGAGTTGTCTGTGCAACATGTGAGTTGTCCGTGCGGATTCTGATATTGGTACTATACCACGTGAGTTGTCCGTGCAGCAGGTGAGTTGTCCGTGCAGCAGGTGAGTTGTCTGCGCAGCGATATAATGCTTGGGCTGTAGGAGCCCCTCCGGAGTCTGCACACCCCCAGTGAGCACGGGTACCCTGAGTGAGTGATTCAAGATATGCCCGAGGGGCTGTTTTTGAGTGACGTTGTGCCCGAGCGGCTATTTATGATTTTCATTCACTTTTACTATCAATTGTATTGAGTCTCTGTTGAAAACTGTTGAAAGATATCTCCAATGATTTTTTTTCGAAAACTGGATTTAAAATGAGATAATTTGACTCACATACTAAATTGGAAGCATGTTGTACTTACTAAGATTTCATGATGTGGTTTTATGTGCTTCTTACCGCTCAGTCTTTATTTACCTTTATTACTTACTGAGTTGGCGTAGTCACATTACTCCCTGCACCTTTTGTGCAGATCCAGGGGTTGTTGGACGTGCTAGCGAGCATTGATCTTCATTCGCCGGGGATACTTGGAGTTGGCGATGTAGCTGCATGGCGATCAGAGCCTTGCCCTTCTCCCTCCTGTATTTCTATGGATATTAGTAGTTGATTTCTAGACTATTTTTGTCTTGCTATGTTTCGGAACAATTTTAGTATTGCTCATGACTTAGTGACACCCGAGGTCGGGCTTTATTTTCTGCATTTTGGTTTTTGACTTTATACTTTTTATGAGGATTTCAGTATGAAAAAGGTTGTTATTTAAATTTTAATGAAATGTTGAACTATTTTGGGAATGTGTCAACTAGCCTAGTTCCATGATAGGCGCTATGACGACCGGATTGGTTTTGGGGTCGTTACAACCTTATACAACATTTACATTGACATGCAGATATAGAGATGTCATATTCTTCATATCATACAAAGATGATTTATTTTACTGGTATTGAGTTTATCTGTTAAACTTGAAAACATGCCTACATTTCTGTGCTATTATTTCATATTGGACTATACCTGTTGAGCTCATTACTATTTTTATCCCAAAGTTTAGTCTTGTTAATTATTGAGTACATGAGGTTGGTTGTACTCATACTACACTCTGCACTTTGTGTGTAGATCTAGGTACTTCCTTGACTCGCTCGGAGATTATCTATTGGAGATTAGATGCTCATGTATGTAGCAACAACGAGTTTTTAGAGTGTATTTTATAAAGACTCAGTATTTGTATCAGAAATTGTGAGATTTTCTCTTAATCTAATTTATATGTTTTTCAAACAAAAAGAATATTAAGATTTATTAGGATTGTCGGCTTGCTTAGTATTGAACCTTTAGGATATAAATTGAATTTTTTGTGTAACGACCCGACCGGTCGTTTTAAGCTCTAGCGTGTCGTTCAGCAGTTTGAGGCCATGAGCAGCTTCACTTCAGGTATTATGACTTGTAAGCATAGTCGGAATTGAATTTCCGGGGAATTCGGAGTTGATTTGGAAAGTGAATTCTCATTTCGGAAGCTTTAAGTTGAAAGAATTATCTAAGATTAGTTTTTTTGAGTAAACAACCTCGAAATAGAGATTCGAAAGTTCCAACAGGTTCGTATGATGATTTTGGACTTGGGCGTATGTCCGGATCGGGTTTTGGAAGACCCGGGAACATTTCAGCACATATTGTAGAAGTTAGCATTTTTGAAAGAATTTCATAAGTTTGGGTTGAAGTGCATTTCAGTGTTATCGATGTCCGTCTGGGATTCTGAGTCTGGCAATAGCTCCGTATGGTGATTCTAGTATTGGGAGTGCGATCGGAAGTGAATTCGGAGGTCCGTAGGTCATTTCGGAGTCATTTGGCTAAAGATAGAAATTTGATGGTTTTTGAGAAGTTCGACCGGAAGTGAACTTTTTGATATCGGGGTTAGATTCCAATTTCGGAAGTTGGAGTAGGTCCATAATGTCAAATATGACTTGTGTGCAAAATTTGAGGTCAATCGGACGTGATTTGATAGGTTTCGACATCTAATGTACAAGTTTGAAATTCTAAAGTTCATTAAGCTTGGATTGGAGTGTGATTCATGGTTTTAGCGTTGTTTGGTGTGATTTGAGGCTTCGAGCAAGTCCATGTTATTTTTTTAGACTTGTGCAGGTGTTTGGTTTGGAGCCCTGGGGGTTCGGGTATGATTCGGGATAACTTCGGAGTGATTTACTAAGAAATAGGATTGCTGGTACTGGTATGATTGCAATTGTGAATCATTGGTCGCAAATGCGACCTCGCATTTGCGAGTTTCTATTCACATTTGTGAGCCTGGGCTTCTAGGGGAAAGTTCGCATTTGCGAACGAAGGAGCGATTTTGCGAGGCTGTCACCTTCGCATTTGCGAAGAATATTGTCGCAAATGCGACCAGGGCAGGGTGGGTTAGGCTTCACATTTGCGATGCAATTGTTGCAAATGCGACATCGCATTTGCGAGCCGGATGTCGCAAATGCAACATGTGCGACTAGAACTCAGGGCTTTTTATCCCGAGACTTAGTCCATTTCCTTCATTTCCCACTTGGCCTTAGGCGATTTTTGAGAGCATTTGAGGAGGGATTCCATCATCATCAAAGAGATAAGTAATTTCTGCACATCATAAGTTAAATACATAGATTATGGGTAGATTAACATGTGAAAATTAGGGAAAATCAAGGGTTTTAGATGAAAAACCTAGAATTTGGTAAAAACAAGATTTAACCACAAAATTTGTTAGGGAATAGAGTAAAAATCATATATTCTTGATCCTTTGGTTATGGGTAACAATTTTCTTCAAAAATTTTCGGAATCCAGGCACATAGGCCCGGGGACGAATTTTTGGAACCATGCATTTAGGGTTGGAAAATTGGTTTAATAATTAGAATATGAACTTTTGAGCATGCATTGACTAGTTCTTACCTATTTGAATAGTTTTGGATCATTCGGCTCCAAATTGGAGGTTTGAGCGCATTCTTGAATCGGAATATAGGCTTCGGAGCGAGGTGAGTCTCCTTTCTAACCTTGTAAGAGGGAATTGTTCCGTAGGTGATATTATTGGTTATGTGCTCCTATTTTTGGGGGCTACGTACACACGAGGTGACGAGAGTCCGTGTGTAGCTACTATCATATGTAATGTCCGGGTAGTCTAGGGCCCAAAAACATGCTATACTTGGAATATCTGTAATCTTGTTGGCAGTTGAATTGCTTAAATCTTATCGCATGTGTAAATGAATTCCTAAAAGCAATTAAACTTCATTTTCTTAAATCGCTAAAAGAGAATTGGATTTTATTTCGATAAACGTTCCCCGATAAATTCTTAATTTGCTGTTTGAGCATGTATTTCTATGTGTACCTACGTCGCATGTATGATTCGCGAGCAGGGTGCTTGTTTATTTATGTTGACCGCTTCGCATGTATGATTCACGAGCGGGGTAATAGATGCATCTATGGTGCGCGTTGTTCGACCCTCGGCAATGCACATTTTACATTTATGTTGGATTGAGCCGTACGACCTCGGCATGATATGCGCATGCTTGTATTGTTGCTTGAGATTTATAAATTTTTACATTTGCCTTTCCTGGCCGGAGATAAATTGATAAAGATAATGAAAAGTAAATCTTTGGAAATCCATTATTATTTGGGAAGTTGTTTACCTGCTATCTGTTACGGAAGGTTATGGGAGCGTGCCCCACGGGAAGGTTGCATTAGTATGGCATGTAGCCATTTGATTGATTGAAGAGTTAATCAAGTATGAAGATTGTAGTGATATCGTTAAATTGAGAATTGATGCCTCGAGGGCACACAGTTTATTGGGTTGCGGACTGTGGAGGATTACTCCGGTTATGATGGTTGCTCTTGTGTGCTATGACAAAAAGGGGGTAAGGATGGACCTTTGAAAGGTTATTAGCCTGGTTCAGTGCGATCAGAATTAGCTTGAGGTATGTGGATGGATTTAAATGTGAATGGGCTCTATATTAGACCAGATATGTTCATTTCAGTCATGCGCTCCTTATGGAAGAGTAGTCGGGGTGTATACTTGAGTCGGGGTGAATGGGCTCTACCTCAGTTGTACTTGAGTTTGTAGCTTATAGCGCTATATGTCTCCCCGGGGATAGTATTATGCACTTGACGTATTGGTAACCGACATTCGGTATTTTGATGTAATGAGGAATCTAGCTCAGTATGTATCTCCTTATGTGAATTTTATGTGTGGATCGGGTGGCACGCCGCCATGGGTATGTTGTTTGGATCGGGTTGCGCGCCGTGACAGTCTGATGTTGAGTACAGTTCCCCATATCTGTTTCTATGTGTTTTGTTTCCTATTTTTTTGTGTTAAGCTCATATTAGCTGTGTGCCTGTGTCGCATGTATGATTCGCGAGCGAGGTAATTGGATTTCCTTTTGTATCGCGTCTGAATTGGTAGCCTATTGGCGCATTGTGCATCATATGAGACTTTTGGTCATGTCTGGGGGCTTATTGCCTAAGCAGTTCGTACTGGGTGAGATGAGATCATAGGATTTAGGATCAGTGCAATCTGATTATATGAAATATATTAAGGAGCTAAGACCATCATTTGGTTCAGAATGAGGTGATGGTTCTTGTCAGAAGTATAGACCTAATGAATTGTCGATTTGGCAGTTGCTTATGAATTTCTACACATCTCTTCCGTCGTGGCGTTATTGTAAGAGTTAGACCAAGACCTATGTATGTCTTGAGGGGCAATGGGAGCATCAGATTCATAGAATTTCGACTAATTTGATCAGAGAGTGTTATTGTGGTCCTGTGAGTAAAGTTGTGCAAGGTGTGAATTTAGCAAAAAATTTGCAGTCATATTTGGGTACAGCGTGTAGTGATTGATATGGTGATCGTATGTTGGAAACACACCTGGTAGAGAACTCCAGATGCTGGAATTGGGCTCTAAGCTTATTTGCTTGAAGGAAAGAGAATATCTTCAGATTGATCGAGCTAATGTGCTCGATTGAGTAGTGGCAGCACGGGTAGGTGCACGAGGTGTTAAACAGTGATGTCGGACAACTTCACTGTAGTTCTCATCACGTTCGAGGACAAATGTATGTTTAAGTGGGAGAGAATGTAACAATCCGACCGGTCGTTTTGAGCTCTAGCACGTCGTTCAGCAGTTTGAGGCCATTCAGTAGCTTCACTTCAGGTATTATGACTTGTACGCATGGTCGGAATTGAATTTACGGGGAATTCAGAGTTGATTTGGAAAGTGAATTCTCATTTTGGAAGGTTTAAGTTGAAAGAATTTGCTAAGATTGGATTTTTGAGTAAACGACATCAGAATCGAGATTTGAAGGTTCCAACAGGTTCGTATGATGATTTCGGACTTGGGCGTATGTCCGAATCAGGTTTTGGAAGATCCGGGAACGTTTCAGCACCTATTGTAGAAGTTAGCATTTTTGGAAGAATTTCATAAATTTGGGTTGAAGTGCATTTCGGTGTTACCGATATCCGTTTGGGATTACAAGTCTGGGAATAGCTCCGTATGGTGATTCTGGTATTGGGAGCGCGATCCGAAGTGAATTCGGAGGTCTGAAGGTCATTTTGGAGTCATTTGGCTAAAGATAGAAATTTGATGGTTTTTGAGATGTTTGATCGGAAGTGGACTTTTTGATATCGGGGCCGGATTCTGATTCAGGAAGTTGGAGTAAGTCCGTAATGTCAAATATGACTTGTGTGCAAAATTTGAGGTCAATAGGATGTGATTTGATAGGTTTCGGCATCAAATGTACAAGTTTGAAATTTTAAAGTTCATTAAGCTTGGATTGGAGTGCAATTCATGGTTTTAGCGTTGTTGGATGTGATTTGAGGCTTCGAGCAAGTCCGTATTATGTTTTTAGACTTGTGGGGTTGTTTGGTTTGGAGCCCTAGGGGCTCGGGTGTGATCCGGGATAGCTTCAGAGTGATTTGTTAAGAAATAGGATTGCTGGTACTGGTATGATCGCAATTGCGATACATTGGTTGCAAATGCGACCTCGCATTTCCGAGTTTCTGTTCGCATTTGCGATACTGGGCTTCTAGGGGAAAGTTTGCATTTGCGAATGAAGGAGCGATTTTGCAAGGTTGTCACCTTCGCATTTGCGAAGAATATGGTCACAAATGCGACCAGGGTAGGGTGGGCTAGGCTTCGCATTTGCGATGCAATTTTCACAAATGCGACATCACATTTGCGAGCCGGATGTCGCAAATGTGACATCTGCGACTGGAACTCAGGGCTTTTTATCCTGAGACTTAGCTCATTTCCTTCATTTCCCACTTGGCCTTAGGCGATTTTTGAGATCATTTGAGGAGGGATTCCATCATCATCATAGAGGTAAGTAATTTCTGCACATCATAACTTTAATACATAGATTATGGGTAGATTAACATGTGAAAATTAGGAAAAATCAAGGGTTTTAGATAAAAAACCTAGAATTTTGTAAAAAAAAGATTTAACAACTAAATTTGTTATGGAATGGAGTAAAAATCATATATTCTTTATCCTTAGGTTATGGGTAACAATTTTCTTCAAACATTTCTGAAATTCGGGCACGTGGGCCCGGGGTTGAATTTTTGGAACCTTGCATTTAGGGTTGGGAAATTAGTTTAATAATTAGAATATGAACTTAGCATGGATTGATTAGTTCTTACCCTATTTGAATAGTTTTGGATCGTTCAGCTCCAAATTGGAGGTTTGAGCGCGTTCTTGAATCGGAATATAGGCTTCGGAGCGAGGTGAGTCTCCTTTCTAACCTTGTAAGAGGGAATTGTCCCATTGGTGATATTATTGGTAATGTGCTCCTATTTGTGGGGGCTATGTACACACGAGGTGACGAGAGTCTGTGCGTAGCTACTATCATGTGTAATGTTTGGGTAGTCAAGGGCCCATAAGCATGTTATACTTGGAATATTTGTAATCTTGCTGGCAGTTGAATTGCTTAAATCTTATCGCATTGGTAAATGAATTCCTAAAAGGAATTAAACTTCATTTTCTTAAATAGCTAAAAGAGAATTGGCTTTTATTTGGATAAACGTTCCCCGATAAATTCTTAATTTGCTGTTTGAGCATGTATTTTTATGTGTATGTGCGTCACATGTATGATTCGTGAGTAGGGTGCTTGCTTATTAATGTTGACCGTGTCGCATGTATGATTTGCGAGCGGGGTAATAGATGCATCTTTGGTTTGCACCGTTCGACCCTCGGCAGTGCACATTTTACATTTATGTTGGATCGGGCCGTACGACCTCGACATGATATGCGCATGCTTGTATTGTTGCTTGAGATTTATAAATGTTGACATTTGCCTTTCCTGGTCGGAGATAAATTGATAAAGATAATGAAAAGTAAATCTTTGGACATCCATTATTATTTGGGAAGTTGTTTACCTGCTATCTGGCTTTATGAATTATAACTGTTGTTTTATAAAATGCCCTGATCTCCTCACATTTTTACTATATTATCATTGGACCACTAGTAAGTCTCGAAGTCGACCTCTCGTCTCTATTTCTTCGAGATTAGACTGGATACTCATTGGGTACACGTTGTTTTCATACTCATACTACACTTGATGTGCATTTTTGTTGCTCAGGCACATGTATCTCTAGTGGCCTAATGGGCGTAGCAGCATGATTGATACGGAGACTTAGGTGAGTTGCATTTGTCGAGATGACCCACATCCAGGAGAGTCTCTTTCGAATTTCTGTATTTACTTTCTGTCCAATATTGTATTCCGAACGGTTGTTGTATTACATTATTTCCTAGAAATTGCTCATGTACTTGTGACACCGGGTTTTGGGATGATCACGGGATTTATCAGTAGTTAAACTTTGTAAAGACATCCTCATTTATCCAACGAGGTTTATTATTTATTATTTATTTGTTTAAAGGAAATGATTTCAAAATAATTAAAATGAGAAATTGCTAGTAAATTGTAGTTGGCTTGCCTGACAGTGGTGTCCGGCACCATCACGACCCTTAGTGGATTTTGGGTCGTGACAGGTACCCTGGCATCATATTTGATGTTAAATACAAATCTACGTATTTAATTATTTTCCCAAATTTATATTATCCTTGATCCATGGTAAGGAAGAGAGTAAAACACGGAGGGTGATGCTGTGCCATAACACTTATCTCATATATTGACTCATACATAGGAGGAAAGAGTGTTAAAACACGAAGGGTGATGTCGTGCCATTTCAATTATCTCCTTTATTGATTTATGTATAGTGAGAAAGAGAGTTAAAGCACGAAGGGTGATGTTGTGCCATTTATATCATATTTTTATTATATTGTGGATAGGAAGAGAGTAAAAGAACGAAGGATAATACCGTGCCATTTCATGTTACTTATGTAATCATTTCATGGTAAGGATAAGAGTAACAACACGAAGGGTGGTTTTGTGCCTTTTTTATATTATCGGCTCACCTGTCTTCATTGTTGATGATCTATTTGGTTGTTACTTGATATTACTCATGTTTTAATTATTGTATCTTTTCCCTTCGCATATCCCCTCCCAGTTGGTACATTTTTAATATCATGTGTATGTAAATTTTTCTTTTTAGAAGGCCTAGTTTTTGTTACAAGTTTAGGACGTCTCCAAGCCGTGCTAATATGGCCGTAGCCTTTTAGTTTGGACACATACAGAGTACATGGAGTCGATTGTACTCATACTACAATCTGCACCTCTTGAGAAGATTTTGGAGTCGGTCCTAGTAGCGGTCAGTAGATCGCTCGGATTGATTGCTGGTTCGGAGGCTTGAGGTACAGCTGCATGGCGTTCGCATCCCTAAAGTCCCCTTCCATCTTATCCTAGCTGTTCATTTCATTTCAGACAATGTTATTTTCATTCAGACCATTATTTGTATAATTCTTTTCGCTCGTGCACTTCTGACACCAGTTCTGGGGTGGTATTCAGACATCGTTGTTGTTTTGGCTTATTTACTTCATTTCAGATTTATTTTAGTTATTTTGGTTTCTTTATTATTATTTAATTTGAACCGTTAAAAATGACTAAAAGTATTCTAACATTGGCTTGCTTATCAAGTGAAATGTTAGGTGCTATCACGGTCCCAAGGATATGAATTCCTAGTCGTGACAGATGAATAATCTCAATTCCACAAAATGTCTAGGTCCAAACCCCTAAGTAGGACGCATACTAGGGGTGTCAACAGATATTTAGAAACCGACTATACCAACCGTACCATACCGAACAAATTTTTAGGTTTCTTTTAATAAAACCATAGGTTTTTATATAAATCTATAATTGTACCGATAATTAGGGTAGGTTTTTATTTTACGAAAATAAACCGAGAAAATACCGAACTGTATTGAATAAATTTATATGAAAAAATATATTAATATATAGTGTCTCTTGTTGCCTCTTTGAGCCGAGGGTCTCCTGGAAACAGCCTTTCTGCCCCTCGGGTAGAGGTAAGGTCTGCGTACATATTACCCTCCCCAGACCCCACTTGTGGGACTACACTGGGTTGTTGTTGTTGTTGTTGTTGTATTAAGTTTAAGAATAATAAAGCATTAACTTTTTTCTTTGGTCTTGAAATTATGAAAACGATTACAAACCAACAAGTAATTAAACTCAAAATCCTTATTCCCAAGCCTATTATACTACTATTGAAACTATATTATTCCAAGCATATTCACTAGCAAGACACAAGGTATTCTAGCGATTATGAGTAGCAAACAACAATATATTGAATACTTTTTCTTTTGTATGATTTAAATTTATATTTTCGAATATTTAATCTTCTATAGACTTTATTCCTGAGTCCCAACTTACTTAATATCTTTCCATTCGTGTGATTTATATTTTCTTTATCTTTTCTTAGTTTCTTTTACGTTGTTATAGATTAGTTGATAGATTTATACTCTCGTCATCTTTCATATTTTCTAAGTTCATCACTGTAACGACCCGACTAGTCGTTTTGAGCAATTGCATCCGATTCGGCAGTTTGAGGTCACGAACAGTTGATAATATCGGTATCGACTTGCGTGCATGGTTGAATTTAATTAACTGATGATTTAGAGTCAAAATAGGAGAAGGAATCTAGTTTTGGAAGCTTAAACGGTGAGAATTTAACCGGAATTGGACTTCTAAGTAAACGGCCTCAAAATGGTTGTGGGTAATCTCAACAGCTTTGTATGGTGATTTTGGACTTAGACACGTGTCCAGATTCACATTTGGAGGTCCGTAGGGTAATTTGAGGTGTTTCTGTAAAAGTTGGAAAATTGAAGTTTGGAAAATGGAGAAGTTTGACCCATAGTTGACTTTTGTGATATCGGGGTCGGAATGCGATTCCGAGAGTTTGAACAGCTCCTTATGTCATGTTGGACTTGTCTGCAAAATTTGGCATCATTCCGGGTTGATTTGATAGGTTTCGACACACGTTTTGAAAGTTGGAAGATTAGAAAGTTCCTAAGTTCGATCTATGTTGTGATTCGTCGTTTTGGCATTGTTTGATGTGATTTGAGTTCTCTATCGAGTTCGTGTTATATTATATGACTTGTTTGTGTGTTTAGACTGGGTCCTGGGGGCGTCGGGTGTGTTCCGGATGGGCTACGGGCCATTTTCCCTTGTTTTAGAATTGCTATTTCTGGTGTCTGATATCCTCCTTCGCGTCCGCGAAGCCCCTTCCGCGTTCGCGAAGAGTCTCTGCTGGCCACCTCAGGTTTCCTTCTTTGCATTCGCGTAACACACCTCGTGTTCACGCAGCTCTTTCTCTTCCTTCATCGCGTTCACATCCATCCCCCGCGTTCGTGTAGTTATACCATTCCACTCTTTGCATTCGTGCACTAGTTCACGCATTCGCGAAGGGTAGTCTTTGGGCCATCAGACTTTCCTCCTTCACGTTCGCGTACGCATTGTTGCATTCGCGATGAGTAACCTGGGCAGCCTTCATTTTCTTCTTCGCGAAGGCGATACTTCCTCCGCGTTCGCGATGCACAAATGTCTGGGCAAACATAATATATCCCAAAATCGAGGGTTATACAATTTTCATCACATCTTGACTTGTGGAGCTCGATTTTGAGTGATTCTTTGAGGGTTTTACACACAAATCGATTGGGTAAGTGTTCTTCACCTAGAATCTAACATATTTCATGATTTTACCTTCTTTTTTATCATTTAATTTGTGTTTTGGGTTGGGAGAAATATTGGTTTGTGAAGGAAATTTCTAAAAAGAATCATGATTTGATGGACCAAATAGTATCGGAATTTGATAAATTTTGTATGGTTAAACTCGTATTGTAATGGATATTCGGTTTTTGTAATATTTGACGGGTTCCAAGTGTGGGCCCGTGGTCGACTTTTGGACCGACTTTTGGATTTTTTTTAAAGATTGAGTCTTTATGATTTGGAATAGTTTCTTATGTGTTTTATTTGTGCTTTAAAGTTAATTTGGTTAGATTTGCACCATCCGAAGGTCTTTTCACCCGAGAAGTGCATTTTAGAGTATCGATTTATCGTCTTTGAGGTAAATATCTTGCCTAACCTTGTGTGGGGGACTTCCCCTTAGGATTTGATTCTACTATGCTAATTGTAGTCTGTGCATGCGAGGTGACGAGTGTGTGCTCGGACTTATTTGTGGGAAATTTGCCTTTAGGATTCTTAGGTCCTTATGTTCATTATGTGGGAAGTATTTTGTTATGATTGAGTTTCCTAATTTCTTAAATTAACTTTATATGATCCATATGATGTTGTTAGCTTTCCTCTAATTTTTTCTTGTTCCCTGACCCTTATTTTCCTTAATTGAAGTGATCGCCTTCCTTATTATTTTGATATTTCTTGATTGTGAGTTCCTCTATGACTTCGTGCAAATATGTTACATGTTCAATTGGTTAGGTTACCAGTGTAGGTATCACGTGCTTATTATGTCTTGTTTTGTTAAGGTTATTGTACCTCTTGGTTTTTCCGTTATCCTTATTATGTACTATTCATCCTTAAATTGACGATTATTCATGTTAAACAAGGCTTGTGATATTCTCTTGGTAATTGACCATTGTTGAGTATTGACACAAGTTGAGATCTATATTGCGAAGCTAACTATTGAAACAAGATCTGCTATTGTTGATTCCCTTGCCGGGATGTTATTGATTCTATTGTTGATTCCCTTGCCGGTATGTTATTGTTTCTATTGTTGATTCCCTTGTCGGGATGTTATTGTTTCTATTGTTGATTCCCTTGCTGGGATGTTATTATTCTATTGTTTCGGTGAGGAAGAGTTTAAAGCACAAAGGGTGATGTGTTGCCTATTATTGAGAGTAAAAGCGCGAAGGGTGATGTTGTACCATTTCTGTTGATTTCTATGGTGATGACGAGAGTAAAAACACGAAGGGTGATGTTGTGCGCTTGTTACTATTTTACTATTTCTGTTGGTTCCAAAGATGATAATTATCTTGCTTCTCTACTTATGTACTGTCACTATTTGATGTTCTCCTCAATATTTTGCTCCCATCCCGTTGAGTTATTAGTAATATCGTGATTTAAAATAAAAAAAATTTATATTAAGCTGCTTTGTATGATCTTTTTTTTTAAATTGGAACTCGCCATAGTTATATATATATATATATATATATATATATATATATATATATATATATTTCAATACTTCAAGTTTCAATAATTGTTACATTTATTATTCAATTAGTTTCTCAATTAAACCTCTTAAACCGTCTGAGATGTATTTTACTTAAAAGGGAATTTCTACTAAGTTGTAATTTATTGAATCTCATGTTAAAGGTAATAATTCATTCGATGTCGTATTTTAATTGAAAAGGGAACTTTCTTCATTCAAATGATTTTTGAAAATAACTTTATCTTTGCTTGCTGATTTTCTAATTGGTTTAGAAGCTATACTCTATTTATTATTATGTAAATGAGAATGTTGTTGTGCAAAGTAAGATAGAAACACGTGGGGACAAGGTTCCGGGTGTGCTAAAGGTTTGAAAGCTGAGGTTATGATATGAGATTACAAGTTCTGGGATGGCTGAAATGGCATATTAGAAATAATGTAATTAATTGAGTTGACATTGTTTTTCCTTATTTTAGTATATTTTACTTGTCTGCGTCCCAGCTATGTTAGTGTTGAGTTACTTGGTTATCTTTCGTTTTCATCCGTGTTTTCCCTTTATGTTTCTACTTATTATAGTTTGTTTTCTCCCTGCCGGGGATATTACTTTGTTATTTTATGTTGAGAGTTTATTATCATATCATGTTCAATTTATTTGACTAGTAGGTGTCTTGACTGTTCCTCGCCACTGTTCCACCGAGGTTAGTCTTGATACTTACTGGGCACCGCCGTGGCATTTTCATACTACATTTCTGTACATTTTTGTGTACAGATCAAGGTATTTGATTGGTAGTAGCTATGCGGGTCATTGTAGTGGAAACTCAAGGTAAACTTGTTGCTGCGTTCGCATGCCTCGGAGTCACATTCATTTGTACTTATTTCCATTTGTTCCTTTGTTTTGGGATAATGATGTATTTATTTCGTATATCTACTTTTAGAAAAGCTTATGACTTATACCACCGGTTTTAAAAAATTATAAATTTTCAGAGTTAATTAACTTAAAGTTAGTAAATGTCAAGGTTATTTCAGTTAATGTTAGGCTTACCTAGTTTAGAGACTAGGTGCCATCACGACTCCTTTGGAGGGATTTTGGGTCGTGACAAGTTGGTATCAGAGCTCTAGGTTCATAGGTTCTATGAGTCATAAGCAGGTTTAGTGGAGTCTTGTGGATCGGTACGGAGACTTCTGTACTTATTTTCAAGAGGCTACAGAACTGTTAGGAAATTACATTTCTTTCATTCCTTATCGTGTGATATTGATTCAGCTCATAGTATATAACTTATGTTCCTTTACATCCACTTGTGTATAATATTACGCTCTTAGTGTCCGCTATGTGCCAGTGGTTCGTGATGCTATAGACGGGCTACGAATGAGTCAGGGATGCTCAGGTATTATCTCAACGTGTCATCGAGACTGAAGATACAAAGGTATTGAGAGGCTATTCAGTTGTTCATATAGAGGCGCAGTGGTTCCCGACATTTGATTGATGAGTGCGAGCTTGGGAATGTTTAATTGGTTGACTAGTCATAGCGATGACGGCAAGGCCACGAGGTGGGTGTTGGTTGGGAATAGTTGGTGGTATTAGTTTTGCGGATAATCAAACGTTTTTTTCTATGGCTTTGCGCCAAGCGGAGGAGTCCAATAGTGGCATTCAGATTGCAGAGTCAGATTTATATTAGTTTTATCTTGAGGTAGGTGTATATGTGGTATTAGTGCGTTCCCGAATTTTGTGCATGACCAAGGTCTGAGATCTTACACAGGATGATGTTGGGGCTTACAATGTTTCTGTGTCATTAATGAATCTACATTTCAGTATCAAGGGGAGTTGGAGGAACAACTTTAGATTCACAGAAGGTCTATTCAACATGGGCGCCGTGGTTGTGGCAGGACAGGGTGCTTCAGTGGAAATGCGGTGGTTTATGAGCTTCTGGGCTACATGGTTCATGCTAGGGTCATCTGTACGTGGGGCTTTGATGGGAGTTATTGCATATCGACTATCCAAATAAACAAGTCAGTTCAGTAGTGTTGGGTCAACATAACAATGGAAGTAAATAGTCCTTTTGAATGGGAATTCTCTATTGGCATTTGTGGTAGCACTTTTGGATTGGACGGTTTGTGTGACTCGGTTGAGTTGGGGAGGTGTAGTCCTAATGGCTTAGTTGCATGCAGGCGGATCTTAGGGTGTTCTCGATGGTTTGGGTAACGACTCGAGTCGGCTGGCTACTATGAGCATAGGGAATATTTTGTACATTGTGGATATCTCCTGAATATGTATCAACAATTAATAAGGTGTTGGCATTGTGGGCTATCATATGTGAAGCGTGTGCACTTTTTAAAATGACCTTGAGTTTTGGTTTATAGTGCATGGTTGGTAGCATGGTGATTACTGGGTTTTGAGGCTTTCGAGGTTTAAGTTTTGTACGCGGCCAGAAACTCTATATGAGTGCTTCAACAGGATGATAGGGTGTAAGTGATATATCAGCCATTTTATTTGCATAGTTGAGTTTGAGTATGGAAATTTTGGTATTCCTGAGGTTTTGGGCTGGATGCCCTCATATGGGGAGCATTTCCTGTTTGCAGATTGTGAAAAAAAATGTTGAGGATGAGGTAATTAATAGCATGCATGATTGATAGGTCGATGTGGATTTTTTGAAAGCATATTTATCTATTTGAAAATGATCAAGATTTGGGTTGGGGGCTATTTGAAAGCTCAATGAGAATATGTATCTTGTATCAAGTCAAGTTTGTGTGATCCTGTGAGATTGTCTTTATGGTTATGTTATCAGGCAGAATGGATATTATTTGTGCCCCTAGCCTATGATATGTGCTACTCTTTTATGTTGTGTTGGGCGGTGAGGTTGCATGATTATACCCCACGCATGTTGTAATTCTGTTCAGGCCTAATGGCGCTGTGGGCGAGATAGCCCTCGTGATGTTGAATTGCTCGTTGCACCTTAGTTGTGCTTGCTTCTTTCACGTTTTAGCACTTTCATTCATTTTTCCACAGTTTTATTTGTATGCCCTGTTGTACTTGATATTAGTATTTATATGATCAGTGAACCAGAGCATTTTGGCTCGATGAGAATTTAGGAGCGGGCTGCATGCCACTGCGGATGTTATGTGGGATTCCCCTTTCCTCATATTTATTTGGTGTTGTGTTTTCCCTCTGTGGGACGATTTGATGAAAACAATACTTTTGTTGTTACACATGTTGTACTCATTAGATAATTCTTATACTTTGCTTTTCTTTATTTGTGCTACATAATTGAGTTATTGCTAGGTTGGTGTACGAATTGTGTAGTGTGGGAATCCATGTGGTTCCGTGATGAGCTGTTAGTTGAGCTGCTTGTATTAGCTGAGATGAGGTTGTTAGACTTGAGATTAGTACTATGGTATTGGGGGTGATGAGTGTTTGGAAGTATGAGGGTGTTTCTGCTAAGATTTGGGTAATGGCCCTTGGTGGGCAAGAGAGCTTATTGACTTGTTTTCTTCATGGCGGCTATGAGTTCCTGCATGTTTCTTTATCATGAGCAGTGATGTGGAGGTCCGGAACAAGGTTCTATTCAATGTGAAGTGTATTGCCGGCATGCAGGATGTTATTAGAGCAGCTATGGTGGTCAGAGGTTATTGCTTCGGGCATTTGAGTTGTGTGGAGCAGCATATGATTGTATTCTAGATTGGAATTTGGATAGATTCAGCTTGTTAAGGTTCATGCAATGTGATGACGTGGAATTCAGATCCTATGATGATTTTCAGATGTTGAGGTTTGGGTTCTGTTCTAAGGTTCTGGGCTAAGGAGGAGATGAGACCTACAGTAAGTTGCATTGGGTGATGGGGAATTCACCCTCGGGTGTATGTATGGTAAGCTCATGAAATGGTTCGACGGCTTTGGAACGACTCTGGGCACGTTCGAGGACTAACATATGTTTAAGTGGAGGAGGATGTAACGACCCGACTGGTCGTTTTGAGCAATTACGTCTGGTTCGGCAGTTTAAGGTCACGAACAGCATCATATGATGTGTATCGACTTGCGTGCGCAGTCCGGGCGTGAAACCGGATGATTCAGAGTCAAAATTTGAGAAGGAATCTAGTTTTGGAAGCTTAAATAGTGAGAATTTGACCGAAATTGGACTTTTGAGTAAACAGTGCCAAAATGGGTTGTGGGTAATCTTAACAGCTTCGTATGGAGATTTTGGACTTAGGCACCCTTCCGGATTCAGATTTGGAGGTCCGTAGGGTAATTTGAGGTGTTTCTACGAAAGTTGGAAAAGTTGAAGTTTGGAAAATGGAGAAGTTTGACCCACAGTTGACTTTTGTGATATCGGGGTCGGAATGCAATTCTGAGAGTTGGAACAGTTCCGCTATGTCATGTTGGACTTGTCTGCAAAATTTGACGTCATTCCGGGTTGATTTGATAGGTTTCAGCAGGAGTCTTGAAAGTTGGAAGATTGGAAAGTTCCTAAGTTCGATACATGTTGTGATTCATCGTTTCGGAATTGTTTGATGTGATTTGAGTTCTTGAGCGAGTCCGTGTTAGGTTACATGAATTGTTTGTGTGTTTAGACGGGGTCTCGGGGGCCTCGGGTGTGTTCCAGGTGGTCTACGGGCCATTTTCCCTTGTTTTAGAACTGTTGTTTCTGGTGTCTGATATCCTCCTTCGTGTTCGCGAAGCCCCTTCCGCATTCACGAAGAGTCTCTGCTGGTCACCTCAGTTTTCCTTCTTCGTGTTCACGTAACAAGCCTCATGTTCGCGAATCTCTGTCTCTTCCTTCATAGCATTCTCATCCATCCCTCGTGTTCGCGTAGTTATGCCATTCCATTCTTCGCGTTTGCATACTAGTTCACGCGTTCGTGAAGGGCAGTCTTTGGGCCATCAGACTTTCCTCCTTCGCGTTTGCGTACGCATTGTCTAGTTCGCAATGAGTAACCTGGGCAGCCTTTATTTTCTTCTTCGCGAACGCGATACTTCCTCCGCGTTTGCGATGCACAAATGCCTGGGAAGATAGAATATATCCCAAAATCGAGGGTTACACCATTTTCATCATATCTTAACGTGTGGAGCTTGGTTTTGAGCGATTCTTTGAGGTTTTTCACACTAATCGATTGGGTAAGTGTTCTTCACCTAGAATCTAACATATTCCATGATTTTACCTTCTTTTTCATCATTTAATTTGTGTTTTGTATTGGGAGAAATGTTGGGTTTTGAAGGAAATTTCTAAAATGAAGAATCATGATTTGAGGGACCAAATGGTATTAGAATTTGATAAATTTTGTATGGTTAAACTCGTATTGGAATGTGTATTCGATTTTTATAAAATTTGACGGGTTCCGAGGTGCGGGCTCGGGGTCGACTTTTCGACCAAGTTTTGAATTTTGTTAAAGATTGAGACTTTATGATCCGAAATAGTTTCTTATGTGTTTTATTTGTGCTTTGAAGTTAATTGGGTAAGATTTGAGCCGTCCGGGGGTCTTTTCACCCGAGAAGTGCATCTTAGAGTATCGGTTTGCGTCTTTGAGGTAAGTATCTTGCCTAACCTACTTACCCTTAGGATTTGAATCTTCTATGCTAATTGTAGTCTGTGCATGCAAGGTGACGAGTGTTTGCTCAGACTTATTTGTGGGAAATTTGCCATTAGGGTTCTTAGGTCCTTATATTCATTATGTGGGAAGTATTCCATTATGATTGAGTTTCCTAATTACTTAAATTACCTGTATATGCTCCATATTATGTTGTTAGCTTTCCTCTAATTCTTGTTACTTGACCCTTATTTGCCTTAATTAAAGTTATTGTCTTCCTTATTGTTTTGATACTTCTTGATTGTGAGTTCCTCTATGACTTCGTGCAAATATGTTACGTGTCCAATTGTTGAGGTTACCGGTGTAGGTATCATATGCTTACTATGTCTTGTTGTTTTGTTAAGGTTATTCTGCCTCTTGGTCTTTCTATGATCCTTATTATGTACTATTCATGGTTAAATTGACAATTATTTATGTTGAACAAGGCTTGTGATATTCTCTTGGTAATTGACCATTGTTGAGTATTGACTCAAATTGAGATCTATATTGGGAAGCTAACTGTCACGACCCAAACCGATGGGCCGCGACGAGCGCCTGAGTCTTACCAATCAAACACCCCTAAGCATACATCTAAAATATAAACTTGAATAACCTCTGCTGCATTACAAAATTAACATACGTAAAAGAAGTCTGCCATCAAGGCACATGTACATATACAAACAGAATACAGTGGGCGAGCCGGCAAGGCTGCTATAGACAACTATACATCAAAAACTGAAAGCCGACAAGGCCACGTATAACCCAACTAGACATACTGTCTACAGACCTCTAACAGAAACATAACTATACAAAGACAGGACTGAGCCATGTCATACTCATATACATATATATGTACAAACGTATCGTACCAATATCAAAAGTAGCTCTGGATCAAATGGAGCATGCCAACTCTTGCTGATCAGGGATCCTAAGAAGGAGGACCGTCAGCTTGCCTACCTGCACCTGCGGGCATGAAACGCAGGCCCCGTGGAATAGGGCATCAGTACGAAAAATGTACTGAGTATGTAAGGCATGAAAATTAGTACGTAATAGACATAGATGAAGCATGGAATACTGAAACACATCTTTAAATCTGAATAACTTTGTATATTTTGAAACGTTTATAACATCATGCACGTGCGTGTAAATGTCAAGCCATGCATAGGTATGGATTTACATAATATCATCAGCCTCTGAGGGCATCCCATCACATCATATCGGCCACTGTGGGCAAAGTCATAATCGTATACCAGCTGATCAGGTGGTGGTGCGTATATAACGCCATAACCATTCCCATATCCCATATACATATATATACATACATATATACGCGTATATAACGCCGTTTGAATACATACATATATATGCATATATAACGCCATTTGAATACATACCCATATATGCGTATATAACGCCGTTTGAATCATATTTCAGCCACTGTGGGCAACATCATCATCATATACCAGCTGGTCAGGTGGTGATGCGTATATAACGCCGTAACCTTTTCCCATATCCCATATACATATATTTACAAATATACGCGTATATAACGTCATCTGGTCATGGGTCAATGCACATGTACGAAATGCATGAAAAATACGTAATAATCTCAATATTCCTTCCGGATAAATTTTTCCAACTGCGTATTATTTTGAGACCCATGAACAGAAGAAAATAATAATTCTCATGGGGAATCAAGAATATAGTCACCCCTACTATTCCTATGAATAGAATAATTTATAGAAACCGTGTATTTGCTCGTTTCTTTCGCATAATCTAAACCACGCCAAAAGAAAGAAGGGAGAGCCTTAACATACTTGTTCCTGAAATTATTTGAACGGAATGAAGCTTCTTCTTCTGAATCCTTGAAAGAAATAGTGGTTCGAAATTTTGGCCAATAATTTGGATTGTTTGGACGAAAATAGTTCCTGTTCAACGTTCTTGGTTTCAAACCAAGAACATATTTTTGTTTAGATCCTTTTTTATAAAGAAGTGAGATCAAGTCTCTTGGCTAATTGACAAAAAAAGGGCCGAACGTTCTGTTGCAAGGTTAAGCTTTTAAAATGAAAATGAATTGAAATTTGAAATTTAGAAAGCAAAGCAACGTTCTGTTCTTAACTTCGAAATGAAAATGAAATGGGAAAGACTTGGATAAAGTCTTGGAAAGAATGGAAGGACTTGTTATCCATTTGACACCTAATCAAGGAATGACTTAGTCATTTCTTGATAATGTGGCTAGTTTCCACGTGGAGCGGATGTTTTTTATCCACTTATTAGTTAACTGGGTAATGTCATGTTACTCGGTAATTAATCAATTACCCGCATAATTTAAAAATTACCCCAAATTACTTAAAATTCTATTTAATTTTAAAATACATCATATATACTTTATATATTATAGTGGTCATATGGTACCTTGCATAGTCCTAGTTCATAATTATCGGGTATTATCGCTCGACCCGTGTTTTATTCCAAAATGGTCACTTTCAACGAAACTTGTTTTCTTTAATCTGTGTACCCCTTTATACTTCATAACACTTATTTATCTCTTGTTATAAATAACGTAAATACGTTAATGTCAAAATGAGCTCATCCCCGAGTCTACGTCAATTAAGTGAAGACAAAACTTTTAACGTACGAAAATGCAAGATGTAACATCATTCCCCCCCTTAGAAACATTCGTCCTCGAATGTTTAACTTTTCGGGATCTATATAACCTTGGCAGAGTCACCCTTGGTAACAATACTGCAATCAACTCTTCCTGTAGAAATTTAATAATTCAGCGACATACGGGACAACGACAATAATCAATAGAAGAATTTATACATGCACCTTGAGGTTATGACGTCTCAGTTAGACCCTTCTCTGGAAGAGGAAATAGGTAGGGATATCTAGACTTCATGTCTTCCTCGGCCTCCCAAGTCATTTCTTCTACATTGTTGTTCCTCCAAAGCACTTTCACGGAGGCTACCTCCTTATTCTGTAGCTTGCGGATTTGTCGGTCTAGAATGGCAACCGGAATTTCCTCATATGACAAGTCCTCTGTAATCGGTACATCATTCGTAGGTACCACTCGGGTAGGATCGCCAATGTACTTTCGTAACATAGATACATGAAAAACTGGATGGACAGACTCCAATTGCAAGGGCAATTCTAACTCATACGCTACTCGGCCCACCCTCCGAATGATCTTATAAGGCCCGATATATCGTGGGCTAAGTTTACCCTTTTTGCCAAATCTCATCACACCCTTCATAGGTGACACCTTCAAGAATACCCAGTCATCAACCCCGAACTCTAAATCTCGACGTCGCACGTCTGAATATGACTTCTGACGAATCTGAGCTGTCAATAGTCAATCCCGGATAAGCTTTACTTTTTCTATGGCTTGCTGAACCAGGTCTGGCCCGTGTAATCCAGATTCTCCAATGTCAAACCACCCTATAGGCAACCTACACTTTCGTCCGTAAAGGGCTTCGTATGGAGCCATCTGAATGCTGGAATGGTAGCTATTATTATATGCGAACTCAATAAGCGGCAGATGATTATCCCAGCTACCTTTGAAGTCTATTACACAAGCTCGCAACATATCCTCCAGTGTTTGAATTGTACGCTCAGCCTATCCGTCTGTCTGGGGATGAAATGTTGTACTAAGACTTACTTGAGTCCCCAATCCCTTTTGGAAGGATCTCCAGAAGTTAGCTATAAATTGAGCTCCTCTATCTGAGATAATAGATACAGGTACACCATGTAGTCGTACTATCTCCTTAATATAAAGCCTCGCATAATCTTCTGAGGAGTACGTAGTTCTAACGGGAAGAAAATGGGCTGACTTTGTGAGCCTATCAAAAATCACCCATATCGAATCGAACTTACGCTGGGTACGAGGTAAGCCTATGATGAAGTCCATATTTATTATTTCCCATTTCCAAGTCGGAATCTCCAAAGCCTGCAATAATCTACCAGGTTTTTGATGCTCAATCTTAACCTGCTGACAGTTAGGGCACTGAGCAACAAATTTAGCTATGTCCTTTTTCATTTCGTCCCACCAATATATTTCCCTGATGTCATGATACATCTTTGTCGCTCCTTGATGGATAGAATAACGGGAATAATGGGTTTCTCCCATGACCTGCCGATGCAACCCCGCAACATTAGGCACACATAATCGCCCTTGGTATCTGAGTACCCCATCTTCGGTAATTTCAAACAGTGTCTTCTCCTTCTGAAGAGTGGTATCTCTATAATGAATTAGCACAAGGTCCTCGTATTGGTGTTCCTTCACTTCAGTTACTAAAGATGATGTTGCCGTATCCTGAAGAGTAATTCCAATGTCACCTGAGTCCAGTAACCTAACTCCAAGACTAGCTAGCTGATGAAACTCATGGGCTATTCCCCTCTTTTCTGGCTGCAAATACGACAGGCTACCCATAGATCTACAGCTGAGTGCATCGGCAACTACGTTTGCCTTCCCTGGATGGTATGAAATATTAACGTCATAGTCTTTAAGTAGCTCCAACCATCTCCTTTGACGAAGATTCAATTCCCTTTGCTTGAAGATGTACTGGAGGCTCTTATGATCCGTATAAATATCAACATGAATGCCATACAAGTAGTGCCTCCATATCTTTACTGCATGAATTACCGCAGCTAACTCTAAATCATGGGTCGGGTAGTTCTTTTCGTGCTTTCTTAGTTGTCTAGAAGCATAAGCCACAACCTTACCATGCTGCATCAGCACACAATCCAATCCAACGCCTGAAGCATCACAATAGATAACATAACCATCGGTCCCTTCTAGGAGCGTGAGAACCGGTGCTGAAGTTAACCTATCCTTTAATGCCTGGAAACTCCATTCACAAGCATCAGTCCATTGAAATTTTGCTCCCTTCTGAGTCAACTTTGTTAAAGGTGCTGAAAGGGAAGAAAATCCTTCCACAAATCTCCTGTAATAACCTGCCAACCCAAGAAAACTACGAACCTCCGTTGGTGTTGTGGGCCTAGGCCAAGTCTTTACTGCTTCAATCTTTTGTGTATCCACCAGGATGCCTTCACCCAAAATGATATGCCCAAGGAAAGTTACAGAGTTCAACCAGAATTCACACTTAGAAAATTTTGCATACAATTTCCTTTCTTGTAGAACTCTGAGCACCGTACGCAGATGACCAGCATGCTCATCCTCTGAACAAGAATATACCAATATATTGTCAATAAATACAATTACAAACAGATCTAAGAAAGGCCTGAACACACGGTTCATCAAATCCATGAATACTGCTGGGGCATTGGTTAGACCGAACGACATAACCGAAACTCAAAATGCCCATATCTAGTCCTGAACGCTGTCTTCGGAATATCTTCATCATTAACCCTTACTTGGTGGTACCCAGACCTCAAGTCTATCTTTGAAAACCACTTGGCACCTTGCAACTGATCAAATAAGTCATCAATCCTCGGGAGCGGGTACTTATTCTTGATCGTCACCTTATTCAGTTGCCTATAATCAATACACATTCTTAAGGAACCATCTTTCTTCCTTACAAACAACACAGGTGCTCCCCACGGGGATGTACTAGGTCTGATAAAACCTTTTTCAAGCAAGTCCTTTAGTTGTTCTTTCAATTCTTTCAGCTCTTCGGGGGCCATTCTATAGGGAGGAATAGATATTGGGTGAGTATCTGGTAGTATGTCAATAGAAAACTCAATTTCTCGCTCTGGCGGGAGACCCGGAAGTTCATCAGGGAAGGTATCTGGAAACTCATTTACCACAGGGATGGACTGAATAGTTGGTGACTCTACTTCCACATCCTGTACCCGAACTAAGTGATAAATACAGCCCTTTCTGATCATCTTCCTTGCCTTGAGATAGGAAATAAATCTACCTCTCGGCGATGCCGTGTTACCTTTCCACTCCAAAATAGGCTCCCCCAGAAATTGAAATCGGACTATCTTCGATCTACAATCAACATTGGCATGACAAGAAGCCAACCAATCCATACCCGTTATAACATCAAATTTTACCATATCTAACTCAATTAAGTCTGCTACGGTAGGTCGACCATGAACTATTATTATACAATCCCTATATACCTGCTTAGCTATCACCGAGTCCCCAACAGGTGTAGACACCTCAAAAGGTTTAACCGATTCAGGTTTTATTTCAAACTTACTAGCAATCAACGGAGTAACGTATGATAAGGTGGAACCCGGATCAATTAGTGCATATACATCGTAGGAGGAGACTGATAATATACCTGTAACAACATCAGGTGATGACTCTTCACTTCTGGACGCGCTCCCAACACCAGAATCACTATACATAGCTATTCCCAGACTTGGAATTCCAAACGGACATCGATAACATTAAAATACACCTCAACTCAAATTTATGAAATTCTTCCAAAATGCTAATTTCCATAATAGGCGTCGAAATGCTCCCGGGTCATCCAAAACCTGATCCCGATATACGCCCCAATCCAAAATCATCATACAAACATGTTAGGACCTTCAAATCCTGATTTCGAGGTCCTTTACTCAAAAATCACACTTTAATCAATTCCTCTAACTTAAGGCTTCCAAATTTAGAATTTTCTTTCCAAACCAAATCCAAACTTCCCCAAATTCAATTCTGACCATGCGTACAAGTCATAATACTTGAAATGAAGCTGCTCATGGCCTCTAACCGTCGAGCGACACGCTAGAGCTCAAAATGGCTAGTCAGGTCGTTACATTACTTGTGCTTGTAAGTAGCGTATAATAGATTATTTTGACTAGTTTTTTGTGGGGATGGAGCACATCTCTCTCTCTCTCTCTCTCTCTATATATATATATATATATATATATATATATATATATATATATATATATATAGCTTTCTTCAATTTTACCTGTTTATAAATATTTAACGTAATTATATTATTTTATAAAATATTAAAAATTAAATATCAATGGGGATTACACCCCATGCCTCAGGGCTTACGCCTCGCTGAGGCATATATAAAATGTCTCGCATTACACCCACGCCTTTTAAAACACTGGATGGGATAATTCTCAAATGCCAAAAAGATCCAATGATTTATGAAATAATTGAAATAAACATACTATTGTGAACACCTAATTTTTGACCGCACTCAAATTTTATACTAGTTTAGTGTAAATATTTCTTTTAGGTCTATTCTTAATATTTTTTTAAAAAAATTATCTTACTTTTAATATGTTTTACTTTAGAAAAAAAGGGGTGCCAAGAAAAGTTAAAATAAAATAAATAATAAACTAACAGAAGAACAAGAATCAGTAAATTAAGAAAGATACAAAATAATATCCCTTTTACCCATGATCTCCTCAACCGCCCCACGATTTCTCCTCCTAACTCCCATTTTTCCACTTCCTCATGTTAGTGACTTTCTCACTTCCTCATATTAGTGACTTTTCCACTTCCTCATATTAGTGACTTTTCCACTTTCTCATATTAGTGACTTCCCCACTTCCTCATGTTAGTGGTCATGTCCTAATACCCACTTCCTCATGTTAGTGCTCACTCCCTCACGTCTCACATCATGCGCACACACACAATCACTGGCACACACACACGATCTTACACAAAAACACACATACACATCTATATAATACACTTCACAAATAAAAAGAAGAAAGAATGAGAGAAAAACAATTCAAGTAAGAAGAACGAGAGGAGATGTTCAAAACACAGACGAAAAAAAAGGGATGACTTCTTCTTAAAGGAGACAGGGGGTATACACTTGATATACAATCACTATACATTCTGTATACACTAGAGATACCCTCGATATACACTGGATATACACGGGCAGCCATTGAAAAATACAAGGTCATGAACCCCACCCCAGACGACCACTGTTTCGTCTTCTTCGTCCTCACTGTTGGAAACAGATATACACACACACACAACAAAAGAAAGAATAGGAATTCGTGGGACTTCAGTTAGTTCAAGAAATTCCGGCGACCTCCATTAACGCCGACGAAATAGCATTTTTGTCTCTCTCCACTGTTCTCCTCTTATTTTTCAGTTATTTTAGTGACTTTGTTCTACAAAATCAGATCCGGCTGTTTTTTTAAAAAAAAAATTCCGACGAGGTTCCGTCGAGGTCCGAGCTCCCGTCCTTTTGAGGTCCTGTCATGGCTGCGGTGTCGATTTTGTCTGTGTAATTGCTGAATGCTTTGAGGAATTGAAACTTCATTTTTCAGGTGCAATTCTTACTTCTTCTTATGTTTCTCTAATGGTAATGGTGTGGATTCATTTTGAGTTTATTTTTCAAGTATTATTTTCTGTTTGATTTACAACAAAGTAAGAAAACATGATTATTTTGGTTATAAGGAGAAGAAAACGGTACTGCCCGTCATTTTGATAATAGAAAACCATCCAATTTTCAGTTAAGGATTATATTCATTAATTCATATAAAGTAATTGTTAATATATACATTTTGTAATATTATAATAAGTGCCATTTGGAAGACGTATACATATTGTAATGACACTTATTTGTGACCTTTTTGATTAATGATATACGCAGGAGACAAGAACTTTTCCCAATAGAAAGCTTTTTCTTTTCTATAATGTTTAGCATCTTTCCATCCTTCAAGTGCTTTAAGAAGTGGATTATGTGATTTTTACACGGTTTCATCTTCACAAAAGGAATTCTATAATAATCTTCCACGAGTTATGTTTTGATAATTACTTGGACTAGAGGATATGTAGTTTCTGTAATTTAGTTAGTCATTGTAGTTGAATTAGCAATTATCGTGATTGTGTACACGTTCGCGTGACATGATCATGATTCTAATAATCAATTCGAAGTATGCCTTCGTGCAACTTCGATCAAACTTTTGTTAATAATAAAAATGGGTTTCCATGGGCTATTAATTAATTTTAGTTTATATAGCTTGAGGTATGCTATTCACAATTTTATCATTTGTGGCCCTCGTATTAACTTCACGACTTAGATATAAAATGACAAATGTTTGTAGCATGCTTTAGGCATGATTAATAAATAAACCATCGTGATTGTGTACGCGTTCGCGTGATATAATTATGATTCTAAAATAAATTGAGGTATGTGTTCGCGCAACTTCGGCAAAACTTTCTTAATAATTAATATAGCGTGATTAATTATTAAAATAAAAATGCAACTTCCTTTTGTTAAAATAAGTGAGGTGTGTCATGTCAAACAAAATTTATAATTCATGGCACTCGTAAGATTAGATTAAGAACTAACACTTATAGAAAATGTTTGAGGTGTGCCATAAATAAATTAAATCATCCATGGCCCTCACAAATATTGCTTTTAAAAATTTGAACAATCGTAATTTGCTTTAGGCCCGATTTAGATTAGTATTGCGATTATATATACTTTCGCATAATATGATTGTAAATTTAACTCTTAAAAGACTTGAGGGATGCGTTCGCGCACCTTTAACCAAATTTTCCTAATGAATTAACGAAGCATTATTAATTGTGGACACGTTCGCGTGACATGATTTTTGACGTGCCAAAGGAAAAGAGTATACGTACGCGTAACTCAATTCTTTAATTACGAATAAATCAAGTGATTTAAATGCGGTAAAAAGATAATTGCACATAGGTTCTAAAATAAGTAATTAGACAATTTAAGTCGAGTATAAATTGGTAAGCGACCGTGCTAGAACCACGGAATCCGAGAATGCCTAACACCTTCTCCTGGGTTAACAGAATTCCTTACTTAGAATTTCTGGTTCGCAGACTTCAAAAAGGAAAGTTGAAATTTCCTCGATTTGGGATTTAAAATAAACCGGTGACTTGGGACACCATTTTAAATATTCCAAGTGGCGACTCTAGAATTAAATAAATAATCTCATTTCGAATAATGTCACTTAAATTGGAAAAACTCCCTTATACCCCTCAGGTGTGTAAAAAGGAGGTGTGACAGCTCTGGCGACTTTGCTGGGGACAAGAACCCAGAATTTCTGGTTCAGGGTTCAAGAATTCGAGCTTACAGTAACTGTTATATTTGGCTTTATTATTTTTTCATGTTTGTGCTTAATGTGCGAAATATTGTTTTTTACCGCTTTGATATTATCTGAACTGTATATATAAACTATTACGAAACCCTTCTTCTTTCCGAGTCTTCTGAATTTATGGTGCACACGTGCGCGTGGCCCACCTTTCTGTTAGAGGTCATACCAAATAGAACGAAGTTGGTCCAAGTAACTAGGCCGGGTAGACTTTCGTGCTCCCGGTACGTTACCCCCACTTCGGCTCGAGCTGTCCGCTTGGGAAAGCCAAGTCTAGAATAGTATACCCCAGGTCTTACACTTAGAATAACTCAGCTTCATGCTGGATCCCTAGTAGGAACGTTTGTTTGCATCATGTGCATTTGACTTCGGAGACTCAACCCAGGGGTTGGGTCTGTCTAGGGCAGGTGAACCCTGAAATGAAAAGACCATCCTGATGCATCTTACTTGTGCATTCATTTGTTTCGGATTTTCATGTTGACCAGCTTATAGGAAAAGTTAGAAAAGGAAAATCAAGGTGAGGACCGAGAAAGAAAATTGGCTGTTTTTCAAAAAAAAAAACAATTTCCAAAATATTTTGAAATTCTTTCGAAATTTTGAAAAAACAAAAGAAGGAAATTTTGTGTTTCTTTTAAAAATAGTTTTATTATTACGAACTACGTAAGTTTGATTCTCGCCGGATGTGAGATACGTAGGCAACCCACATCGGGCCCAGCTATTTTTAAAAAAAAAAGAAAGAAAGACAAATAGATAATAAATAAATAAAAATATGGGTACATAAATGTCGTTGTGTTGTCATAATTAAGGCGATGTCATTCTTGTCCAAAATATGTTGAATGTCCCCAAAAGGGTGCCGGAAGGTTGTTTTTGCAAGAACAGTCGCCTTTGGTTGTTTTTTTTTTAAAAAAATATATAAATAAATAAAAAAAATTGCCGGTTAGCAAACACAGCCTTTAAATCTTCTTCATCGAAGTGTTTTTTTTTTATGAATTTTGTTTTTCAAAATGAGTCTTGATTTTTGTTTTTAAAATTAAAATCACTCGCAGGTACAAAATGAGCACCATCCAAAACCCACCGTTCACAGATGTAGATGAGTTTCTATTTCGGCTTCAGATGTGGTGGTATGAATTAGGAGGAGATGGTCAGAAATGGGTCATTAAGTATTTGGGAGCTCTCATAGATATTATGAAAGTTAAACCACACGATGATTTGATTACGACACTAGTGACTTTTTGGGACCCTGTTCACAATGTCTTTCGCTTCTATGATTTCGAGCTTACTCCCACATTAGAAGAAATAGCTGGATATTCCAGTTTTGACGGAGATTTGAGAAACCAAAATCTTATATTCCCAAAGGCAGTACACCGATTCTTTGGTCTTCTGAATATCAGCAATCAAATCAGAAAAAGCAACGTTGTCAAAGGGTGTTGTTCTTTCAACTTCCTATATTCAAGGTTCGGAAAGCCGAATGGATTTGAAATTCATGAAAAGGGCCTTACTAACAAACAAAACAAGGACACCTGGCAGATTCACCGTCGCTTCGCTTTCATGGTGGCTTTTCTGGGAATCATGGTCTTCCCAAACAAAGAGCGGACGATTGATATTCTCATAGCCAGAGTCGTACAAGTCCTCACTACCAAAGAACATCACACTCTTGCCCCGATCATTCTCTCAGACATTTATCGAGCGTTGACTTTGTGCAAATCCGGGGCAAAATTCTTCGAAGGGTATATTTTGTTGCAAATGTGGTTGACTGAATATCTCCGACATCACCCCAAGTTCATGCAGTATGGTCCGAGCAAGGACAATTTTATTGAGAGTTATGAAGAAAGAATAAAAGATTATAAATCTCCAGAAGGGGTGGAAGCCTGGATATCCCATTTAAGATCTTTAATGGCAAGTCAAATTGAGTGGACTTTGGGATGGCTCCCGGTAAGAGAGGTGTTACACATGTCAACCTTAAAGAGTTATTTGCTGCTGTTGGGTTTAAGAAGTGTCTAGTCGTATGCGCCACAGAGAGTTCTAAGACAGCTATGGAGATACCATGTGGTGCCTGATGATGAAGATTTGAGTGTGCAAGTGATTGAGCTACACCCCGAAGCCACTCTCCCTGAGGCTTTAATCCAGCGGATTTGGAATGGTTGTCGATACTTGAAATATGATACCCATGTTCCAGATCCTGCGAAAGGTGAGATAAATCCGGGTTATGCTAGGTGGTTTGAGAAAAGATCCCGTGTAGATGATGCACCAGAACCTGATCCTAGAAGGCCCATAAAAGACCGCATGTTCAAGCCTTTGATGACAAAATCCAAGAACGGTTGGCTTGGGTTGAAAAGGAAAAGGGGTACAAAGCAACTATTCATGCCTTAGAAGAAAGCCTGAGGAACCTCAATTTGGAGAAAGACTTATAAGCACAAGAAGCAGAAGGTGAAAAGAAGAGTCTGATTAGCGAGAATAAAACTCTCCGCGCTCAGTTTCAACAGATGAAGAAAGCTTCTGAAGCGCCAGTGAAAAGTTGGAAAGATCAGAAAATCATTGCCAATCTGATGGAAAAAATGCAAGATTATGACTCCATCTTGACAAAGACTGAAAAGGCGTTAGACAAAGCTAAGGGAAAAATCATACAGTTAAATGAGGAGGCCAAATCTAGTAAGGAACGCCAAGTAATGAGATGTGAAGAAGAAATGGCTCAATTCAAGAGAGAGAAGGACCATTGGATACATTCAGAAGCTCAACTCCATGCACAGTTGGAAGAAATGAGAAGGTACAATAGAGAACATCAGCACGCAGATATTGATAGGGAGAGAGCACAGGCAAGACTCGATCAGGCTAGACTTCGGGCTCAATTACAGTCGGCTTTAGATTGCGAAGGCCACATAAGAGATATAGCCACCACTCGCCAACAACAGTTAGAAAACCAAGACCAGAATCTCCAGGACTTCAGAGCATAAATCCATGATTTGGCTGTTTACACCTATCAAAGTTATGTGAACTGCCAAGGGATGGATTATGAGAGGTTTCTAGAGCATGAACCTACTTTTGTCCATCATCTTGCAATGGAGTTAGAGAGGATGTACCGTACACTAGGAGGTCAGCCGGGTCAAGCCCCACCGTGAGCAGATGTTCCAGTGATTAAAAGCAAAAGATTGTGGAGTGAAGCGTGGTCATAGTTGTTGGAACTTTTCATATAATAGTCATGTTTTAGTTTAAGTCCATGTTGAGTCTTTTAAGCCATTTTTTAATGTATTGTCCAAATGTAATGTCATTTCTGTCTTTGTACTGTTTCGTTTGTTAAAATAAATAAAAGTAATAATAATTGTTTCCACCAGAACTACGCTCGGTCTGATTCATGCGGGGTCATGATACGTAGGCAAACTCCATAGGATTCGACCACAACCAAAAGAAAAGAATAAAATGAATAAAGGGGGAGAGGAATAAAAGATAGGCGTGAGTGACAATAAAAGGGAAAGGGCAGGAAAAGCTGGGATGACAAAAACAACCGAGCAAATACATGGTAGAAATGACTAATTGCCTAGGTGCATTGCATCCCTATGTATGGTTGTTTATTTGTTAAAACTCTAATCACTAACAAGTTTGGTTGTTGTTATCAGAATTCAAGCAGTTAGTACACCTAAGCATATTGGCAACCCACCCCTACTAAACCAGATCCAAAGGAGAAATAATCATGTTTATCCTAGATGTAGACACCAGTGTCATTGAAGGAGAACAGTTGGATGTTAACGCCATAAAAGAAGAGATGTACAAATTAAAACAACAAATGGCCAAAATGTATCAGGCCTGGGCTAAAGGACAACTGTCGTCTACCTACCCGGCTAACCCTACCTTCACTCCACCACCGGCTCAAACTCAGGATCATCCTTCCACCGATCTATCCCTGAGCATTCCCATTTACCAACACTACCGGGGCACCACTTCTCATACACCACAATCTCCACCCCCTAAACCGATTCCATACCCCCTCCACCTGTAACTCCTGTCTTCGTAGCATCTCCACCAGCTACACTCCACAAATCTCCTAGAGAGCCTATGTTCCAGGCCCAGGACAACCAATACTACCCCTTGGAGCCCACTTTCAAAGCTCTAGAAACCCTTTCCTATACTCCTCACTTTGACCTCCCGATAGAAGCTGATAAACCAGTCAAAAATACCGAACAGGATGAGATGTTCAGGAAAGTTAAAAGCTTAGAACAATCATTCAAAGACATACGGGGTTGGGAGGACAAGTCAGCGTGGCCTACAAGGACCTATGTTTGTTCCCGAATGTGCAATTACCGGCAGGTTTCAAGATGCCCAAGTTCGATCTATACAACGGGCACGGCAATCCAGTAGCCTACTTGAGGGGTTTTTGCAGCAAGATGAGGGGAGCTGGAGGAAAAGATGAATTGTTAATGGCTTACTTCAGTCAGAGTTTGAGTGGATCAGCATTGGAATGGTATACCCGCCAAGACCATGGGAGATGGTACACATGGGATGATCTGGCGCAAGCATTTGCTTGTCACTTCCAATACAATCTTGAGATCATTCCAGATCGACAATGCTTGACTAAACTTGAGAAGAAGCACAGTGAAAGCTTCAGATAATATGGTTTCAGATGGAGGGAGCAAGCAGCAAGAGTAGATCCCCCAATTAAGGAAAGTGAGATGGTAGATTACTTCTTACAGGCTTTGGAACCTACTTACTATGGCCATTTGGTCTCAGCTGTGGGAAAGTCATTCAACGAAGTAGTAATGATGGGGGCATGGTAGAAGAAGGCCTCAAGTTGAATAAAATCATGAGCTATTTGGCTATCAAAGCGACTACTCAGGCTATTCAGGGCGTCATATGAGGGATTGGGAAGAAGAAAAGAGAGGAAACAGCAATGGTTGATTCATGAACTTGGTCCGGATCCATAGGTTCACCTTACCACTACAATCAACCTCGACACCACCAACAAACTTATCACCACAATCCACCCCAACACTACTATCCCCCACCAGAACCTCATTTTTACGTCTACCATGCACAAGCATACAACCAATCTCCTGCCCACACTCAATGGCGTGCTTCTGTCCTACCAAATACTTATCCACATCCATGAGCCTACCAAAATACTCCCGACCAAGTTTCAGGCCTAGTCAAGCATTCAAGGGTGAAAGGTTGCAGAAAAAGAAAACCTTTACTCCGTTGAGAGAATCATACACTAGTCTGTTCCACAGGCTAAAACAGCTAGATATGCTAAGGCCGATACAGTTCAAACTGCCAAATCCTCCTCCAAAGAATCTTGACTATATTGTTAGCTGTGAGTATTGTTCTGATACTCCGGGTCATGATACAGAAAAGTGCTGGCACTTGAAAAATGCGATATAGGAGCTTATTGATACCAATAGAATTGAATTTCAAGCTCCCGAAGTACCCAATATCAACAGGAATCCTATGCCAACCCATCGGGAGGCAAATATGATCAAAATAGCGCATGCGGAGGGAGAACCCAAGAAGCCATCACAAACCGTCATGATGATTCGGTCTAGTGGAGTCAAGACAGATGAACAATCAGTATATGAGAAGTTGGTGCTCAAGCAGAGCAAAAAGAGTGTTGAGCTATCTCTGGCAGTTGAGAAGGGGTCTTTAAGCAAAGTTGCAACGAAACAGGAAGGGGTGAAGGTGATTGTACCGGGAGCAGCCAGTTATGATGGGTTTATGATGGGTTTACGAGTCAAACACCTTACCGAGCGAGTCAAACCCTGTTGGGTCGACCATGGATCCACGCCGCTAAAGCAGTCCCATCAACACTACACCAGGTAGTCAAATTTGAATGGGATAGATAAGAAATAGTTGTGCATGGGGAAGACAGTTTATGTGCTCGCAACCATGCCATTGTACCAGTCATTGAAGTGGAAGATGACCAGGGACCATGGGTCTACCAGGTTTCTGACACGATGTTGGTAGAGAAAGTTCCGGAGGGGAAATACATTCCAAATCCAAAAATAACCGCCGCATCAGTCATGGTAGCCTATGAGATATTGAAGAATGGTTTTGTACTCGGTAAAGGTTTGGGCTCATATTTACAAGGCATCATACAGCCGGTGTCTCTTCCCGAAAACTTGGGAACATTTGGTTTGGGATTCAAGCCCACTGCCGCAGACATAAGAAAGGCCAGAAAGCTAAAACCGAAGGCATGGGTCCTTTAAAAGCTAGTCCCACCTCTTTCCAAATCATTTGTCAAGTCCGGTACCAGAAGTCGCCCAATAACAGCAATTCCCAGTTCTGTGACTGATCCTGACAAGGAGTTAATTGAAAGATTTGAGAAGTTGTTCGACAATGTGAACATGGTGGAAATTGGAGAGGGTTCTAGCAACGTGGAAGTGCAATTTGTCGGGCCAAAAAAAAAAGCTTAACAATTGGAAGGCTACTCCTCTCCCCACTCGGAAGGAGTCTTGGTAGTTTATTTTGAGTTTCCTTCAGTTTGTCTGGGTTATTCCAGGGTTGTAATCCAGATTTTTTATCTTTCAGTCTGTTTGAAGTGTGCAAATCTTGTTATCTTTCATCATTTAATGAAATGCGGTTTCCCTTTCTTTATCATTCCTGATAGTTTTTCTTTTGTTTTTCTTTTATTTTCCGTACAGTTCTTTTTACTCTAGTTCTAATGACATGACATGCATGAGGAATCCTCAGCCCAGTCTTAAAAATCAATCTGATTCCAAAATAATAGTTCAAGAAGTAGATTGTGACTACGAATCAGAATATGATGAAGATGAAGCCTTCGAAGAGATCAGTAAGGAGTTAATTCACTTCAAAGAAAAACCCAAACCCAACCTAAATGAAACAGAAACCGTCAATTTACGGGACACAGATAATGTTAGAGAGACTAAAATAAGTGTCCATCTCGATCCAAAGATCTGGGAAGAGTTAATCAAAGCACTCATCGAATAAAAAGATGTTTTTGCATGGTCGTATGCCGACATGCCGGGTTTGAGCACTGATTTAGTGGTCCACAAATTGCCCACTGATCCAGCATTTCCTCCCATCAAGAAAAAGTTGAGGAAATTCAAAACTGATATGAGCGTGAAGATTAAAGAAGAAATCACCAAGCAGTTGGATGCAAAGGTTATTCGGGTCACTCGATATCTTGTTTGGTTGGCTAATGTCGTACCTGTGCCAAAGAAGGACGGCAAGATCAGAGTATGTGTCGATTACCGCAATCTCAACAAAACCTGTTTGGAGCAGTTGAACTTGATTGATGAAAAACTATTGGCAGCAGTATGTTATGGCCAGTTATATCAAAAGAGAATGGCAAGAGCATACAACAAAAGGGTGCGTCCTCGAAAGTTTGAAGTGGGTCAGCAAGTGTTGAAACGTATCCTTCCACATCAGGTTGAAGCAAAAGGCAAGTTTGCCCCGAATTGGCAAAGGCCATTTATTGTAACCAGAGTATTGTCCAATGGTGCTCTATGTTTAACAGATATCGAAGGAAAATGCATAGACATGACTATCAATTCTGATGCAGTCAAGAGATATTATGTATGATTTTTTTGTTATAATTGTTGACTGTTTGTACCGGGCATTGTTTCGAAGATTGAAATGACGAAGCAATTCGTTCTGCTATCTAAACACTTTACCCTTTGTTCCCCCTTTTGATCTTTATTTATTTATTTCATACCCCTATTTTGGAATCAATAACGAAAAAGAGAGAGAAGAAAGAAAAAGAGAAAAGAGAAAAGAAAAGAAGTGAAAAAAGAAAGTATAACAACAAGGAAATTCAAGTGTGAACTACGTTTGACCTGATTCCTGTTAAGGATACGTAGGCAGTCTCACGGCTCGGTCATAGTAAAATAAAATATCAAAAGATCCCCAAGCAAGAAACTGGGGCAGAAGTTGTACTTGTAATAAGAAATGTGATTCCAAGAGTTGTAATTTTAAACCCATGTCAAATTGTTTTGAGCCTTTGATACCCTTTCTTTCTAACCCCATCCAAAAGCCCACATTACGGTCCAAAGAAAGACCTTCCGATCAGTCTTCGAGAGATGCCAAGTTGAGAAAATAGAGGTGATTCATATCAAGATAACACTCTGGTCCAAGCAGGAAAAGTAATGAAAATGAGAAAATCTTATTGGTGAAAACCCTCATGGGCACCATAAGGCGACGAAAGCTGAGAGAAAGTAAAAATGAGAGAGTCTTATTGGTGAAAACCCTCATGGGCACCATGAGGCGACGAAAGCTGAGAGAAAGTAAAAATCAGAGAGTTTTATCGGTGAAAACCTTCACGGGCACCATGAGGCGACGAAAGCTGAGGGAAAGTAAAAAATAAGAGAGTCTTATCGGTGAAAACCTTCGCGAGCACCATAAGGCGACAAGGAATTGAGGAACAAACGAATGAGAGAGGTTTATCGGTGAAAACCCTTCAGGGCACTGCAAGTCGAACAAGGTCCGTAAGTTGGCGGAAAGTAAAATTGGGTTGTGAAAATTTTGGAGAACAAAGTAAAACAATTGGAAAAGAGATTGGTTAAATAGACTGGGCTGATTAATCCAAAATGCATACCATGATCATTGGTGCCAGTGACTCCACTCAGATAAGTTCCTTTTTCCTATCTCCAACAATCATCCAAATTTGGTTTTTCTTCTTTATTCTTAATTCTCAAAATCATCGCATTTCATTGTTGTTAATTTTTACTCCTCTAAAGCTCTTCCAAGGTTAGCCTTGTTCCAACAAATAAGAAAGAATGTCAAAGTGTACTACCAGATTCAAAATTTCACAAAGCAAAATACGGCTAGGACATGCTAGAGATAGTATGATGAAAAGTGGGACCTAGGGTGTAAGCAAAGGTTAAATTGGTGGAATGGTTCAGTAATGTCATGAGAGATGTATGGTTACGAATAAAAGGGTCAGAAGTGAAAAACATCAGTTGGGGATCCTGCAGTTAAGGATCAGTCATGAGGTCAAAACAGTCCTTTCGACCAGTTCAAGGCAGTCTGTTGAAGCAAAGCATGGCAAAGAGAAAACCATCCCCAGCAAGAATGCCACAACTAACCACCACGTTTTAAACTGACAAGATTTTCTTTGATTTGAAACAGGGGCAAAGATGGCATTTATTTCAGGAAGCACCCTGTAAGGAAAGCAAGTACCATGCAGGTTTGATCGTATAAATTCTCAGGACCCTCCTGGAAAATGGGACTTAGCTTTAATTCAAAACATTCATGAGTACAAGATCTAGCATAAGCTCTACTTCGTGAAAATATAAGTTGGTTTGAATTTTTCATTTTTTTTAAGACAAGACTCAATTCGAAACTTCAGGACCCTCCTGGTAAATGGGACCTAGCTTAAAATCCAAAAAAAACATAAGTAGTGAATATAGGACAAATGTGCACCAAAAGGGATATAAGTTGGCTTCAAAGTTCACATAAGAGTTTTCAGGACCCACCTGAATAATGGCACGTAACTTTAAGCATTCCATTAGATAAGTAAGTGTTGTTATAAGAGAGTACAATTTAGCCGTAAAATTGTCACTCTTAAGATAAGACTTGATTTTTGATTATTAGGACCCTCCTGGATAATGGGAAGTAGTTTAAAACTGGCTTGGATAACAAGATTTAGCATAAGACATACCTTCAGTAGATATAATTTAGCTTTAAAATTGTCGTTAATTAAGAGTTGTCAGGACCCTCCCGGATAATGGGGAGTAGTTTAAGACCTTCTTAGATAACAAGATTTAGCAAAAGTCATACCTTTAAAAGATATAGCTTAGATTTAAAATTGTTGTTTAGTTAAGAGTTGTCAGGACCCCCCTGGATAATGGGACCTAGCTTTCAAATTCTTAGTAATATTTGGTAATATGATTCAGTTTAACACTCACAGATGCGCCCAGCTACCAAACTGGGGCAGAAAATTTTCTTTTGTTTTGTCTATTTTTGTTGAAGTCAGGTGCCCATCTGAAGAACAGGGAGAACAACACGGATGTTAAAGATAAGAGCATGACCAAGTACTAGCAATCAGGCGTTCACCTGGAGAACAAGGAAAACAGTTGAAATATCAGCAATCAGGAGTCCACCTGGAGAACAAGGAACAACAGTTAAAGTATCAGCAATTAGGCGTCCACCTGGAGAACAAGGAACAACAGTTGAAGTATCAGCAATTAGGCGTCCACCTGGAGAACAAGGAAAAACAGTTGAAGATTCAGTAATCAGGCATCCACCTGGAGAATAAGGAACAACAATTCAAGTTTCAGTAATCAGGCGCCCACCTGGAGAGCAAGGGAGTACAATTCATGTTTCAGCTTTCAAGTTCTTACTGATATTTGGTAACATGATTTAGTTTACACTCATATATATGCCTAGCTACCAAACTGGGGCAGAAATTGTTCTTTGTTTTTGTCTATTTTGTTGAAATCAGGCGCCCACCTGGAGAGCAAGGGAATACAATTCAAGTTTCAGCAATCAGGCACTCACATGGAGAGCAAGGGAATACAAATCAAGTTTCAGCAGTCAGGCGCCCACCTGGAGAGCAAGGGAATACAATTCAAGTTTCAACAATCAGGCGCCCACCTGGAGAGCAAGGGAATACAATTCAAGTTTCAGCAATCAGGAGCCCACCTGGAGAGCATGGGAGTATAATTCAAGTTCAGCGGTCAGGCATCTACTTGGAGTAAAGGGAAAACATCTCAGATTACAATTAAAGTCAACAACAAAAGAAGTTCGCGACAAGAATGCGAGTCAACAGTCCGAGCTAATCAACAAAAGTTAGTCACGATCCAAAAAAAAAGGAGAGAAAGGCAAGAAGTGAATCCAAATGCAGAAGTTGATGAAAGATGTGAGCTTCTCAAGACATGGTTAAGGTGACAAGCACTACATGTCCGGTATTGATCCGAAAATCTGAAGAAGAACGGGCTAGCACCTGCAACTAGCAAGCGTCACTGTTCAAATCCAAAGTCTGCATGAAGAACCATTCAAGACTCAAGATCTAGCTTCAGAAGACTTATAGATAAGAATCTTGTAACTCATAGTTGATAGGCTTAGCTAGTTTTTCCATGTTTTGATTTTTGATGTAACATCAAGATTGCGGATCAGAGCCTCGGACGGAACCTCACTCGACTCTTGAGCATCACTTCATCACCTCATCCATTTCTGAACTACACGCGACCTGATTCCCTTATAACCCGGGATATGTAGGCTGTCCAAAACCAGGACTCGGTTGCACCTTTTCTTTTTATTTTTTTCCTCTTTTAAATACCAATATGGTCAAAAAATTAGTCACATGGTTTACTTTATCTTTTCCCGAAAACTCTTCGTGTTTCCGAGCAAAGAGGGGCAGCTGTGAACACCTAATTTTTGACCGCACTCAAATTTTATACTAGTTTAGTGTAAATATTTCTTTTAGGTCTAATCTTAATATTTAAAAAAAATTATCTTACTTTTAATATGTTTTATTTTAGAAAAAAGGGGTGCCAAGAAAAGTTAAAATAAAATAAATAATAACCTAACGGAAGAACAAGAATCAGTAAATTAAGAAAGATACAAAATAATATCCCTTTTACTCATGATCTCCTCAACCGCCCCACGATTTCTCCTCCTAACTCCTATTTTTCCACTTCCTCATGTTAGTGACTTTCCCACTTCCTCATATTAGTGACTTTTCCACTTCCTCATATTAGTGACTTTTCCACTTCCTCATATTAGTGACTTTTCCACTTTCTCATATTAGTGACTTCCCCACTTCCTCATGTTAGTGGTCATGTCCTAATACCCACTTCCTCATGTTAGTGCTCATTCCCTCACGTCTCACATCATGCGCACACACACAATCACTGGCACACACACACGATCTTAAACAAAAACACACATACACGTCTATATAATACACTTCACAAATAAAAAAAAAGAAGAGAGAAAAGAAAATTCAAGTAAGAAGAAACGAGAGGAGAAGTTCAAAACACAGACGAAAAAAAGGGATGGCTTCTTCTTAAAGGAGACAGGGGGTATACACTCGATATACAGTCACTATACATTCTATATACACTAGAGATACTCTCGATATACACTGGATATACACGGGCAGCCATTAAAAAATACAAGGTCATGAAGACGACCACTATTTCGTCTTCTTCGTCCTCACTGTTGGAAATAGATACACACACACACACAACAAAAGAAAGAACAGGAATTCGTGGGACTTCAGTTAGTTCGAGAAATTCTGGCGACCTCCATTAACGCCGACGAAATCGCATTTTTGTCTCTCTCTACTATTCTCCTCTCATTTTTCAGTTATTTTAGTGACTTTGTTCTACAAAATCAGATCCGGCTGTTTTTTTTAAAAAAAAATTCCGACGAGGTTCCGTCGAGGTCCGAGCTCCCGTCCGTTTGAGTTCCTGTCATGGCTGCGGTGTCGATTTTGTCTGTGTAATTGCTGAATGCTTTGAGGAATTGAAACTTCATTTTTCAGGTGTAATTCTTACTTCTTCTTATGTTTCTCTAATGGTAATGGTGTGGATTCATTTTGAGTTTATTTTGCAAGTATTATTTTCTGTTTGATTTAAAACAAAGTAAGGAAACATAATTAATTTGGTTATAAGGAGAAGAAAACAATACTGCCCGTCATTTTGATAATAGAAAACCATCCAATTTTCAGTTAAGGATTATATTCATTAATTCATATAAAGTAATTGTTAATATATACATTTTGTAATATTGTAATATGTGTCATTTGGAAGACGTATACATATTATAATGACACTTATTTGTGACCTTTTTGATTAATGATATACGCAGGAGACAAAAAATTTTCCCAACAGAAAGCTCTTTCTTTTCTATAATGTTTAGAATCTTTCCATCCTTCAAGTGCTTTAAGAAGTGCAATATGTGATTTTTACACTGTTTCATCTTCACAAAAGGAATTTTATAATAATCTTCCACGAGTTATGTTTTGATAATTACTTGGACTGGAGGATATGTAGTTTCTATAATTTAGTTAGTCATTTCAGTTGAATTAGCAATTATCGTGATTGTGTACACGTTCGCGTGACATGATCATGATTCTAATAATCAATTCGGAGTATGACTTCGTGCAACTTCGATCAAACTTTTGTTAATAATAAAAATGGGTTTCCATGGGCTATTAATTAATTTTAGTTTATATAGCTGAGGTGTGTCGTTCACAATTTTATCATTTGTGGCCCCCGTATTAACTTCACGACTTAGATATAAAATGACAAATGTTTGTAGCATGCCTTAGGCATGATTAATAAATAAACCATTGTGATTGTGTACACGTTCGCGTGATATAATTATGATTCTAAAATAAATTGAGGTATGTGTTCGCGCAACTTCGGCAAAACTTTCTTAATAATTAATATAGCGTGATTAATTATTAAAATAAAAACGCAACTTCCTTTTTTTAAAATAAGTGAGGTGTGTCATGCCAAACAAAATTTATAATTCATGGCACTCGTAAGATTAGATTAAGAACTAACACTTATAGAAAATGTTTGAGGTGTGCCATAAATAAATTAAATCATCCATGGCCCTCACAAATATTGCTTTTAAAAATTTGAACAATCGTAATTTGCTTTAGGCCCGATTTAGATTAGTATTGCGATTATATATACTTTCGCGTAATATGATTGCAAATTTAACTCTTAAAAGACTTGAGGGATGCGTTCGCGCACCTTCAACCAAATTTTCCTAATGAATCAACGAAGCGTTATTAATTGTGGACACGTTCGCGTGACATGATTTTTGACGTGCCAAAGGAAAAGAGTATACGTACGCGTAACTCAATTCTTTAATTACGAATAAATCAAGTGATTTAAATGCGGTAAAAAGATAATTGCACATAGGTTCTAAAATAAGTAATTAGACAATTTAAGTCGAGTATAAATTGGTAAGCGACCGTGCTAGAACCACGGAACCCGGGAATGCCTAACACCTTCTCCCGGGTTAACAGAATTCCTTACTTAGAATTTCGGGTTCGCAGACTTCAAAAAGGAAAGTCGAAATTTCCTCGATTTGGGATTTAAAATAAACCGGTGACTTGGGACACCATTTAAAATATTCCAAGTGGCGACTCTAGAATTAAATAAAGAATCTCATTTCGAATAATGTCACTTAAATTGGAAAAACTCCCTTATACCCCTCAGGTGTGTAAAAAGGACGTGTGACAACTATCACGGCCCAATTCTCACCAAAGACCGTGATGGCGCCTAACGATGTCGTTAAGCAGGCCAACGGTATACCACCAGTACAATCACCCATTCATAATACTTTTAAAATAAAAAATCTCATTAATAAAGTGAAATTTAGTTTAGAAACAATGGTAAGGTACTTTCATTACTACTAAGACGCAAAGTGTGAACAAAATAAAAAGCATAATGAAATATGTTCAAGTACAACCATAAACATCTAGTAATGATTTCCAAAATCTGGTGTCACAAAGTACATGAGCATATAGTAAAATATACACAACCATCAAAACTATTATTTGCAATAAATAGACAGAATAAATTAAACATCGGGGTAATGAGACTCTGGATGCTGCGGGTCAAGGCATGGAAAGAAGCTTACCATAAGGTCTCCAACAAATGCGGCTACGTGCCCTAGTGACCACATGAATGACCTATCTTAGTACATGCACAATTAGTGCAAAAACGTAGTATAGGTACGTAAATCAATGTGTACCTAGTAAGTATCTAATATAACCTCGAAGAAGTAGTAAAGAGATTTCGACATCGATACTTACTAGTGATCGAATAACAATGTACATAAAGTAGATACGTATGAAACACAACAAGTAGCAATGAGACAGATATATATAAATATTATGATTCTCATGTAAGAAGACTTACGAAATCATTAAATGCCATAAACTGCCTCAAAGAACAGGGCCAGCCAATATCAAGTACAAAATCAAACCTCATGTCAGGAAAACTCATATGTACGCTAACTCCCTATCTAGTATTACGCACGAGTTTGTCAAGAAGAATGGCCCGATCTCATTAGAATAATGTTACACAATACTATCGAGGCGAATGACTTGTTGCCATAAGGATAACTCATAATATTGCCGAGGAGAATGGCCCGATCCCATAAGAATAGAGAAACTCTCTCACCTGCGAAGATACATAAGAATCGAGAAGACACTGAACCACCAATCAGAATATTTCCCATAATTTCTGTCACGACTCAAAATCCATTGAAGGTTGTGATGGAGCCGGACACCACTATCAGGCAAGCCAACACCAAATGATTAATTAGGTATCATTTTTAATATTTCTGAAATCATAAATTTTTTCTTAATAACTGGTAAAAGATGAACTTTTCAGATTAAATAATAATGTTTTCTACTTTCAATACTGAATATCTCATAATCATCCCATAACTCGGTGTCACAAGTGCATGAGCATTCACTAGGAAATAAAATAAAATAGAATACAACATCTGTCCGGAATACAAATTTGGACAGGAAAGAAAAATACAAACACTCTGAAGGAGACTCCATTGGCTGCGAATCATATCATGGAATACAGCTCACCTAAGTCCCCGCATCAACCACGCTGTTGCGCCCACAATGGAAACTAAACATACATGTGCCTGTACAGCAAGTGTAGTATGATTACGAAAACAACACGTACCCAGTAAGTATCCAGTCTAACCTCGAAGAGGTAGTAACGAGAGGCCGACTTCAACACTTACTAGTGGTCAAATAATATCAGGTACAGTAAAGGAGTGGGTAAATATGAAATATAGTAAATATGTGAAATGAACATGTATAAAATACGTGGTACAATTCCTCTCTTTACAATTTTACTCAAGCTCTCAACTGGCAAGTACCCTCCGTAACCGGAGCATATATATAGATATAGTGGGTATTATCAAAGAGGTTGTCATAATTCAAATCAGGGAAAAACCCTCAGATACACTGGCTTCTAGCCAAATGTTACGCACAATTTCATGAGGAATAATGTTGCTCCCAAACGCACACGCAAGTATACGTGGTCGACAAGTAATATAATCAGATCCAACAGAAAAGTAAATTGTGCTACCGAGGGTAGAACGACGCGAATCATAGATGCTTCTATTAACCTGTCACGGCGAATAGCCCGCTCCCATGAGTGTGTGGTACATAAATCCTGCCAACGCGAACGACCTGATCCCATAAGAGTAGTAGAAGGAAATACCCCGCTCGCGAATCATACGTGCAATGCGGTCAAATATAAATTTAAGGAATCGCCCCGCTTGCGGATCATACTTGTGACACGGTCAAATATAAATTTATCATTAAAATCATATCTCTTTCTTGATTCTTTTCAAAATAAGGGAAATTCAGCTAGTAGATTTTTAAGGAAATTACCCCACCCGCGAAACATACATGCGACGAGGTTACACATAAATTTCTTAAGCTATTATAATATTCCTCAATTCCTTTCGAAATTATGAAGGTCAAATGAAATCTTTTAAATCTTATTTCTTCAATTTAACTCCTTTCAAAACATTTAATAAGCAAACTAAATCTCGCTCCCACTCGAGGCAAGCAATAAACATAAATCACTAACAATATCAACAAGGCATGATGTGAGCCTAAAACCACCCGGACATAGGCATAGCTAGTAGCTACGTAAGGACTCTCCTCACCTCGTGCATACGTTGCCCCCACAAATAGAAGCACACAATAATTTAGTTCATCTATGGGGTTAATTTCCTATTACAAGATTAGAAAGGAGACTTACCTCGCCCCAGAGTTCCATAACCGGCATCCAAGCCCTTCGGATGACTCAACTCGATGCCCGATGCTCCAAAACTTGTCAATAATTATGCAAACCCATAAATATATACTCAATTACTCGTATCAATCAATTTATAACAATTCCCAACTCCCTTTGAAAAGTTGATAAAATTACCCTCGGGCTCACGTGCCTGGATTCAAAAAAATTTCGAAGATAAACTTTACCCATAACATCACGAACTCGAATATATAGATTATTCTCAATTTCATGCCCAATTTCGTGGTCACAATCCAAAATATCAAATTCTAGGTCTTCTACCAAAAACCTCACAATTTATACTAATTTCCATATTAAATCCTTATACAAACCATGTGTTTAACTTATAATAAATGCGAATCACTTACCTTGCCATTGATGACCGGCTCTCATGGAGGAAAATGAGGTAAAAATGAGCCAAGTCCTCATTTTTAAAGAGCACACTGCCCAGCCCCGACGTTCGCACATGCGGTCAAGTAGCCGCACCTATGGCGCGAGACACCATCCTCTTCTGCGCCTTTTTCCGCTTATGCGATGCAATTTTCGCTTCTGTGCTTTCACAGATGCGGCAAAAAGCTCTGCACCTGCGGTCCTTCACCTGGATAGCCTGCTCCGCTTCTGCGACTCCAAATGTTTCTTCTGCGCCCTCTGCACCTATGGCCAAAACCTCGCAGGTGCGGGCATACCAGATATTAGCTGCCTCAACTCTTCTTCAAATTCCAAATTCGATCCGTTAACCACCCGAATCCACCCAGGGCCCTCGAAACCCCATCTAATCAAACCAACCAGTTCCAAAACACATTACGAACTTAGTAGAGCCTTCAAATCACATCAAACAACATCAAATTCACGAATTGCAACTCAATTCAAGCTTTATGAACTCTAGAACTTCAAACTTGTACATTCGATTCCGAAACCTATCAAAACATGTCTGATTGACCTTTAATTTTGCACACAAGTCATATTTGTCATTACAGACTTATTCAAACGTCCGAAATCAAAATCCAACCCCAATATCAAAAAGTCCACTCCCTGTCAAATTTCTCAAAAATCTTCAAATTTCTAACTTTAGCGAATGACCCCAAAATGACCTATGAACCTTCGAATCCACTTCTGGATGCGCTCTGGATACCAGAATCACCATACGCAGCTATTCCCATACTCGGAATCCCAAACGGACATCGATAACATAAAATTCACCTCTACCCCAAATTCATAAAATTCTAAGAAGGTTCTAACTTCCACAATAGGCTCTGAAACACTCCCAGGTCATCCAAAATCTGATCCGAACGCCCAAGTTCGAAATCATCATGCGAACTTGTTGGAACCTTCAAATTCCGATTCCGAGGTTGTTTACCCAAAAATCCAATCTCAGTCAATTCTTCCAACTTAAAGCTTTCGAAATGAGAATTTCCTTTACAAAAGAACTCCGAACTTCCCGAAATTCAATTACGACCATGCGTACAAGTCATAATACCTGAAGTGAAGCTACTCATGGCCTCAAATTACCCAACGACATGCCAGAGCTCAAAACGACCAATTGGGTCATTGCATTCTCTCCCACTTCAACATACGTTCGTCCTCGAACATGCTAAGAACTGCGTTGGAGTTTTCTGAAATTACTGTTTAAAAACTTGTGCACCTACCCGTGCTGCCACAACTCAGTTAAGCATATTAGCTCGAGTGAAATCTAAAGATATTCTCTTTTAGTTAGGCAAATAAGCCTAGAGCCCAGTTCTAACATCCGGAATTCTCTGCCAGGCCCACTTCCAACATACGAACACTGTATCAACCACCACATGATGTACTAGAATGTGATTGCATACCTTTTTCTAAATTCACACCATGCACCGCATACTTCACATGATAATAATAACATCCTCTGACCAATAGCCTAAATTTCATGAACCTGATGCTTATAATGCACCTTATGACATATTTAAGTCTTGTTCCAACTCTTGCAATATTGCCACGATGAAGAAGATGTGTAGAAATTCGTAACCAACTGCTGAGCCAACAAATCATCGAGTCTCTCCTCTTGACTAGAATCATCACATCATTATGAACCAAATAATGAGATTTGGTTTTTAATATACTGCATACAAACCGATCGCACTGATCCCAAATCCGAAATCTCGTCACACCCAGTATAAGCTGCTCAGGTCATAAGCCACCTCAGACATGAACAAAAGTCTCATATGATGCCACAAGCTACCAACTCAATTGGATATATAAGGAAAATGAACGTTGGAAAGGACTACTCAACCCACATAACTAATTAAACTACCGCAATGGCAATATGAAACTTTCTTAGGAAATGAGAAACAAGCACACAAGAATAGATATAGGAGACTGTAGTCAACATCACATTGTTGCAGCGTGCAACCCGATCCAAACAACATACCCGTGGCGGCGTGCCACCCGATCCACACATAGAATCTACATAAAAAGATATTTACTGAGCTAAAATGCTCATTACTACAAAATACTTGAATATCGGCCACAAGCATGCTAAGTGCATAATACCATCTCTAGGGAGACAGATAGCGCCAAACGCTGTTGATCTCAAGCACAACTAAGGTGTGATATATGATCTAAATCTCGAAAGTCATCCTGCTCAAATAACACCATCGCTACGCTGAACCTCAACACATAAGAAATTAATCAAGTCGCTTTAGAACTAACACGTCACAATATAGCATTGCATGAAATAGCCATCGATGAAATGGCGTCCAATGTCCGAATACTTCTCCACAAGGGGCACTATGCTGAAATGAACCTATCATGCCTGATATAGAGCCTATATTCATATTTAAATCCATTCACAGACCTCAAACCGATTTTGATCGCACCGTACTAGGATAATAACCTTTCAAGGATACATAATAACCCTTTTTCCCATAACACACATGAACGACCAACATAACCGGAACAAACTTCCACAGACCACAATCAAGTGAACCGAACGCCCTCTAGGCATAAATTCTCAAATCAGCGATATTACCACAATCTTCATACTTGGTTCAAATCTTCACTCAATCAAGTGACTACATGCCACTCTTATGTAATCTTTCCGTGGGACACGCTCCCACGACCTTCCGCACCATGTAACAATTATGCACATACATACCACCGGTCACACGAATGTTGTAAAGCATATCAAGAATCCGCAATCAGTACACAAAGCCTCTTACACATGGCACTAATCTCAGGTGACACTGAAGACAATACTAGCTTACTCTAAATATCTAAATTCTTTTCCTACTCATCAGAGCTCGTGACATACTTGTCAATACCGAACTGCAACCTCAATCCCTAATATTTCAAATTTCATTTCGCTCATCGGACCTATCTTACCAATACACGAGGACCCAAGAATTTCATCATAACTCCTAGACCACTAATAGGATACACACTTCACTTTGTAGAAACCTTTCACTTTGCTCGTTTCAGGAGAATTATTGCAACACATGACTAAATTCTAATAACCATAAAACACACAAATCCTCAAGTAATGGTCTAAACCACCATAACCCATCCGGGATTCGCCTACACATAACAGGTCATAATATTCGAATGCATCCAAATAAAATCAATTACGGCAGCTGTCAAGCCTCGCACGTATCGGAACAAATCACATGCATAATCTAATCACGCTGAAGGAACTGATCACTGCCACCATCATGCCGATTCAACCCTGGCTAACCAATCCGACTTCTTCTAACTTATCCTTAACTTGTCTTAGAAATAATAATAACTCCATTCAACGCATAACGAACTCAATCCGCACTCATCTTGAGTGGCCTTGTATCACGAGACATGCTGTCTCAAATCCCATGAACCATCGCATACCCTCATTGTGCGCATATTCCCATCCTCCTCTGGTATACCCATTCTGATAATTCATGTTACACCCCATATTTTCATACATGAAAATACACCATAAATTAATGAGAGCCCGAAAGTGAGATGTCACGTACCACACTTTTACATTATGGTGATGTCAGGTTTTGCAGTATTAAGTTACGACAATATTACACCTTGTAGTATTGTACGTTGGATTTGTCGTAAGGTCCAAGTAAAAGATTATTTGGAAATTATTAGGATTATGCTATGTATAACAAGTGATGAATAAGTGTTATGAAGGATAAAGGGATACATGGAATAACGAAAATGAGTTTCATTGGGAATGACCAATTTGGAATAAAATACGGGTGGAGCGATAATATCTGATAATTATAAATTAGTACCATGAAAGGTCCCATATGACCACGGTAGTATAATATATAAAGTATATATGAAGTATTTTGAAAATAAATAGAATTTTAAATAATTTGTGATAATTCTTAATTATGCGGTTAATTGATTAATTACCGGGTAGCGGGATATTATCTAATTAAATTCATTGGTTGGGATTGGATAAGCCCAACGTGGCAGCCATATGTGAGCCACTAAGTGACTCTTAAGAAACTTTGCAAGGTGGCAATATTAAAGAGATAACACCTTATCTCATTTTTGGTTGAAAATACTATTAAGCTTTGTGACTACAAAAATGAAAAGGCTACATCAACATTAAATTCCTCTCTAACATTACAATCTCCCAAACTTTCCATATAGTAACGTCACTTCTAAAAAAGCTTCAGCCAAGCTTCCAATTTCATAGTTACATCAATTTTAATCACATAAGGAAAAGGTTTTAGCCAAGTTATTCTCTCGATAAGCAACGTTATTACTTCGAGCGTTTCATACAATTTGTTCTGTGTTCTATCGCAATTAACGTGTGTTAGAGGATTGTCAAGGGAATCGACTCAGGTATATTAAGGCTATCCCTTCTTTCTTATTGGCATGATCAAAATTATACTGAAGAAACTAGCAAATACACAGTTTCTATAAATTAGTCTATTCATAGAAATAGTAGGGGTGTTTATATTCTTGATTCCCCATGAGAATTATCATTATCTTCTGTTAATGGGTCTCAGAATAATACGCAGTTGAAAAAGTGTATCCGGAAGGAATATCGAGATTATTATGTATTTTTCATGCATTTCACTCATTTATACATGTGCATTGACCCATGACCAGATAGCGTTATATACGGTATATATGTAAATATATGTATATGGGATATGGGAAAAAGTTATGGCGTTATATATGCACCACCACCTGATCAGCTGGTATATGATGATGATATATCCCACAGTGGCTAAAATATGATTCAAACGGCGTTATATACGCGTATATATGTATGTATTCAAACGGCGTTATATACGCGTATATATGTATGTATATATATGTATATATACGCGTATATATGTATGTATATATATGTATATAGGATATGGGAAAGGTTATGGCGTTATATACGCACCACCACCTGATCAGCTGGTATACGATGATGATTTTGCCCACAGTGGCCGATATGATATGATGGAATGCCCTCAGAGGCTGATAATGTTATGAAACATGTACCTATGCACGACATGAAATTCATATGCATATGCATGACGCTAAAGTAATTTATGATTTACAAAGTTATTCAGACTTGCAGGCTGAGTCATGTACTCTATATTTCTTCCATGTCTCTTATGTACTTACTTATGTGCCTTACATACTCGGTACATTATTCGTACTAACGTCCCTTTTGCCTGGGGACGCTGCCTTTCATGCCCGTAGGTCCCGATAGATAGGTCGAGAGCCCTCCAAGTAGGCTATCAACTCAGCGGAAGATGTTGGTGCACTCCAATTGCTTCAGAGTTACTTGTTTGGTTAGTATAATTTAGACGTGTATTGTTTGGTATGGCGGGACTCTATCCCGACCTTTATGACATTTACGTACTCTTAGAGGCTTGTAGACATATCTCGTATAAGTGAAAGATTGTACGTCCTTGTCGGCCTATGTTTGAGTTTATAAATAATTGTGTTGGCCTATTAGGCCCATATGTCACGTGTATATAATGATGTAATAAGAAAGATATGTTATGTTGGTACTCGATCGAGTAAGGCACTGGGTTCCCGTTGCGTCCCATTAGTTTGGGTCGTGACAAAAGTGGTATCAGAGTAGTTCGGTCCTAGGGAGTCTACAAGCCGTGTCTAGTAGAGTCTTGTTTATGGGTGTATCGTGCACCACACTTATAAGTAGGAGGCTACATGGCATTTAAGATTGTCACTCTTTCTTCTTACTCTAGATCGTGTGGTAAAGCTCAGTCATAGGAATTCAAATTCCCAAATCCTATTCAAAATAAGACGATGCCTACATCCGGAAAGAAGGTTGGAAAGAGAGATAGTTGTGGAAGAGCTGAGTCAGAGGAATTGGATTTTTGTATGATGCCTACGATAAGTAAATATGAGGTCTTTAGCAAATCATGGGTGTACTGAAAGGTGTAAGCTTCCTGATAAGAAGCCTTAAGGCAAAAATGCTTATCCACCTTTATGGTGAAAGACAATAAGAGATTAAGAAGATAAGTACAAGTTTCACCAAGTAAAAGGAGCAAGGTGAAAAAGGGTACGAGGTACCCAATTAATGAAGGTTAATAGCGTTTTATAATTGAGACAGAGGAACATAAGCTTTTTGAGTTATATTCAATAGTAACAGAGGTATATACAATTGGTCGCACCCCTTCCATATATGCCCTATGGGGGTTAACAAAAGTAGTAAAATAAGATATGATGGATGAATTGATTGCGTCAGTTGACATTTCCGAAGGATATTGCAAATGTGCTAATAGATCTTTTTGTGAGACACCTAGATGGTGCACTCTAAAATAGTGTAACCAGATATGAGTACTACAAAGACACACACTATAAGCCTTGAAGGGATAAATATTACCTTAAGTGTGGTTCGCGTCCCTAGTAAAGCGAGAACATTAGGCAACTTTAAAAGCCACTGAATGGAGCAAAGGAAAGCTAAAAGCGAAAGAATGTTGTATTGAAGTTTTCACAAGAAAAGGGATATGCAGAAATATTAGCAAAATAATGAGAAGAGAGATAAGGAAGCATTATGAATAAGGTGTGATACATGGATGAAAATGGTAGACTTTTACAGAACATATAGTCAAATGAAGGAGGAGACGAAAGGTGATGGGCCTTAAGACAACAAAAGAGTATAGTCCATAAGGTTATATCCTCATTTCGAGAAATAAGTTCGTGACTCCAACGTGACTACTAGAGGGGAAAGTAAATCCCTAGAGTAATAGAAATCAGTATGGGCTGGTAAACAAGATAAACTAAATATGAATTAGGGACAGAATGATTGGAAAGTACTCGGCATCATGGAAATTTTAGATTTCGTTCCGGCGATAATAGAATGGACCACAAAAGGAGATTCATGATGAATTCAGAGAATGGTTATTCAGGGAGACGCTTCCCTAGAGTAAGCAATGTGAGCAAAGTTAAGCTTAAGAGACTGCATGTTCCAGTTACGCTAAGTGTCACCCTCGCGAGTAAGGGAATTTTTCATCCTTTGTACAGGAGGATTTCCACGAAGCAAGTAAGGATCATTGATGTTGAGAAACGATACCAAAGATGAAGAGGTAAAACATCTATAGGTAGATCATTGTGGCTTCAGCTTTTAGTACACCCCTAAAGGGGGGGGGGGGAATATGGAGTGATGTGGCATTAAGTCAGAATTAAGTGGTTCTAGTGACTATGGAATGGTAGAGGAAGTAAAGGTTCCTGCCCGAGCTGTTATTAATAAATAAGGAGCCAGTGCGAGACGTAAGTTAAAGCAAAGTAAATAATGCAAGAAAGATTACGAGGAATATTGATATGAGAATGGGCCAACGAGTAGTTAGTGATTGGTCATGAAGATCTCAGTTATGGCTAAACAAGAGGTTACAGACGAGTCATCAGATCGTGTAAGAAAAACATAGTAGAACCTAACATGGTGAATTCAGCCTCGGAGAATATCATTATAATACTTGAGATATATTCAAACAAGAGTCGGGGTAGTTAAAGGTACTGTATGAGTGTTACAGGGATAAAAGAAAGTGCCACAAGGAAGGCAGTCAAAATATCAGTTCAGAAGCAACCGTACAAGCACAAGGAAATGGAAGTAAGCAACTACAAATGATTATAGGTAAGTAAGGACATCAAAAAAAGGGTCCGTAATAAGCTCACAGCTTTACGAGAGTCAAGAGTTCTCCCTAAGTACTACAACAAAAGACTAGCCGAGTAGATAAGAAAGAAGGCTTCAACCTAAGCACAGTAACCTAATGAAGAAAGGTCATGTAAATGCAGTCTCATAACAAAAATTGTATGCCCTCAAAAAATAAAGTGGCGCCTACCGTGGCTAATGAACGAGGAGAAAGATCGAAGGTAATATTTGAGACTATATGAGTTTGCACAAAAATTCTGCATGTGTGGGAACTAGGATGAGTTAAGTATGTACGCAACAAGGGGCAGAAAGACCAGAAAAAGTAATTGCATATGTTTTAAGAGAGCTGAGATGGGATGAAAGAAATTATTCGATCAATGATCCAGAGTTAGTATGTTATGGACACACTCAAGATTTTGGAGCATTATATTTATCGGCAATCATACATCCATGGAAGACTCTGGTATAAGTTAAAAAAAGAAGAATTGAGCCCAGGGCATAAACAAATGATTGATGTTAAAAGATTGTATCATGGATATTTTATAACGCCCATGAAAGGCTAAGGTAATAACTGATACCGTGATCCACAAATCGGAAGGTATCTTAAACCTACATAAAGGCTGATTGTAAAGAAGAGGAAGCTAAAGGATCACATCACTTAAGTAAATCAAGAGTCAGATTATTGGACCTAGAAAAATTATAGAAGTTGTTCTTGAGAACATGACAGAATCACTCTTAATATGAGATGTTTAAGAGATAACATAACAACCATAATCTATAATGGCTCTACAAGAAAGCTAGTTAGAAGAAGCACCAGCCTCATAAGAAGTCAGTACGAAGCTCCCATCGGATAGTGTATGTAGCAGAGGTGAGACTATTATAATAAAGCTTCAGGTTATGGACATGAATTATATCTATGTGGAGGGAAGGTCATGAAAGAGATAGAAGATACGATGCAAAATTTTAAGGTAAGTAAGGTAAAGGTGAACAACGTACGAGATACTCAAAGGCAGAAGATCGTGAATAATCCATACATCATATAGAAGTCTATAAGCGCGGGGATTCAATATCCAGGAATGATAGCATCGGCGTCAGTAGCATATCTTCCAGCCTATGGTCTAGGTATCAAAAAGCCTGATTATGAGAGTAAAGGATAGTTAAAGACGATGCGATGTCTAGCTTGATGTTCCAAAAAAATATAAGGAAATCTATGGTGCAAGCAAGTTGAAGGAAAGCCGCGGATAGAATAAATAGATATGTATAGGTCCCAAGCTAAAGTATAGTAGAACGATAAAGTTTTAACGCAACATGAGTAAGGATGAGGAAAGGCAAGTAAAGGGATGACGAGAACGGATAAGTCCTCGGAATTGGAACCCATGAAACAAGAAAGCTAATGGTTTCTCTAAGTTATAGAAAGTTTATTATAGCCGGAATGAACTCAAAGGAGTTTAAGACTAACAACATTCAAAAGAGATGGAATGCTACCATGTTAATAGAATGAGGGTGTAATTATTATAGAAAAAAATGACGTTTGGGCCTTCGATTGAGTAATGATCTGACGAATAAAAGAAAGGGATCTCATGAATTGGACAGGATTAAAATACCCATGCAAGGTAAATCACATTGGGATGCCATGAGATACGGTTATGAAAGCAGGGGTATCGCCCCAGGTGGATCAATCTAATCATTTCAGATGTTCCCCAATAAAACTTGAATCCTACTAGCAATATTACATAAAAAGTTAAGTTATCAGGGGGGGGATTATGGATCAAAATTGAGGTGAATCAACAACGGATAGATAAAAGTTATAAAGTTTGAGAAGAGATTAGGTCGTCATTCTTAAGATGAACAGTAATGTGGAAGCATCAGAGGACATAGATTTATATGTATGGGGTAAACAATGAAAGTAACCTGGGATTTGGTAGCAGACCTCAGTAATGATAAGTCAAGGTAAGAGTTATGGTATAGTATGACCTATGTAGATGCAGTAAAGTCATACGAATGGATAACCACGCCTATAAAATAAGATATAGCAATATTCGTAAGTTCGACATAAAGCGAAGAACTTCAGGATTGGCTAAAAACTGGAGGAAAAGGAGAGGAGAGTCGCATAAGCACACTTACAAGGTTAGTATCGTAGAAGCTGCATGATGGGAGGTAGCAACAGTTATGAGATTGGAAGGAATTTGATCGCAAGTCATGGAGTGAGAATGGATGTCACGACCCAAACTGGAGGGCCATGACTAGCACCCGACCATACTTGCCGAGCACCAACGTACATTTCATCTAACCTTCATTATTATCTTTTAGGGCTGACGAGATCAATATAAATGGTAGACCTGGATCATGGACAACCAACAATAAAATGGCATGAACATATATAATATGGGATGACCAGACAATCAAGAAACTATATATAAGGTATGAGCTACCACGCTACCATGAAAGACTATACAACAAAAACTAACCGACAAGGCATACCAAACTATACATGAGTCGACACATGTCTATGAGCCTCTAAAGGAACATAAGTGCTGCAACATAGCCTGAACAGGGCCCCGACATACCCATAATATCTATAACAAAAATGCATACCAAGACCAAGGCAAGTCCGGAGAAGGGATCTCGCCAATCACCGCTGAACTGGACAGCCTACTGTGGTGGGGGAGCTGCACCTGCCTGTCTATCAGGACCTGCAGCACGAAATGCAGCGTCCACAAATAAAAGGACGTCAGTGTAAGCACGTGATTTTTGCCCTAAATGAGAATTACTCCCAAAAAATTCAAAATCAAATGATTTTCCTTGGTGTGCAATTTTGTGAAATTTTGTGAAATTTTGTGATATTTTTGGATATTTATTTGTATTTGTCTGTGTTTGCTTATTTGTTAAATTAATAAAATTACAAAAATATGTCGCATTTTTGCATGTAGGATTTAATTCTACAATTGTTAGTAATTAAATTAGTTTTACAAAAATTAAAAATCACAAAAATAGGCATCTTTTGCATTTTTAGCATTTAATGTCCAAATGAACAATTTTATGCTTAATTATTATTTAATTGTGCGTTAATTGTTATTGGGAGTTAATTTGCACTTTTATAACTTAATTTAGTTCTTAATAATATGTTAAGTATTTTTATAATTTAGTTTTAGAAAATAAAAGAAGAAAAGAGAACAAAAATACAAAGAAAAATCGGATTGGGCCACTTCTTCAATTTCAAACCAAAGGCCCAAATAATTGCCCAACTTTCCCCATGACCCGATCCACTTCAAACCGGGTCGACCCGGTCCGCTCCATTAACCCAACACCCCATCTTCATTTTTGTCCTAACACAAAACAAAAAAAAGAAAAACAAGACAAAAACCCTAAAAAACTAAAAAAAGCCATCCGCCTCCCTAACCTTGGCTTCTTCTTCTCCAAGCATCATCCATGGCCGCCCTGCCTTTCCCCCGTCATCGAACCTCTATAGCCACACCCACAACCCTGCTGCCCAGCTTCCCGTCGTGACCCGCCTCCAGCCAGCCCCTTCGCACGGCCAAACGACCATTATCATGGTCGCTACTGCTGCATCTTCGTCGTCCTCGTCGACCACTTTTCAGCGACATGAGGCAGTCCGTCGACATCCATGGCTGCCAATGCTGCATCGCCTGCTTCTTCAGTCCGTGCTGCTGCTATTTCTTCTCCGTTATAGTTGCTTCGACTGCATCTGCTGCCTCAACGATGTCCAACCATCTCCTTCACGCCTAAACCCAAACCCCATCGCTTCTGCTGAGTAGCTGTTGCGTCGCCGAGCAGCTTGAGTCTAAACCAAACCCCCATCGACACTACTTCGTCAACCAGCCAAAACCTCGCCATGGACGAACCCCCAGACCACGCTTTTGCTTCTGTTTTGTCGACCCCGTTGCTTTCTTCACCACTGGTAAAAGAAAAGAAAAAAAAAGAAGAAAAGGGCTGCACAGAACAGCCTTCTCGTTCGTCGTCCGTTCATGGTCGTCTTCGGCGTCAAGTTATCTTGGTGCGATACTCGTTTCCGGACAGATTGTTTTTCATCCAAGTTCATCGTCATTTGTTCGAAGCTTTGGTCGTCAAAACAGTCCGTACATATTTTATTTCGATCCGGTTAGTAGTTTTTGAGTTTTGTTTTGTCCGTATTTTGTTTTGATATTTCTCGAATCTAAAATCGGCAAATGTTTTTTTGGTTCATGTCTATCGTTTGAATTAATTTTTTTTTTGTTTGTTCATGTGCTTTGTTAAATTAATTTTCAGATTTCAAATGGAAGTTTAATTAGTTGTTTTTCATGTTTGTTTTATTGTTTAGGTAAAACTTTGTTAGTTTAATGTTTGTTAGATTCAAATTGAAATTTAATTAATTATTTCTTCAATTTGTTTCATGTATTGTTATGTATTTTCCAGAAATTATTATTGTTGTTTGAATCGTTTGAATCTGTCATGTCTGTTGTTTAAAAATAGATTTAGTTCATGTTCATCTTTGTTTGAAGTTCATTGTTAATCCAGTAATTTAATGTGAGTTTGTTTTTGATTTGTTGATTTAGTTTGAATCATGTATTTTGTTGTTTGTATTGTTGTATCCTTGCTCATACATTCATGGTCTAAATTAACCAGGATTGGTTCCCGATATGGTTAATTCATTCCATTAATTTTGAGTTGTGTCGTTCATCGTGTTCATGTGATTTGTTGTTGAAGATTGTTGAGAAATTGGTCATCTTGGCTATATTTTGGTTAAGTTTTGATTAATTGATTGTTATAGCTGATGGGGGTAGTTTGGTAAATTGTATTACATTCAGGGGTAAAATGGAAATTGCAACAAGGTCGGAGGGGTAGTTTGGTAATTGAACATTATTATAATTGTTTATGTAGGCATGGGGGACAAAATATAATGGGGTGGTGTTTGATATAGTTGTTTAACATAATAGGACAAAACACAATGTAGTGGAGGGGAATATTGTATTTGATTATGTTAGGCATGGGGGACAAATTATAATGGGTTGGGGATGATGTATTTATTTAATGTAGGCATTGGGGACAAGGTTTAAAATAAAGAAAATATTAAGTAGTGGGGACAAAGCATGTCATTGGGGGAATATTTGGGGTTGGGAATTCAAGACAAGAGTCTTGCTATAAATAAGAGTCATTTCTTGACTTGAAGAGGGGTTAGAGAACATTATTGGAAGACTTAGAGATTATTATTGGGAGAATATTTTTGAGAGTAATACATTCTGGAAAATTTCAAGAGTGTTAGAGAGTAAAAGAGAAAGACAACTTGAACTTCTACTTGACTAATTTCCGGTTGCTTTTCTCGAGTGTTATTCAAAAATCATTAAACCACTGCATCTTGTCTCCGTCTCTCTTTTGCTTTGACTGCGATTGCACTGTGGTCTTGCTGAGTTTTCAATCTGTTACTGGGTTATTCTACTGGTTGTTACTGGTTTGCGGTGTTGCTGAATCTGTTGTTGCTGTGGTATTATTGCTGCTGACTCCTACTTCGTTTCTTCTTGTATTGCCATTTCCAGGTACACATTTGTACACTCTCGGCTTGAAGCGAAATGAAATATTAATCAGGCTTTGTTCCTGTTGAATCCCTCCTGTTTAGATTTGTGTTTGAGTATAATTTTCCTTTCTCTGTATAAAGATGTAGTCGATTTATTAATGAGTAATGGGGTTACATATGTATAATTTCTTCATCTAATAATGTCAGTGAAATTAATCAAATGCTAGTTAATTTGTTTTGATATTATGGTGTGTCAATCTCATGTTCTAATGTTATTGAATAATAGAATATAGAATGAATGCAGTTTTTTTTTCTTTGTACAAACTCGACTGCAATTTTCTATTTGCATTAACCACAAACTAATAACTAATAAGTTACGTTTGTTTAAGCATGTAATTAACTAAGAGTTTTTCTTTTATTTTAGAGACGAACTTAATAGAAGGAACGTAGTCACTATAGGTTTATCCTTTTAAATAAAATGAGACGAGCCTCGCCAAATAAATCACACATCGCCGGGGCCCTCAATAAATACATATCAATTGACTAGATTTTGGATTAGGCCGTTTAATGAACCTTCACGGCCTCTTCCTAAAATAACAATACATTAGTCTCTTTAGGACACGCTGTAATAAATCCTACCTTCTTAAATCCGGGTGCACATTTATGTGACCTAAATCCAAATCTCAACGAAGTCGAAATGCGGCTCTGACCACGGGTACATTGATTGTGACGTGGTCCAAGACGCATGTCCACGACGTTTCAAATTCCTTTAAAAATAAAAATGAGATGAGCCTCGCCAAATAAAAATACAAAATTGCGGGGCCCTCAGTAAATATTTGCTTTAAAATTGTTTAGACTTCGGGATGGACCGTTTAGTAAAATTCCACGGCCCTACCCAAAGTAGATGATACGCTAGTCGCTTTAGGCGCGCCTTTAATAATTTAATTTCCTTAAACTCGGGTGCACATTGATGTGACCCAAATCCAAATCTCAACGGAGTCAAAGTGTGTCGACGACCACGGGTACATTGATTGTAACGCGGTTTGAGATACATTTTCACAATGTTGCAATTCTTATAAAAATAACAGTAAATGATAAAAGCGGTTAAAAGTTAAATTCTGCACATAGGTTCAACATGTATTAAATCAGATAATCAAGCCAAATATGACAGTTGAGCGACCGTGCTAGAACCACGGAACTCGGGAATGCCTAACACCTTATCCCGGGTTAACAGAATTCCTTATCCAGATTTCTGGTGCGCAGACTGTACAACGTGATGAAAAGACCATCCTGATGCATCCTATTTATTTTCCGTGCATTTATTTTTCTCGCGCCCGCATGCTGACCGGTGTTTGAATATTAGGAATATTGTGAAATTGAAGAAAAAAGAAATAGCGGTTAGGGAATTGATTGTTTATTTTTGAAAAAAAAAACAATGCCCGAATGCTGTCAAAACTCTGCCGAAATTTTGAAGAAAATGAAAAAAAAATGTCTTATTAGTTTGTTTTATTAAAAGCAAAGGAAAAAAAAAGAGTCGTTGTTCTGTCTTGTTTTTCAAAAAAATAGAAAAGGAAAATAGTTTGTTTTGCCAGGAAAATGAAAAATGAAAATGAAAAAGAGTCTTGTTTTTAAATGGGTTTTTATTTATTTATTTGTTTATGAAAATGCCAAAATAAAAATAAAAATAATAAAATAAAAAGAGTTGGGCGTTGAAAGTGGTTTTATTATTTGTTGCAAATATATATATATATATATATATATATATATATATATATATATATATATATATATATATATATATATATATATATATATATATATATATATATATAAATCCAAAAAGTTTTTCTTTATTTCCAAAAAATGTATATATATCTTTATTTGTTGCAAAAATATTTGTCTTGCCAAAAAGTCTAGAAAAGGTTTTAGACTCCCAATTTTCAAAACAAAAAAGCCAAAAATATTTTCCATTATTGACTTCTTTAGAGAGTCTTTTTAATTGTTAAAATATATATATATATAATAAAATAAAATAAAAAATCCGAAGATATTTCCCTTCTTCTTTAAAAACTGAAAATAAATTCAAAATTCAAAAAAAATATTTTTTTTTAGAAAACATTTCTTTTATTAAAGGTAAAATTCCAAAAAATATTTTCTTTCTTCTTTAGAATAAGAGAAAACAAATGAAAATTCAAAAAAAAATATCTTCCTTTTACTTTTGAAATTCTCATAGTTCTAATCAAAAGAAAAGGAATTCTTAGAAGTCTTTCTTTCAAAAAAGAAAATCAATCAAAAATCCAAAAAAAAAATAATACTTCCTTTATTCTGTTAAAGCAGTTCTTTCACAAATTCAAAAAAAAAAATTAAAATTAGTTTATTTACTTTATTCATGACCACCCGAACTACGCGGATTTGATTCTCACCGGATGTGAGATACATAGGCAACCCTCATCGGGTCCAACCCCACCTTTTGCTAAAATAGCCAAAAACAAATAAATAAACAAAAAAAAAACATGTCAAGATTTTTAATTTTGTCATAAATAAGTCGGGTGATGTCCAACTTCCCCTTTTACAAAAAAATAGCAAAAATATATATGTCAAATTTTTAAGAAGTCGGGTGACGTTGTTTTATCAAGACATAGCCGAATGTTCCCGAAAGGGACGCCGGAAGGCTGACTTTGCATAAACGGCCACTTTTGGGTCAGGTTAAGATTTGGTTCAGTTGACCCACACAGCCTTAAAAATCTTCGTCCCCGAGGCGCTGAAGGGCCGTGTTTGCAACACTAGGCTTTTATTGTAATTTGAAAGAAAAAAAACAAAGAGTCAACGGTCAGGTGAATACCGTTTGGATTTTTGGTCAAAATAAGCCGAGCCAGCTTCGGCCGCGTTTTAAACTGTTCTTGCCGAAATAGCCTTAGAGTATCTTTCAATTGTCAAAAGGTTACTTTCGTAAAAGAATGGACAATTTTGTAAAGTGTCAAAATAATCCTCCCCGGCCTCAAAATTCATGTGAGATTTGGAAGGGGCCACATTTGCAAAAATAGCCGTTTGGTTGCATTTGTCAAACGGGGAAAGAAACTGGCCGTTTGTAATTCTTTTGATTAGAATATGTGGGTTGTTTGATTTTCGAGTTTGTATGTCATCTTCAAACCTTTGAAACCCGGTCTGTTTTAATATGAAAATTAAAAAAATGTCTATTATTGTTTATCTCTTATTGGTCCGAACTACGCAAGGTCTAATTCATGCGGGGTCATGATACGTAGGCAATCTACATAAGATTCGACCACGACAAAAAAGAAAAAAAAATGATGAAAAAGAATGAAAAACAAGAATGAAAAAAAAAATCGAAAAGAAAAAGAAAATTGAAAAAAAATGAAAAAAATGTTGTCAATAATGAGGACCGACTGAGTCCATTCTAACCTGTTTTGTTTTGAATCACAAAGAAAGAAGGTGGTTGGTTTGTGGTAAGCCGGAAATACAATATCCAAAAGCACATTTTGCGGGGATCAGGCCTGATAGCAGAAGCACTCGAATCCTGTTGGGAACTTGTTGACGGAGGTTGATGATATTGAAGCCGGTAATGGTCTTGGCAGTATTGATGCGAAGCTCAGTGGCTAAGATGCCCGTTTTGATAAAGTGGGAGGACGCTCCGTTCCTTGGTTAGCAAGAGAGAAGCTTGTGGTGGCTTATTTTGTTGTCATTCCTGTTGTTCGGATTATTAGGATTGTAATTCGGATATTGTTTTGTGTCAATATCTTTCCGCTTATCTTTCCGTTTTGTCATAGCGGTTTGTTTAAGTTTTGTACAGGTTGTTTTAGGATTTTATTCTGGTTTGTTTTTGTTTGTTTTGTTATTCAAACCATTTCACCGGTAGTCTAATGGAAAATCCGGTCTTTGATTATTTCCAGTCATTTTTGTTTAGTCCTTTTTATCATTTTTGTTCAGCGCCGATTCTAGTGACATGACATGCGCACACAGTTTGGGCCTAATCTTAAAAGTTAATCATAAGACCCTGGGAAGGTGATCAAAGCATTTAAAGGAAATGAGAACGGTTTTGAGATTATTCAGAGCTCGAGTCATGTGGAACTGGGGCAAGTAAAACACAAAGAAAACCGTTAAAGCCAGATTCACCTTTCATGATAATAAGAGTGAGAGTGTCACCCAACGGTGCTTTAGAAGTGACAAATGAACAAGCAGATGTTGAATATAATTGTCAAGTCCAGCACCATTAGAAAAGGCTACAAATCTTTGTTGTGTTGTTTGCATTTGGCATGTTTTGAAGACTGGAATGACGAAGGCATTTTGTTCTGCTACCTAAACACTTTATCCTTCGTTAACCCCTTTTGAGCCTTATTGTTTTTCTTTTGTATCCCTCGTTCGGAATCAGTAAAAACGACTAGAAAACGCAAGCGTGGCATGAAAAACAAAAGAAAGGAAAAAGAAAGAAAAGAAAACAACAAAACGAAAAAGAAAAAAAAATGAAAGAAGAAAAAAAAAGAAAGAAAAATGAAAAAACAAAAAACAAAGGAAAGTCAAATGAAAACAGAGGATTTGGGAACTACGTTTGACCTGATCCTCAAAGAGGATACGTAGGCGCTTCACGGCTCGGTCATAGTTTTGAAAAATGAATTTAAAAAAAATCAATTAAAATATCCCCAAGCGAGAAACTGGGGCAAAGGTTGCGTTTGTTGTAAATAAATCTAATTCCGAAGGTTGTAACTAATAACCCAAAATTAATGCATTTTTTTAGCCTTTAATACCCTTTTTTCTAGCCCTATCCAAAACCCACATTACGGTCCAAAGAAAGACCTTCTGATCAGTCTTCAAAAAATGCCAAGTCAGACAAATGAAGAGTCTTACCGGCGAACATAACATTCTGTTCCACAACAGAAAGGACTCTAATCTCCAACAGAAAGAGTCATATCGGCAACACTCCAAATCCCCAGCTGGAGAGAGATATAAAACGAGAGAGTCTTATTGGTGAAAACCTTCACAGGCACCATAAGGCGATGAAAGTTGAGAGAAAAACCAAAATGAGAGAGGCTTGATAGTGAAAACCTTCGAGCACTACAAGTCGAATAAGATTGAGAATCAGATGGGGAATTGCCAATTGAAGGCCTTGAAAGATGATTGACGGCGGAGGATAGGTCACATGTGCATGTCATGACCATTAGAGTCGGTATCTGCGTTTGATAGGTTTTTATTTATAGTTTCTTTTGTTAAAGAGTCATCTTTTTCCTTTGTCCTTTTATTCTGTTCCCTTTTATCTTTTTCCTTTCATAGAAAAATTCCCCAATAGAGTCTGTTTGGTCAGAACAAGTGAGAATTGACTTCAAAATATGCCATCAGCTTTCCAATTATACAAAATGAGATCTGACCAGTACATCCAAATGGTATAGTCAGCAAGGAACAAGCGTGAGGCCAGTGTCAAGAAAGATATCCCCAGCAAAAGGGAATTGACAAAAGGATTGACGAGTGTCAAGAGGAATATCCTTGCCAAAACCAAGGTTATAAACCTCAAGGCCAAGGCCCATGAACAAAGCAAGGAAAGCAGTGAACATGATTTGGGGAAATTCATGCTAGACTAAAAGGTCGAGGAAATGCCAGTTTCCGAGCTATGCCACAAAAGGAGAGGGATATCCCCAGCAGAAAGGGATTATCCCCAGCAAATAATATCATCCCCAACAAGCTGTGGAACACAGAGCAAGGAAGGAGAAAGGGGAAAAGTCATCCTAGTAGGAGTATCACAACCAACCACCATGTTTTAAACTAACAAATTTTGTTTGATTTGAAGCAGGTAAAGGAAATGGCATTGATGCCAGAAATGCATTCCACAAGGGATATTATCAAACTGGGACAGAAAATTTGCCTTCCATTTAGAAAATTTTCTAGAAGTCAGGTACCCATTCGGGGAAGAATAAAGATAACGCCAGTCTCAAGGGAAGTGGTCTTAGAACCAGTGTTGCCCCCAACATAATAAGTTTCAATGGAGGAAGTTGTTCCCCAGCAGGCAGAACAAAGGGATGAAACTTGTGCTCAGAAGAGCAAAAGGCTAGTATCATTCCCAACAGCCTTCCGAAGAGTGAAGCACTAGTTCTGAAGGAATCAGAATCCCCCAGCAGTGTTATCCTCGACAGCGTTATCCCCAGCTGATAACATTCTATCCCCCAACAGGTAAGTAAATAATTCCCCAACAGTGTTATCCCCAGCAGTTTCGAGGAGTCCAACACAAGTTTGGTGAAAATCGGTGTCCTCAGCGGTTCCTTTCGGGGAAAGGCAAAACCAGTCTTAAGGGAGGTAGTCTTCGAAGGAAGAAGCTATACAAAAAATGGAAGAGAAAAGAAAGGGGGAAGTAGTTTGCAGAGGAATGAAACATCCTACTCAAAGGGAATTAATTTTGGAAGGAGTAAGATAACATATTTAATCAGCAGAGTTATCCTCAGCAGTGTTATCCTCAGCGGATCATCGAGATGTAGAAGCATCCTCGACAGAGTTTTGGGCAACCCAGAGTGGGTAAGGAATAAAGTGAAAATTCATCCCCCGCAAAATAATCCCCAGCAAGTTTTCGAGGTAAGACATTTTCAAGGGTTTATCTACCCTTGAATAGGATATTTTGGGTTCATCCGCCCTCGAATAGGATATTTTGGGTTCATCCGCCCTCGAATAGGATATTTTGGGTCCATCCGCCCTCGAATAGGATATTTTGGGTCCATCCGCCCTCGAATAGGATATTTTGGGTCCATCCGCCCTCGAATAGGATATTTTGGGTCCATCCGCCCTCGAATAGGATATTTTGGGTCCATCCGCCCTCGAATAGGATATTTTGGGTCCATCCGCCCTCGAATAGGATATTTTGGGTCCATCCGCCCTCGAATAGGATTTTATTTTCAAAGTTGTTGTTGAAGACAGGCGCCCACCTGAATAACGAGAGGAATACTTTTTTTTCTGTCCATTTCATATTTTAGGCGCCCACCTGTATAACAAGGGAATACATTCCACGCCTTTACCAATAGGAGACGCACTTCCTAGGTCTAGTTTTGCCAATAGGAGACGCACTTCCTAAGTTTTGCCAATAGGAGATGCACTTCCTAAGTTTTACCCATAGGAGACGCATTTCCTAAGTTTATTTTACCCATAGGAGACGCACTTCCTGAATTAAGATTTCACGCATAGGAGACGCACTTCCTAAGTTAAAGATTTCATTAATAGGAGACGCACTTCCTAAGTTTAGTTTTACCGATAGGAGAAGCACTTCCTAAGTTCATTTTACCCATAGGAGATGCATTTCCTCCTAAGTTTAGTTTTACCCATAGGAGACGCATTTCCTCCTAAGTTTAGTTTTACCCATAGGAGATGCATTTCCTCCTAAGTTTACTTTTACCGATAGGAGAAGAACTTCCTAAGTTCATTTTACCCATAGGAGATGCATTTCCTCCTAAAGTTTACTTTTACCCATAGGAGACGCATTTCCTCCTAAGTTTAGTTTTACCCATAGGAGATGCATTTTCTCCTAAGTTTAGTTTTACCCATAGGAGACGCATTTCCTCCTAAGTTTACTTTTACCCATAGGAATACTTTTCTATTTCTATTTTAGGTTGCCCACCAGTATAATGCGGGAATACATTTCTGTTCTAGGTCGCCCACCAGTATAATGCGGGAATATATTTCTGTTCTAGGTCGCCCACCAGTATAATGCGGGAATACATTTCTGTTCTAGGTCGCCCACCAGTATAATGCGGGAATACATTTCTGTTCTAGGTCGCCCACCAGTATAATGCGGGAATACATTTCTGTTCTAGGTCGCCCACCAGTATAATGTGGGAATACATTTCTGTTCTAGGTCGCCCACCAGTATAATGCGGGAATACATTTCTGTTCTAGGTCGCCCACCAGTATAATGCGGGAATACATTTCTGTTCTAGGTCGCCCACCAGTATAATGCGGGAATATATTTCATTTCTAGGTAGCCCACCAGTATAATGCGGGAATACATTTCATGTTCTAGGTCGCCAACCAGTATAATGCGGGAATAAATTTCTGTTCTAGGTCGCCCACCAGTATAATGCGGGAATACATTTCTGTTCTAGGTCGCCCACCAGTATAATGCGGGAATACATTTCTGTTCTAGGTCGCCCACCAGTATAATGCGGGAATATATTTCATGTTCTAGGTCGCCCACCAGTATAATGCGGGAATACTTTCTTTTCTAGGTCGCCCACCAGTATAATGCGGGAATACATTCATGTTCTAGGTCGCCCACCAGTATAATGCGGGAATACATTCATGTTCTAGGTCGCCCACCAGTATAATGCGGGAATACATTTCTGTTCTAGGTCGCCCACCAGTATAATGCGGGAATACATTTCTGTTCTAGGTCGCCCACCAGTATAATGCGGGAATACATTTCTGTTCTAGGTCGCCCACCAGTATAATGCGGGAATACATTTCTGTTCTAGGTCGCCCACCAGTATAATGCGGGAATACATTTTTGTTCTAGGTCGCCCACCAGTATAATGCGGGAATACATTTCTGTCTTTTCATTTCTGTTCTAGGTCGCCCACCAGTATAATGCGGGCATACATTTCATATTTTTGCATTCAGGCACCTACCTGTATAACGAGAGGAATACTTTTGAGTCTTATACTGCAGATCTTGAAATCAGTAACCCACCGGAAGGTAGAAGGTTACCACAGGAATCCCCAGCAGGAAACAATAAAAATCCCCAGCACCGGGAAGCAGAAGGTTGCAACAGGAGGTCCCAGCACAAATTCAAGCGCCTGAGTCAAAAGGAAGAAAAGACGCATCTTGAAAGAAACGGCATGTGAACATTAAATTATGCCCGGCATAACAAATCTGATGAAGAAAGTCGTATCCCCAGAGGAACCGCCGAAAAGCTTAATGAAGAAAGCCATGTCCCCAGCGGACCGAGAAAAATGATGAAAACTGGTATTCGGAAAAGCAAAGGGCCAGAAGTCTCGGAAGAAAAGCACCGGAAGAAACGCAAGCAGATAATAAAGCAAGGCACCAAGAACAAATTGCAGTCTAGCCTAGCTTCTTGTTTTCTTTTAAGCACGATGTAACAAGGAGATCGGTAAGCAGTGATAACAGCATGCAACAGCAGTAACATTGCAGTCCCACGGTAGTCCCAGCTACCAAAACTTCCCGAACTACATTAACCTGATTCCCCTTTAGCCAGGGATATGTAGGAAACCTTTGAAGCAAAGGTTCGGTTAAATCTTTTTTTCAAAAAATGCTTCACACAGAGTACTCGGATGGGCAAAAATCGCTCGCTTTATCTTTGCGTGAAAACCCTTCGTGTCTTCGGGCAAAAAGGGGCAGCTGTAAGCCCGTGATTTTTGCCCTAAATGAGAATTACTCCCAAAAAATTCAAAATCAAATGATTTTCCTTGGTGTGAAATTTTGTGAGATTTTGTGATATTTTTGGATATTTATTTGTATTTGTCTGTGTTTGCTTATTTGTTAAATTAATAAAAAATACAAAAATATGTCGCATTTTGCATGTAGGATTTAATTCTACAATTGTTAGTAATTAAATTAGTTTTACAAAAATTAAAAATCACAAAAATAGGCATCTTTTGCATTTTTTAGCATTTAATGTCCAAATGAATAATTTTATGCTTAATTATTATTTAATTGTGCGTTAATTGTTATTGGGAGTTAATTTGCGCTTTTATAACTTAATTTAGTTCTTAATAATAATTTAAGTATTTTTATAATTTAGTTTTAGAAAATAAAAGAAGAAAAGAGAACAAAAATACAAAAAAAAATCAGATTGGGCCACTTCTTCAATTTCAAACCAAAGGCCCAAATAATTGCCCAACTTTCCCCATGACCCGGTCCACTTCAAACCGGGTCGACCCGATCCGCTCCATTAACCCAACACCCTTTCTTCATTTTTGTCCTAACACAAAACAAAAAAAAAAGAAAAACAAGACAAAAACCCTAAAAAACTAAAAAAAAAACCATCCGCCTCCCTAACCTTGGCTTCTTTTTCTCCAAGCATCATCCATGGCCGCCCTGCCTTTCCCCCGTCATCGAACCTCCGTAGCCACACCCACGACCCTGCTGCCCAGCTTCCCATTGTGACCCGCCTCCAGCCAGCCCCTTCGCATGGCCAAACGACCATTATCATGGTCGCTACTACTGCATCTTCGTCGTCCTCGTCGACCACTTTTCAGCGACATGAGGCAGTCCGTCGACATCCATGGCTGCCAATGCTGCATCGCCTGCTTCTTCAGTCCGTGCTGCTGCTATTTCTTCTCCATTCCAGTTGCTTCGACTGCATCTGCTGCCTCAACGATGTCCAACCATCTCCTTCACGCCTAAACCCAAACCCCATCGCTTCTGCTGAGTAGCTGCTGTGTCGCCGAGCAGCTTGAGTCTAAACCAAACCCCCATCGACACTACTTCGTCGACCAGCCAAAACCTCGCCATGGACGAACCCCCAGACCACGCTTTTGCTTCTATTTTGTCGACCCCGTTGCTTTCTTCACCACTGAAAAAAGAAAAGAAAAAAAAAGGGCTGCACAGAACAGCCTTCTCGTTCGTCGTCCGTTCGTGGTCATCTTCGGCGTCAAGTTATCTTGGTGCGATACTCGTTTCCGGACAGATTGTTTTTCATCCAAGTTCATCGTCATTTGTTCGAAGCTTTGGTCGTCAAAACAGTCTGTACATATTTCATTTCGATCTAGTTAGTAGTTTTTGAGTTTTGTTTTGTCCGTATTTTGTTTTGATATTTCTCGAATCTAAAATCGGCAAATGTTTGTTTTGTTCATGTCTATCGTTTGAATTAATTTTTTTTTTAGTTTGTTCATGTGCTTTGTTAAATTAATTTTCAGATTTCAAATGGAAGTTTAATTTGTTGTTTTTCATGTTTATTTCATGTTTGTTTTATTGTTTAGGTAAAAAAATTTTAGTTTAATGTTTGTTAGATTCAAATTCAAATTTAATTAATTATTTCTTCAATTTGTTTCATGTGTTGTTATGTATTTTCCAGAAATTATTATTGTTGTTTGAATCGTTTGAATCCGTCATGTTTGTTGTTTAAAAATAGATTTAGTTCATGTTCATCTTTGTTTGAAGTTCATTGTTAATCCGGTAATTTAATGTGAGTTTGTTTTTGATTTGTTAATTTAGTTTGAATCATGTATTTTGTTGTTTGTATTGTTGTATCCTTGCTCATACATTCATGGTCTAAATTAACCAGGATTGGTTCCCGATATGGTTAATTCATTCCATTAATTTTGAGTTGTGTCGTTCATCGTGTTCATGTGATTTGTTGTTGAAGATTGTTGAGAAATTGGTCATCTTGGCTATATTTTGGTTAAGTTTTGATTAATTGATTGTTATAGCTGATGGGGGTAGTTTGGTAAATTGCATTACATTCAGGGGTAAAATGGTAATTGCAACAAGGTCGGAGGGGTAGTTTGGTAATTGAACATTATTATAATTGTTTATGTAGGCATGGGGGACAAAATATAATGGGGTGGTGTTTGATATAATTGTTTAACATAATAGGACAAAACATAATGTAGTGGAGTGGAATATTATATTTCTTTATGTTAGGCATGGGGGACAAATTATAATGGGTTGGGGATGATGTATTTATTTAATGTAGGCATGGGGGACAAGGTTTAAAATAAAGAAAATATTAAGTAGTGGGGACAAAGCATGCCATTGGGGGAATATTTGGGGTTGGGAATTCAAGACAAGAGTCTTGCTATAAATAAGAGTCATTTCTTGACTTGAAGAGGGGTTAGAGAACATTATTGGAAGACTTAGAGATTATTATTGGGAGAATATTTTTGAGAGTAATACATTCTGGAAAATTTCAAGAGTGTTAGAGAGTAAAAGAGAAAGACAACTTGAACTTCTACTTGACTAATTTCCGGTTGCTTTTCTCGAGTGTTATTCAAAAATCATTAAACCACTGCATTTTGTCTCCGTCTCTCTTTTGCTTTGACTGCGATTGCACTGTGGTCTTGCTGAGTTTTCAATCTGTTACTGGGTTATTCTACTGGTTGTTACTGGTTTGCGGTGTTGCTGAATCTGCTATTGTTGTGGTATTATTGCTGCTGACTCCTACTTCGTTTCTTCTTGTATTGCCATTTCCAGGTACACATTTGTACACTCTCGGCTTGAAGCGAAATGAAATATTAATCAGGCTTTGTTCCTATTGAATCCCTCCTATTTAGATTTGTGTTTGAATATAATTTTCCTTTCTCTGTATAAAGATGTAGTCGATTTATTAATGAGTAATGGGGTTACATATGTATAATTTCTTCATCTAATAATGTCAGTGAAATTAATCAAATGCTAGTTAATTTGTTTTGATATTATGGTGTGTCAATCTCATGTTCTAGTGTTATTGAATAATAGAATATAGAATGAAAGCAGTTTTTTTTCTTTGTACAAACTCGACTGCAATTTTCTATTTGCATTAACCACAAACTAATAACTAATAAGTTACGTTTGTTTAAGCATGTAATTAACTAAGAGTTTTTCTTTTATTTTAGAGACGAACTTAATAGAAGGAACGTAGTCACTATAGGTTTATCCTTTTAAATAAAATGAGACGAGCCTCGCCAAATAAATCACACATCGCCGGGGCCCTCAATAAATACATATCAATTGACTAGATTTTGGATTAGGCCGTTTAATGAATCTTCACGGCCTCTTCCTAAAATAACAATACGTTAGTCTCTTTAGGACACGCTGTAATAAATCCTACCTTCTTAAATCCGGGTGCACATTTATGTGACCCAAATCCAAATCTCAACGAAGTCGAAATGTGGCTCTGACCACGGGTACATTGATTGTGATGTGGTCCAAGACGCATGTCCACGACGTTGCAAATTCCTTTAAAAATAAAAATGAGATGAGCCTCGCCAAATAAAAATACAAAATTGTGGGGCCCTCAGTAAATATTTGCTTTAAAATTGTTTAGACTTCGGGATGGACCGTTTAGTAAAATTCCACGTCCCTACCCAAAGTTGATGATACGCTAGTCTCTTTAGGCGCGCCTTTAATAATTTAATTTCCTTAAACTCGGGTGCACATTGATGTGACCCAAATCCAAATCTCAACGTAGTCAAAGTGTGTCGACGACCACGGGTACATTGATTGTAACGCGGTTTGAGATACATTTTCACAACGTTGCAATTCTTGATAAAAATAACAATAAATGATAAAAGCGGTTAAAAGTTAAATTCTGCACATAGGTTCAACATGTATAAAATCAGATAATCAAGCCGAATATAACAGTTGAGCGACCGTGCTAGAACCACGGAACTCGGGAATGCCTAACACCTTCTCCCGGGTTAACAGAATTCCTTATCCGGATTTCTGGTACACAGACTGTAATATGGAGTCATTCTTTTCCTCGATTCGGGATTAAAATTGGTGACTTGGGACACCCTAAATCTCCCAAGTGGCGACTCTGAAATAAATAAATAAATCCCGTTTCGATTGTCCTTTAATTGGAAAAAACTCCCTTGTACCCTCTCGGGTACGGAAAAAGGAAAAGGACGTCAGTACGAATAAAGTACTGAGTATGTAAGGCAGGGAACCATAAATACGATCAGTAATGTAAGCAAGGATAGAGAATATACAACCTGTAACATCTTAGTACCTCTGAGGGCTACTTACATGAAATGCATGATACATATGTATAAATACATAAACCCTTAAAACATTCGCCTCTGTGGGCATCATCATCATCATATCGTACCCGGCCATAATAGGCTCGGTAAAAAAACGTACCCGACCATCATAAGGCTCGGTAGAATCGTACCCGGCCACGTGGAGCTCGGTAAAACCCAACTGATCAGTGGTTGCACAATAGGTGTCATACCCGGCCAACTATAGCGTGGCTCGGTAGAGTAAAATAGATACATATATATAATGCATGCTCGACTCATGGAATCACATTCTAAACCTTTCGGAGTGACGTAAGGTCGGTATCCTTTGTACACGTTATTAGGACTAACTCTTCACTATGAACCTTATAAGAATCAGGAAGTACTAACAACATTGATAACATAAGAATAAGAGAAGCAACATTAACATCAATCATTCCATAAGAGGGAAAACAATGTAAGTACTGCTAGCTTCTAAGAGTAGAGTATCTTGGAAGCTCGTTCATTACATTATGTACAATCGGAGTCGTGCAAAAGAAGGAAAGGGATAGCCTCACATACCTTGTATATACTTCCCCAATCTCAAGCTATGCAATTGTCAAAACTCCTTAGTCTACAATAAGAGAAACGATACTATCGTTATCATTTAAGCGTCATAACTATTATGTATCGACCACAACCTATTTTACGATGAAACGGACAGCACCTCCCCTATATATATGACTTCACACCATTCAAAACAATCACCAAACAGCCCAAACAACATCAATAATAAACATATTGAGCCTCCCAAAATAGTCCACGCACAGCCTAATCACTCCATACATACGACGACCACCGTAGTCATGTCAAACGACCCGAAAATGTTACGAATAACTATCATCCCACAACCCTACATATATATGGTGTTTATCCACACCCTTCCTCCTACAAAACTCCACAAAACATTAGTAAAATACGCAGCCCAACAGCAACGCAAAACAGTCCACAAAACAATAACATTACTACCAAGCCTTTCGATATATATATTTCACAAGTTCTAGCTTCAATGGCTTAGCCGCAACTTGGATAATCTTAAATACATATAGAGTAAGAGGTTCCTTACCTTTATACAGAAATAACAACTCCAATTTGACCTTAAATTTCCATGAAATATCCCTCCAATGCTGCCACAACAACAAAAAAAGCGAAACTAGCGATCAATTAGTGTTTTTCGGCACTAGAATCACTTTAGAAGGCTTGAAATCACCTAGGATTGATATTAAGAACATGAGGGAGTATTTACAGAACATAAACCCTTTAAAACAACCTCCCACATGAGCTGTAACGACACAAAAATGAGCAACAACAAGAAGAACAAGAGACTTACTAGCGCCACGGAATTCCCGACACTTGATTTGTGTTGTTTGCCCTTTTTGGGTCTTGAATCTTGAGAGAACCTTGAGAGGATGTTCCTAGGGTTCTAAGGTCTGAAAATAGTGAAAAGAAATGACATAAAACGGGTTGGAGGCATCCTATATAGGTCCAAATATCTTAAACCGCCTTAGTGGGCCCCATAGAGAGGTGCTTGGCGCAGTCTAGCGAAAATGCGAATATATATCTACTCTGAGATCGTATCAATGAACAGTTTAATACATTGGAAACTAGACTCATAGATCTTTAATTTGGTTGGTAGATCACCCCATAATTCCTTGTAAATTAGGAGAAAAGATTAGAAACATTTGACCTAATGTTTAAGTAAAATTATGAACCTAAGTTGCGACAACTTTAGTCGACTTTTGTTTCATAACTCGTTTGACTTCAAGACTTATGATACAAATATTATATGATTAAAATACCTTAATACATGAACTCTTGAGTGTATTAAGCACCGCTAGATTTACCTGAAAATACGAGTTACAACATCCTTGATTCATTTAACTTCTAATACTTGTTAATCACCCTTATACACTCTTGTATCACTTAAGACCAATAGGATTGACTTCTTATCATCTCAAAGATAATTCCTTCTTGGATTTATGTTAACTAATATATGGCATGAACTAATACATGTGGATATGGGTTATAACACCCTCCCCCCCTTAGGAACATTCGTCCTCGAATGTAAGGGTTCATGGGGAGTTTAAATCATCGTGGATTCCAATGGAAATTTCCGATCAATTTTCCCCTATAAAATGGTCACTAGCAAATCTTGCAAGTAATTAATCCCAACATATGGCTTCACAAGGCTACACAAAGCATTATGCATATTTACATTATCTACATATCACCATTTTGTATTAAGGAGGAGTATTCTCAAATTATTGCTTACCTCATAGAGCCGTTTCACCTTCCAATGTATCCTGTCTTCCACCAGCATCCTTGTTATCTTCATTCTGGAATAGGTAAGGGTATTTAGACTTCATCTCCTCTTCTGCTTCCCATGTCATTTCTTCCATATTTTTGTTCCTCCACAATACTTTGACGGAAGCTACATCTTTTGTTCTCAGCTTGCGGACTTGTCGATCTAATATCGCCACTGGCACTTCTTCATATGATAGGTCCTCTGTAACTTGTACATCTTTGATAGGAACGACTCAAGAAGGGTCTCCAATACATTTCCTCAACATATATACATGGATACTGGGTGGACAAATTCCAATTCAGATGGCAATTCTAACTCATAAGCAACCTGTCCAATTTGTCGAAGAATTTTATACGGCCCGATATACCTTGGACTCATCTTACCTTTATTCCCAAAATGCATTATACCCTTCATTGGTGAGATCCTCAAGAAAACCCAATCACCAACCTCAAACTCTAGATCACGACGTTGGACATCAGAATAAGATTTTTGCCTGCTTTGTGCCGTCCTCAATCGCTCCTGTATCACTTTCACCTTCTCAATAGCTTGGTGAATCAAATCTGGCCCATATAATTCTGTTTCACCGACTTTGAACCATCCAACTGGTGATCTGCATCTCCTCCCATATAGTGCCTCGTATGGGGCCATTTTAATACTGAAATGGTAGCTATTATTGTAGGCGAATTCTATGAGTGGAAGATGGTCATCCCAATTCCCCTTAAAATCTAGAACACATGCTCGTAGCATATCTTCCAGTGTCTGAATGGTACGTTCAGCCTGTTCGTCAGTCTGCGGATGAAATGCAGTGCTGAGATTTACTTGTGTGCCTAAACCCTTCTGGAAAGACCTCCAAAAGTTAGCCGTAAATTGAGCTCCTCGGTCTGATATAATAGATACGGGCACACCATGAAGCCTAACAATCTCCTTGATATACAAATTAGCATAATCTTCAGCCGTGTAAGTTGTCTTCACTGGCAAAAAATGGGCACATTTTGTAAGTCGATCAATTATCACCTAGATGGAGTCAAACTTACGATAAGAGCGAGGTAATCCAATAATGAAGTCCATATTAATCACCTCCCACTTCCAGGTCGGAATCTCTATATTCTGAAGCAATCCACCGGGTTTCTGATGTTCTATCTTTACTTGTTGACAATTGGGACACTGGGCTACAAATTCTACAATAGACTTCTTCATATTATCCCACCAATACTGCTCCTTGACATCATGATACATCTTTGTCGAGCTGGGATGGATGGAATATCGGGATTGATGAATCTCATTCATAATCTTCTCTCGCAACCCTACCACATTAGGCACACATAATCGGCTCTGGTATCTCAGTGCCATATCTTTTCCGATCTCAAAAGCCATACTTTTACACTGTTGAATGCTTTCTCTTAATCGTACTAAGATAGGGTCTTCATATTGCCGTGCTTTTACCTTGGCTACCAAAGATGATTTTGATGTATTCTGTACAGTAACACCTCCGTCATCAGAGTCTAACAATCTGATTCTCATATTGGCTAGCTGATGAAGCTCTTTAGTCAACCCCCATCTACCTGCCTCAATATGTACTAAGCTTCCCATTAATTTACGGCTGAGAGCATCTGCCACAATATTGGCTTTACCGGGATGATACAATATCTCGACGTCGTAGTCTTTCAGTTATTCAAGCCACCTACGTTGCCTCAAATTCAACTCTTTCTACTTGAAGATGTATTGTAAACTCTTGTGATCTGTGTAGATGTCAACATGGACGCCGTATAAGTAGTGTCGCCATATCTTCAAAGCATATATTACTATAGCCAATTCCAAATCATGGGTTGGATAATTCTTTTCATGCTTCTTCAATTGTCTTGATGCATAAGCAATCACCTTCCCACGCTGCATCAATACACACCCCAAACCTATACCTGAGGCATCACAATATACCACATAACCTTCTATTCCTTCGGGGAGAGTGAGCACTGGTGCGGATGTCAATCGATTTTTCAGCTCCTGAAAACTACGTTCACAAGTGTCAGACCACTGGAACTTGGTAACTTTCTGTGTTAACTTAGTCAATGGTGATGATATAGAGGAAAACCCTTCCACAAACCGCCTATAATATCCTGCTAGCCCTAGGAAGCTGCGGACTTCTGATGGTGTTGTAGGTCTCGGCCAATTCTTTACTGCATCAATCTTCTGAGTGTCGACACTAATACCCTCATCAGATATCACATGGCCAAGGAATGCTACTGAGTTCAGCCAGAATTCACATTTGGAGAGCTTAGCATATAACTTACGATCCTGAAGCGTCTGTAATACTATCCGCAAGTGGCCCGCATGTTCCGCCTCCTAACGAGAATACACTAGAATGTCATCAATGAATACAATCACGAACACATCAAGATAGGGCCTAAATATAGTATTCATGAGAACCATAAAAGCTGCTCGGGCATTTGTTAGCCCGAACGACATCACCAAGAACTCAAAGTGTCCATATCTTGTCCGGAAGGCTGTCTTTGGAATATCCTTCTCCTTAACCCTCACCTGATGATACCCTGAACGTAAATCAATCTTGGAGAAATACTTGGCACCCTGGAGTTAGTCAAACAGGTCATCAATTCTTGGAAGTAGATACTTGTTCTTTATAGTAAACTTATTCAACTGTCGATAGTCGATACACATCCGTAACGACCCGTCTTTCTTCCGTACAAATAGGACTGGCTCACCCCAAGGTGATGTGCTAGGCCTAATGAAGCCCTTATCCAGCAAGTCCTTCAACTGCACCTTCAACTCTCGCAACTCTGTCGGGGCCATTCTGTATGGAGGGATAAAGATCGGTTGAGTGTCAGGAAACACATCAATGCTAAACTCAATCTCCCTTTCAGGAGGAAGGCCTGGGAGTTCATCTGGGAAAACATCTGGAAATTTGTTGACCACGGGGATTGATTGTAGAGTAGGCGCCTTCGCCTCTACATCCCTAATGTGAACGAGATGATAAATGTAACCTTTTGAGATCATTTTCCTTGCCTTAAGATAGGAAATAAACCTACCTTTCGGTGTAGCAATGTTCCCTTTCCATTCAATGACGGGTTCACCCGAAAATTGGACCCTAACCATCTTCGTACGACAGTCAACATTTGCATAGCATGAGGCCAACCAGTCCATTCCAATTATCACATCAAAATCAACCATTTCTAACTCAAATAAATTTGTCGAGGTTTGACGACTACAAATCATCACAGTGCAACCTCTATATACCCTTCTAGCAATCATAGAATCTCCTATCGGAGTAGATACCGCAAGGGGTTTACTTATCAATTCAAGTTCAATGCCAAACTTATTAGCCACAAAGGGTGTAACATATGATAATGTAGATCCCGGATCAATCAGCGCATATACATCATAAGAAAACACAGACAATATACCTGTAACAACATCTAGAGACGACTCGAGATCCTGTCGACCTACTAGAGCATAGGTTCGATTTTGAGCACCACTCGAACTCGGCACTGCACCTCTACCCCTACCACGACCTGTCGACTGCTGAAAACCCTGTGCTGGAGGTCGAACTGATGAGGAAGAACCAGACACAGATCCAGTCGGCTGAGCCATACCATCAGAATACCCTGCAAATCTCGCCCTCTTATGCTGGCCCCTATCCTGCTCCCTAACTGCCCTCTACTGGCGCTTACGATCCTCTAGGGTCTGGGCATAAGCTTGAATACGGGAAATATCCATGCCCTCCACCAAGGAGGCTGTCGTACACTCATTTATCAGATGTGGTCCCAACCTATTAATGAACATATGCACCATATCACTCATCTCGGCCACCATATGGGGAGCATACCTTGCCAAAGAATCAAACTGCATACTGTACTCTCGCACACTCATATTACCTTGTCTAAGGTTCAAGAACTTATCAGTTCTAGCTCGTCGTATCTCAACTGGCAAGTAGTGACGAAGAAAGGCCTCAGAAATTCCTTCCACACAGCTGGAGGAGTGTTCGAACCCCTGGATCTCTCCCAACTATCATACCAGAGAGCCGCTAAATCCCGTAGCCGATAAGAAGCCAACTCTACTGCCTCTGTATCACTAACATGCATAACCCGAAGTGTACGATGAACCTGGTCAATAAAAGTCTACGGGTCCTCCTTGGGGTCTGATCCGGTAAACACTGGAGGGTCTAAATTAATAAAATCACGAACTCTCGTACTAACTGGTTTCTCAGCAGCACCTGTATTTTGCCTCTGAGCCTGAGCAGCTACCAAGCTAGTCAATAACTGCAAAGCACTCCGCATATCCTGGTCTGTAGTGCCAGACGGAGGAACTGGAGGTGTTGGGTGCCTCCTAATATCCTCTGGATGAGATGGGGTAGATGAGGTATGAGATGACATCTCACTCTGAGCCTCACTTTGGCCTGCTGGGGCACCCGACTGGTACCTTCTCCCGTAGCTGTATCAAGCCGTCTACTAATTGTTTGCTTCCTAGTCGAAGGCATCGCTAAAAGAAAACAAGGTGAATATTAGAGACAAATACTTACGACTCAACTCTACGCACGATCTAGATTCAGGAAGAAGGTAACAACCCTAGATGTCATGTAGCCTCCTGATTATAAATGTAGCACGCTACACATTCATAATCAAGACTCTACTAGACATGGCTCATAGACAATCCCTTGGACAGACTTGCTCTGATACCAAGTTTGTCACGACCCAAACTGGAGGGCCATGACTAGCACCCGACCATACTTGCCGAGCACCAATGTACATTTCATCTAACCTTCATTATTATCTTTTAGGGCTGACGAGATCAATATAAATGGTAGACCTAGATCATGGACAACCAACAATAAAAACTGATGGCATGAACATATATAATATGGGATGACCAGACAATCAAGAAACTATATATACGGTATGAGCTACCACGCTACCATGAAAGACTATACAACAAAAACTAACCGACAAGGCATACCAAACTATACATGAGTCGACACCTGTCTATGAGCCTCTAAAGGAACATAAGTGCTGCAACATAGCCGGAACAGGGCCCCGAAATACCCATAATGTCTATAACAAAAATGCATACCAAGACCAAGGCAAGTCCGGAGAAAGGATCTCGTCAATCACCGCTGAACTGGACAACCTACTGTGGTGGGGGAGTTGCACCTGCCTGTCTATCAGGACCTGCAGCACGACATACAGCGTCCACAAATAAAAGGACGTCAGTACGAATAAAGTACTGAGTATGTAAGGTAGGGAACCATAAATACGATCAGTAATGTAAGCAAGGATAGAGAATATACAACCTGTAACATCTTAGTACCTCTGAGGGCTACTGACATGAAATGCATGATACATATGTATAAATACATAAACCTTTAAAACATTCGCCTCTGTGGGCATCATCATCATCATATCGTACCCAACCATAATAGGCTCGGTAAAAAAACGTACCCGGCCGTCATAAGGCTCGGTAAAATCGTACCCGGCCACATGGAGCTCGGTAAAACCCAACTGATCAGTGGTTGCACAATAGGTGCCATACCCGGCCAACTATAGCGTGGCTCGATAGAGTAAAATAGATACATATATATAATATATGCTCGACTCATGGATTCACATTCTAAACCTTTCGGAGTGACAAAAGGTCGGTATCCTCTGTACACGTTATTAGGACTAACTCTTCACTATGAACCTTATAAGAATCAGGAAGTACCAACAACATTGATAACATAAGAATAAGAGAAGCAACATTAACATCAATCATTCCATAAGAGGGAAAACAATGTAAGTACTGATAGCTTCTAAGAGTAGAGTATCTTGGAAGCTCGTTCATTACATTATGTACAATCGGAGTCGTGCAAAAGAAGGAAAGGGATAGCCTCACATACCTTGTATATACTTCCCCAATCTCAAGCTATGCAATTGTCAAAACTCCTTAGTCTACAATAAGAGAAACGATACTATCGTTATCATTTAAGCGTCATAACTATTATGTATCGACCACAACCTATTTTACGATAAAACGGACAGCACCTCCCCTATATATATGACTTCACACCATTCAAAACAATCACCAAACAGCCCAAACAACATCAATAATAAACATATTGAGCCTCCCAAAATAGTCCACGCACAGCCTAATCACTCCATACATACGACGACCACCGTAGTCGTGTCAAACGACCCGAAAATGTTACGAATAACTATCATCCCACAACCCTACATATATATGGTGTTTATCCACACCCTTCCTCCTACAAAACTCCACAAAACATTAGTAAAATACGCAGCCCAACAGCAACGCAAAACAGTCCACAAAACAATAACATTACTACCAAGCCTTTCGATATATATTTCACAAGTTCTAGCTTCAATAGCTTAGCCGCAACTTGGATAATCTTAAATACATATAGAGTAAGAGGTTAATTACCTTTATACAGAAAGAAAAACTCCAATTTGACCTTGAATTTCCATGAAATATCCCTCCAATGCTGCCACAACAACAAAAAAAGCGAAACTAGCAATCAATTAGTGTTTTTCGGCACTAGAATCACTTTAGAAGGCTTGAAATCACCTAGGATTGATATTAAGAACATGAGGGAGTATTTACAGAACATAAACCATTTAAAACAACCTCCCACACGAGCTGGAACGACACAAAAATGAGCAACAACAAGAAGAACAAGAGACTTACTAGCGCCACAGAATTCCCGACACTTGATTTGTGTTGTTTGCCCTTTTTTTGGGTCTTGAATCTTGAGAGAACCTTGAGAGGATGTTCCTAGGGTTCTAAGGTCTGAAAATAGTGAGATTAAATGACTTAAAATGGGTTGGAGGCATCCTATATAGGTCCAAATATCTTAAACCCCCTTAGTGGGCCCCATAGAGAGGTGCTTGGCACAGTCTCGCGAAAATGTGAATATCTATCTACTCTGAGATCGTATCAATGAACAGATTAATGCGTTGGAAACTAGACTCATAGATATTTAATTTGGTTAGTAGATCACCCCATAATTCCTTGTAAATTAGGAGAAAAGATTAGAAACATTTGACCTAATATTTAAGTAAAATTATGACCCTAAGTTGCGACAACTTTTGTCGACTTTTGTTTCATAACTCGTTTGATTTCAAGACTTATGATACAGATATTATATGATTAAAATACCTTAATACATGACCTCTTTAGTGTATTAAGCACCGCTAGATTTACCTGAAAATACGAGTTACAACATCCTTGATTCATTTAACTTCTAATACTTGTTAATCACCCTTATACACTCTTGTATCACTTATGACCAATAGGATTGACTTCTTATCATCTCAAAGATAATTCCTTCTTGGATTTATGTTAACTAATATATGACATGAACTAACACATGTGGATATGGGTTGTAACAAAAGAGGCCTAAGGGGGGGGGGGGGAATACCCTGGCCTTTGGACTTATTCACAGAACAATTTCCTAGATGGCAAGAGGACTACTAAAGTATTCGCAAGGGTTATGGGATATGAGAACGATAAGCGCATCAGCCAACATTCGAGGACGAATATTCCAAGGGGGGAATGATGTTACACCCCATATTTTCGTACATAAAAATACGCCATACATTAATAAGAGCCCGAAAGTGAGATGTCACGTACCGCACTATTACATTATGGTGATGTCACGTTTTGCAGTTTTAAGTTACGACGATATTGCACCCTGTAGTATTGTATGCTGGATTTGTCGTAAGGTAATTGACATCAGTCCAAGTAAAAGATTATTTGAAAATTATAAGGATTATGCTATTTATAACAAGCGATGAATAAGTGTTATAAAGGATAAATGGGTACATGGACTAACGAAAACGAGTTTCATTGGAAATGGCCAATTTCGAATAAAATACGGGTCGAGCGATAATATCCGATAATTATAAATTAGTACCATGTAAGGTACCATATGACCACGGTAGTATAATATATAAAGTATATATGAAGTATTTTGAAAATAAATAGAATTTTAAGTAATTTGTGACAATTCTTAATTATGCGGGTAATTGATTAATTATCGGATAACGAGATATTATCTAATTAAATTCATTGGTTGGGATTGGATAAGCCCAACGTGGCAGCCATATGTGAGCCACTAAATGACTCTTAAGAAACTTTGCAAGGTGGCAATATTAAAGAGATAACACCTTATCTCATTTTTGGATGAAAATACTATTAAGCTTTGTGACTACAAAAATGAAAAGGCTTCAGCAACATTAAATTCCTCTATAACATTAGAATCTCTTAGGGAAAATTTCAACCAAACTTTCCATATAGTAATGTAAATTCTAAAAAGCATCAGCCAAGCTTCCAATTTTATAGTTACATCAATTTTAATCACATAACGAAAAGGTTTCAGCCAAGTTGTTCTCTTGATAAGCAACGTTATTGCTTCGAGTGTTTCATACAATTTGTTCTGTGTTCTATCGTAATTAACGTGTGTTAGAGGATTGTCAAGGGAATCGACTCAGATATGTTAAGACTATCCCTTCTTTCTTATTGGCATGATCAAAATTATACTGAAGAAACGAGCAAATACACAGTTTCTATAAATTACTCTATTCATAGAATTAGTAGGGGTGTCTATATTCTTGATTCCCCATGAGAATTATCATTATCTTCTGTTCATGGGTCTCAGAATAATATGTAGTTAGAAAAGTTTATTCGGAAAGAATATCGAGATTATTATGTATTTTTCATGCATTTCACTCATTTATACATGTGCATTGACCCATGACCGGATGACGTTATATACGCGTATATATGTAAATATATGTATATGGGATATGGGAAAAGGTTACGGCGTTATATACGTACCACCACCTGATCAGCTGGTATATGATGATGATATTGCCCATAGTGGCTAAAATATGATTCAAACGGCGTTATATACGCGTATATATGTATGTATTCAACTGGCGTTATATATGCGTATATATGTATGTATCTTTATGTATATGGGATATGGGAAAGGTTATGGCATTATATACGCACCACCACCTGATCAGCTGGTATACGATGATGATTTTGCCCACAGTCGCCGATATGATATGATGGGATGCCCTCAAAGGCTGATGATGTTTTGAAACATGTACCTATGCATGACATGACATTCATACGCATATGCAAGATACTAAAAGTAATTTATGATTTACAAAGTTATTCAGACTTGCAGGTTGAGTTATGTACTCTATATTTCTTACATGTCTCTTATGTACTTATTTATGTGCCTTACATACTCGGTACATTATTCGTACTAACGTCCCTTTTGCCTGGGGATGCTGCATTTCATGTCCGTAGGTCCCGATAGACAGGTCAAGAGCCCTCCAAGTAGGCTATCAGCTCAACGGAAGATGTTGGTGCACTCCATTTGCTTCGGATATGCTTGTTTGGTTAGTATGATTTAGACGTGTATTTTTTGGTATAGCGGGACTCTATCCCGATCTTTATGACATTTATGTACTCTTAGAGGCTTGTAGACATATGTCGTATACGTGAAAGATTGTACGTCCTTGTCGGCCTATGTTTGAGTTTATAAATGATTATGTTGGCCTATTAGGCCCGTATGTCACGTGTATATAATTATGTAATAAGAAAGATACGTTATGTTGGTACTCGGTCGAGTAAGGTACCGGGTGCCCGTCGTGGCCCATCGGTTTGGTTCGTGACAATTCCTCTATGAATCCGAAGTCATTTTCTCCCATTCCTCCAAATGCTACACTGCAAACCGAAGATACCATAGAACACTCCAAGCCCCTTTTCATATTCTGCTGTAAAAGCTCGATTCTTAACCATACTGCGGGCTTAAAAATCCTTAGGCACCGCATTTTAACATTTGAATTCACTAGGACCATTGTTAAGAGTCACCCACTATGACTTGGTCCCGAAGATAATAAACTCCAAGGCTCTGCTAGCACATGAACACCCTCGTAAAGATATAACCGGCCGAATCACCTTTCTTGTACATCACCTCCACTAATACACTGATAACCAAAAATCTCACAAATAGACGACAATGCAATCCAACCTAGGCAAGGGAAGCTCTCTCACTTAGCTTGGAGCTACCTATTACATAACTCTGGAATCCACCAAGATCATTTCTCCTTCGTTGACATGATCTTGCACAATCAACCCACCAAATTCCTCAAAATCCTTCTGTTAGCATTTCATGAACACTCTAAATCATTAACCACCTTTACATGTCCGACCTCTTACTGGATAGCCAGTAGAATTATTCGTAGAAGCTTCGTCAACACCACACGACCTCTGACTTGCCCACAGGAGATAACCCACCTGTGGAAATTACATGCTGACATCTTCCAATATCGCTGCACTGGGTATAATTACTACAAACTCAATAACCATCCTGATCCCGAGCTCATCCACTAGTTGTACAAGTCTGTTCACTCCTCATAGACATCAACTAAATGTGCGACAATACATTCCAATCCAAAGTTATGTTGTATCCCTCTTCCTATCAAGCAACTCCTCCCTGTCACATCTAGTCCTCCCCCAGTATAGCAGCCAACATTCAAAATTAAGTCTGTACACCTAGTCACTGTCTACCATGAATCTAGAATCACTCTAAACTTTCCTCAAGGCGTGTAGTCATCCTACCACAGAACCCATGTACTACTATGCCACTCTCCCACTTAGGTCAAGCCTTCTCCTTTAAGCAACTACCGACTTCTGTTTCTAACACTTGGTCTTCTAGAAATTTAACTATCGCAAGACACCTCCCACATGTCCTTCCTCATCCTTCGTTGTCCAGTTGCTGCCTTAAATCAAAATATATCGTTGTAGCACTTGAACCAATAGATCGCTACTAACTATAAACCTCTTAGAATATCATCTTTCTCGAGCCATCAATACTAGAAGTACCAATTCTATTTCGGAACTACTACACTCTGTTATCTCTGACAACCACATCTCAAGCACCATTTCACAGTACCCTGCCCCAAAGGCAGATTGAAGAAGGCCATAACATCGGCGAACCTTCACGCGTTCAACAAGGACGATGACACTACATCACAATTTGAGAACTCTACTACACTCGAAAATACCAAGCCTCGCTACTCCATAAACCCAATTCTGGACACTCATAGGCCAATTACTTTTCCTCCGCCGGAAATAAGACACTGAATCACGGAACTATGCACTGAGTAAACCTCCTTTCAAGTCATTCACTGCCCCGACACATAGGTAAGCATCCTACTATCACATCAATATTGTGCGACAACAACTCCTGAGCATCATAGCAACCTGTGCATAGCCTGAAAGCTCTCAGAAGTACCACTACTAAGCTGAAATGATAGAATATCCTTCCGCAATGCGACGACAATAGCCCAATAAACTACGCAAGGAGAAACATCCCGCACCACATCTGTAGTACCATTATAATTCCTCGATTCCCGATTTATAACCAGTGCCTCACATCGCATAAGATTGAATGGGAAGGAAATGAAGGCATAAACCTTAAGGGAATCAAATCGCACGATGAGGAATCAAGAATGGAAGTGCTCCTAACAGCCCCGTAGCCTCTCGAAGATACGTATAGACGTCTCCATACCGATCCACAAGTCTCCACTAGACTTACTCATGACTCGTGAGACCTAAGTGAACCTAGTGCTCTAATACCATGTTGTCACGATCCAAAATCTATTAAAGGTCGTGATGGCGCCGGACACCACTGTCAGGTAAGCCAACACCAAATGATTAATTAGTTCTCATTTTTAATATTTCTGAAATCATAAATTTCTGCTTATTAACTAGTAAAAGATGAACTTTTCAGATTAAATAATATTGTTTTCCACTTTCAATACTGAATATCCCATGATCATCCCAGAACTCAGTGTCACAAGTGCATGAGCGTTCATTAGGAAATAAAATAAAATGGAATAAGGCATCTGTCCGGAATACAAATTTGGACAAGAAAGAAAAATACAAACACTCTGAAGGAGACTTTACTGGCTGCGGATCATATCATGGAATACAGCTCACCTAAGTCCCCGCATCAACCATGCTATTGCGCCCACAATGGCCACTGAAGATACATGTGTCTGTATAACAAAATGTACAACAAGTGTAGTATGAGTACAAAAACAGCGTGTACCCAGTAAGTATCCAGTCTAACCTCGAAGAAGTAGTGACGAGAGGTCGACTTTGATACTTACTAGTGGTCCAATAATATCAGGTATAGTAAATGAGTGGATAAATATGAAACAGAGTAAATATGTGAAATAGACATGTATAAAATGCGTGGTACAATTCCTATTTTTACAATTTTACTCAAGCTCTCAATTAGCAAGTTCCCTCCGTAACCGGAGCATATATATAGATATAGTGGGTATCATCAAAGAGGTTGTCATAATTCAAAATCAGGGAAAAATCCTCAGATACACTGGCTTCAAGGCTCAATCACAAAAAAATACTGAGTAAAAGCATGTGCAAGTAATGCCGAGGTCGTATGACCCGATCCAACATAAAAGTAAATTGTGCACTGCCGAGGGTCGAACGGTGCGAACCATAGATGCATCTATTACCCCGCTCTTGAATCAGACATGCGACGAGAGTGTGGTACATAAATCCAGCCAAGGCGAATGGCTCGATCCCATAAGAGTAGTAGAAGGAAATACCCTGCTCGCGTGCGATGCGGTCAAATATAAATTTAATGAATCGCCCCGCTCGCGGATCATACTTGTGACGCGTCAAATATAAATTTATCATTAAAATCATATCTCTTTCTTGATTCTTTCCAAAATAAGGGAAATTCATCTTGTAGCTTTTTAAGGAAATTACCCCGCTTGCGGAACATATATGCGACGCGGTTACACATAGATTTCTTAAGCTATTATAATATTCCTCAATTCCATTTGAAATTACGAAGTTCAAATGAAACCTTTTAAATCTTATTTTCTTCAATTTCACTCCTTTCAAAATACTTAATAAGCAAACTAAATCTCGCTCCCTCTCGAGGAAAGCAATAAACATAAATCAATAACAATATCAACAAGGCATGATGTGAGCCTAAAACTACCCGGACATAGGCATAGCTAGTAGCTACGTACGGACTCTCGTCACCTCGTGCGTATGTAGCCCCCACAAATAGAAGCACACAATAATTTAGTTCACCTATGGGGTTAATTCCCTCTTAGAAGTTTAGAAAGGAGACTTACCTCGCCCTGAAGTTCCATAACCGACTTCCAAGTCCTTCCGACGACTCAACCCAATGCACGACGCTCCAAAACTAGTCAATAATTATGCAAAGCCATAAATATATACTCAATTACTCGTATTAATTCAATTTATAACAATTCCCAACTTCGTTCAAAAAGTTGATAAAATCACAGTCGGGCCCACGTGCTCGGATTTCGAAAAGTTTCGAAGATAAACTTTACCCATAACCTCACGAACTCGAATATATAGTTTATTCTCAATTCTATGCACAATTTTGTGGTCAAAATACAAAATACCAAATTCTAGGTCTTCTACCAAAAACCCCACAATTTATACTAATTTCCATGTTTAAATCCTTATAAAAACCATGTATTTAACTTATAATAAGTGGGAATCACTTGCCTTGGCATTGATGACGAAGAATGAGCTCCAAACTCGCTCCAAGACCAGCCCTCATGGAGGAAAATGAGGTGAAAATGAGCCAAGCCCTCGTTTTTAAAGAACACAATGCGCAGCCCTGACATTCGCACATGCGGTCAAGTAGCCGCACCTGCGGCTTCGCAGGTGCAAAAACCTTCCGCTTATGCGCCTACTTCCGCTCCTGCTAGGCAATTTTTGCTTCTGCGCTTGCACAGATGGGGCAAAAAGCTCTGCACCTGTGGTCCTTCACCTGGTCGGCCTGCTCCACTTCTGGGACTCCAAATTTCGCTTCTACGCCCTCCGCACCTCCGGCCAAAACCTCACAGGTGCGGGTACACCAGATATCAGCTGTCTCAACTCTTCATCAAATTCCAAATTCGATCTGTTAACCACCTGGAATGCACCCAGGGCACCCAAGACCCCATTCAATCATACCAACTAGTTTCAAAACACATTACGAACTTACTCGATCCTTCAAATCACATCAAACATCGTCAAAATCACAAATCACAACTCAATTCAAACTTTATGAACTCTAGAACTTCAAACTTCTACATTCGATGCCGAAACCTATCAAATCATGTCCGATTGACCTCAAATTTTGCACACAAGTCATATTTGTTATAACGGACCTATTCAAACTTCCGGAATTGGAATCCGACCCTGATATCAAAAAGTACACTACCGATCAAACTTCTTAAAAACCTTTAAATTTCTAACTTTAGCCAAATGACCCAAAAATGACCTACGGGCCTCCGAATATACTTCCGGACGCGCTCCTAATACCAGAATCACCATACGGAGCTATTCCTAGACTTGGAATCCCAAACGGACATAGATAATATAAAATTCACCTCCACCACAAATTCATGAAATTCTTCCAAGGTTCTAACTTCCACAATATGTGTTGAAATGCTCCCGGGTCATCAAAGACCCGATCCGAATGTCCAAGTCTAAAATCATCATATGAACCTGCTGGAACCTTTAAATCCCGATTCCGAGGTCGTTTATCCAAAAATCCAATCTCAGTCAATTCTTCCAACTTAAAGCTTTCGAAATGAGAATTTTCTTTCCAAATCAACTCTGAACTTCCTGAAATTAAATTCCGACCACGCGTACAAGTCATAATACCTGAAGTGACGCTATTAATGGCCTCAAACTACCGAACGACACGCCAGAGCTCAAAACAACCCATCGGGTCGTTACAATTTCAAAGTAAAAGACTTGATCAATAAATAAATTCTAGTGTATATCTCAGTTGGAAATTCAAGTTAATCAACAAACAAGTTTGATTCAAATAGTACAGTCAAGGCATAATATAGGTCTAAGTCTATGCGGACATAAACATGAATCTAGCTACGCACGGAATCTCATCACCTCATACATACATAGCACCCGTAACAAGTATCACACACTAATTAAAATACCTAAGGAGGTAATTCCCTCTTACAAGATTAGGCAAGAGGCTTACCTTGCTTCCAAGCCCACTACTTGGCTCCCAAGCCTCACTAGTCACCTCAAATCGATGTCGAGCAACCCGAAACTAGTCAAAGGACGTACAAACTAATCAATATATACTCAAAAACTCATAATTTAACTATTAGAGTCAATTCCTAACCCCACTAGGAAAGCCAAGAAAAGTCATCCCTCGGCCCACGTACCAGGATTTCGGAAATTTTTAAAGATAAATATTATTCATGGAATTACAAATTCAAATATATAATTTATATCCAATTCCATAGTCAATTTCATGGTCAAATCCTATTTTTACCAATTTCTAGGTTTTCACCAAAATTCTACAAATTTTCATGTTAAAATGCTCTCCTAATCCATGTATTTAAATCATAATTGGTAGAAATAACTTACCTTATGATGCTTGATGAAAATCCCCCTCCAATAATCTCCCATATCGCCCTAAGACAAGAGAAAAATGAGGGAAATAAGCATAAGCCCCGTATTAAACTCACATTTTGTCCAGGGGTTTCTTCATCACGATCGTGGAAAACACCTCGCGAAGGCCAACTTCCCCTTGCCTAAGATCCTTCATCACATTCCCGACCCATATTTCGCATTCACGACTCCTACTGTCCCCATCCCTCTACGTTCGCGGTCATCCCTCCGTGTTCGTGAAGGCCTAACACCTCCAACCCATCAGCCTTTACCTTTTTCGCGTTCGTGTTTGTGATGGTGCCTCTGCATTCGCAAAGAGGAGTCAGGTCTTCCCTCGCGCTCGCTGATCCCACTTCGAGTTCGCAAAGGGCAATCCACCTCCCCCTCTAAAATCCTTTTTTGCGATCATAGAATACCCTTCGTGATCATGGAGAACACCATCACACCAGTAAACCAACAACTCCAAACATGAAGAAAATGGTTCAAAACTACCTCGAAACACCCCTGGACCCCCTAGGCCCCGTCCCATCGCAGAAACCAATCCCAAAAAATAATACGGACCTACTCGAGGCCTCAAGTTACACAAAATAATGCCAAAACCATGAATCGCACCTCAATTCCAACTTAATGACCAATCCTACGCCGAACATGCCTAAATAACTTGGAATGATCCCAAATTTTACACACAAGCCACTAATCACCATACAAACCTATTCCATGTTTTTAAATTTGAAACGGACATCGATAACACCAAAGTATACTTCAAATAAAACTCAGAATACTCTAAAACTTTTAAGATGCCAACTTCCAATAATAACCGCTGCAATGCTCTCGGTCCATCCGAAACTTGATCCGAACATACGCCCAAGTCCAAAATCATCATACGAACTTATTGGAACCCCTCAAATACCGATTTCGACGTCGTTAATCAAAGTGTCGACTCTATTAAAAATTGGGCACCTTAGACCACTATTATGGAGCTAAGTGTTTCGGATTCAACTCGAACCCTTCCAAAACCAAACCGAAGTCATAAAATAAATAAATCACATATGGGAAGTCTTAAATAAGAAAAAGGGGATATAGAAAGAAAAATGTCATTACATTCTCCACCTCTTAAACAAATGTTCGTCCTCGAACGGGTTTAGAATCATACATGAAGTGTCGAATATGTATGGATATCTGCTCTGCATGTTTTCCTCAGTCTCCCAAGTCACCTCCTTGGTTGGTTTACCCCTCCACTGGACCTTCACCATTGTAATCATCTTAGACCTCAATTTGCGTGTCTGCCTCTCAGCAATGGCAACTAGCTCCTCCTCATAACCCAAGCTCTCATCTAGATGAACTGTGTTGTAATGGAACACATGGAACCTATCGGTATGGTACCTTTGGAGCATAGACACATGGAATACCAGATAATTTCCCGATAAACTAGGAGGCAAAGCAATCATGTATGCAACCTCACCTACTAGCTCTAAAACCGTGAATGGACCTATAAACCTCGCACTCAACTTACCCTTTTTTTTCAAACCTCATGATACCCTTCATCGATGAGACATTCAAAAGTAACTTCTCGCCCATCATAAAAGACAAATCACTCATTTTCTGATCCGCATAACTCTTCTACATGGACTTTTCTATGCAAGGCAGCTCCTGAATCAACTTTCCTTATCCAAGGCATCCTTTAACCTAGCCTCGTCGAGCTCAAACCAAATAATGGGGGAACTACATCGTCGACCATACAAGTCCTCAAATAGATCCATCTCGATACTAGAATAATAATTTTTGTTATAAGAAAACTCGGCCAATGGTATGAATTGATTCCACTGCCCTTCAAAGTCAATCACACGTGCTCTGAACATTTCCTCCAGAATTCGAACTATCTCCTTCCACTGCCAATCGGTATGGAACGAAAGGCTGTGCTGAGCTCTACTCAGGTACCCAACTCACCCTATACTGCTATCCTAAAATATGAAGTGAACTGAGTGCCTCGATTTGAAGTAATGGAAATATGCATGCCGTGCAATGAGACGATCTCCTAAAAATAAATTTGGGCCAACCTCTCTGAAGTGTATGTAGTCATCACTGGAATAAAGTATGTAGACTTGGTCGGTCTGTCGACTATGACCCAAACATAATCAAATTTCCTCAACACCCACGGCAAACTAACCATGAAATCCATAGTGTTGCACTCCCACTTCCATTCCGGTATTACCATCTGCTAAAGAAAGATACCTGGCCTTAGGTGCTTATACTTAACCTACTAGCAATTCAAACACCTCGCTAAATACTCAACTGTGTCCTTCTTCATTCACCGCAACCAGTAATGCTGCCTTAGGTCACGATACATCTTCGTGGAACTTGGATGAATGGAATAATGAGAACTATGTCCCTTTTCTAGAATTGTCTCCCTCAGACCATCAACATTAGGAACACATAAGACCCTTGAGTCGTAAAACACCATCATCCCCAATAGTAACCTCATTGGCATCACCTAGTAATACCCTCACTCTGAGAACTAGTAAGTGCGCATCATCAAACTGATGATCCTTGATCGTCTTGATTAAGGAAGACGAAGCCAAAACATATAAAAGAACTCGATTGGGCTCTTGAATATCCAATCTCACAAGTCGGTTAGCTAAGTACTAAATATCCAAAGCCAATGGCCTCTCATTTGCTAAATAAATGCCAAACTACCCATACTCTCGGCCTTTCTTCACAAGGCATCCCCGACCACATTCGCCTTGCCCAGGTTAATATCATAATCCTTCAGTAACTCAAGCCACCTGTGCTATCTCAGATTAATATCCCTCTACTTAAATACACGCTGCAAACTGTGATGATCGATGTAAACCTCACACGACACTCCATAAAGATAATGCCTCCAAATCGTGCATAGGGTAATTCTTCACGTGGGGCTTTAACTGACGTGAAGAATGTAATAACTCTCCCCTCCTACATCAATTTACAACCCAACCTAATGCATGAAATATCGACGGTATACATCCATGAATCGGAAGGAAAAACAAAAATTGGTGTTGTAATCTATATAGTCTTGAGCTTCTGAAAGATTGTCTTGCAATCATTGTCACACCTCCTTTTTCCTACCACTGAAAGAGGTATAATGGAGTTTTTTTCAATTTAAGTAACAATCGAATGAGATTATTTATTTAAATTCAGAGTCGCCACTTGGGATAATTTATTGGTGTCCCAAGTCATCTGTTCAAAATCCCGAATCGAGGAAATTTGACTCTATTTATGGTCTGCGAACACAAAAATCCGAGTAAGGAATTTTGTTAACCCAGGAGAAGGTGTTAGGCATTCCCGGGTTCCGTCGTTTTAGCACGGTCTCTTTGATCATACTTGGCTTAAATAAATTGTCTAATTCCTCATTTTAGAACCTATGTGCATTTGCCTTTTTCAATTAAGAAATTATCTTAAAATAGGTCACCGGCACGTGTACCCATTTGTTTGGCGCGCCAAAAATCATGTCACGCAAACATGTCCATAATTAATAACGTTTTGTTATAATTAAGAAAGTTTGGCCGAAGTTGCGTAAACGCATACCTCGATTTATTTTTTAGAAATCGTAATTATGTCACGCGAACGTGTACACAATCACAATTATGGATTAAATCATGCCTGAAGCAAACTACGATGTTCAAATTATTTCCTAAAACTACTTTGAGATTATTGTAAGGCCGAGAATTAGGGATAAAACTCATTATGAAGTGAAGTCAATTATTTATGCAATGTAAGCGACTTATTAAAACAGAGACAGGCCAGCTACCTTATCAATTACTCTGAACCTGGCAAACTAAATTTTTGGCCCGATTCTGTTGGAAGAAATATTCCAAACTCCAATCTAATTCTAGTCAGCCAAATGGCTCATTTGGACTAACCTGACGCATCCCCACGGCCCAGTCCGTTACGGCGCATGATTTCAAATCCAAAAGAATCAAGCAATGAAAGCAATAAACAAAAGAACATACAGTAAATACTAACTAAGAGAGGCACGAAATATAACAAGGAAACAAGTGAATCAAAGTCATTGAGAAAAGCCATTAACACATTTCTAAACACCCCAATTTTCCTAATGATAAATGGTTATATCCCCATGTGAAAGCATTGTTATTGAGAATTATAAACCTTAGATGTTAAAAGTGGCTCCAAAAATAAATGCTTCTAGTAAACATGGCTTTAGTGAAGTTTTAGATCATATTGCACAATTAGCTTCTAAATTCAGTCAAATAAAGCAAAGTACACCTGAACTTATGCTTCTAAACACATGACACTTTACCAGTTCTAGAATTCTAACAAGGAAAACCACATGTTTAAACAGTTTTCACCATAGGAAAATTACTTCCTTATGTATGGCTAAGTGTCAACATGGAATTTAAAACAGTCCCGGGAGATTCCCTACTCAGCCACAGTAGAAATAGTTCATAGAGCTAACAAAGAGATAACATTACAAATAGGAAAAAAATATGCTAGAATGATGAACATATACACTTAACTTTTAGATTTCAAACTTGCTAAGATAATAACCATATACAACACATAGCATCAACGAATATTAACATCAGAGACAAAAGAAAAAAAACTCATGGCTGCATTTCAACCCAAATAACAGCAGATGGCTTCCAAACATTCATGTGTATAATCCAAAGGTAAATCAGGTGTTCAGCCTTATACCTGGATACAAAAAATGAACAGAGTGAGAGAGGTGTCTCTAAAATAAACGAGTAACAACAGCAAAACAACAGGAAAAATGGCTAAGGGACAACTCAAACAACCAAGCAATTGACACTAAAAGACTGCACACTTGATAAAACCAGAAATCCAACTATAATCTCAAAAACCAATGAGAATCTAATGCAAGATCATTGCTCAACGAGAAGGAGACTCATTATTTTCATAAAGAGGGATTCAAAATCTGAAATCTCATTTAAAATTGATCTTTTAATGATGATGGAAAGGAAGCTGGATTTTTCAGAGGATTTTCAGGGGTCTGGGTCCGTGTGTTTTGAGAGAGAGGAGAGTCCATTATATACCTAATGAAATGTGACATGTGTTCCTAAAGATAAGGGAATAATTCCCAAATTTTCAGGAAAAGAGCATCTCTTCTTAACAGAAAATGGACAGCTGTCCATAATCTAGAAGCTTCTAAAAGCCGTACCTTAAATTCTTATTTTTTCACTTTCCAATTGACCCCCTAAGTTTCTATTACGACCCCTTTAATCCCCCCCCCCCGAACTTCAATCGATGCCAAATAGAGTCAAATTAGTACCAATAAACTAACACCAAACTGACTATCACTCACAACCTGTTTTATAACTAATTAGGCAATTAAGCAAGCAACTATCAAATGATTTCAAAATCAACAACATAGCTAAGTAAAGAGATTTATGAAATTAATCTATATAGGCTTGGATTAACACAAATTAATAAACCCAGACAAAACCTAATTAAACATAACTAGAAGACTGAAACAGGGATGACTCTCAGGCGAAAACAAGCAATTTAACAAACTAAAGAAGGCAAGAAATTACTGACTCAAACCAGAAAATACGAAGAATACAGTGGTGAAACTCTACCATTTATGAATGAAAAAACATGTGAGACAGCTTGTGATGCCCTACTCCGCGCTAATTGACCACTCAAGGGTCTTTTCCTCCAAGGAATCCGTCCTTACATGGAGTTTTTGACCGGATTTTCTTGAAAGAAAAGACTCATGAGAGTCCAAACCACTAAGAGAACATAACAGACGAGCCCTTGTACAAGATTTGCTGAGGAAATAACGGGTTCAAGGGTTTGAAACGGTTTGGCTATTTCTTAGATTTGGATTTTCGGGGTTTCTGGGGTGATTTGGAAGGAACTAGGGCAAGATATGAGATGAGGAGGAAAGATGGCTGGCTGGTGTTAATTTGGAAGGGTTTGCAGTGTCGCCGCCGCCGTGAGGCAATTTTCGGTTGGTAGCAGCTGGTGGTGAGGGAATGGGAATTAGGGCGACTAGGGTTAGTGTTCAAAAGGGAGACGGAGAAGAATGGGGGGTCTCTAGGGTTTGGGGGTAGAGTTAGGACACTTATATGAGAAATGAGGGTCAGTTCTGAGCCGTTCGATCAAGGGATATCAACGACTGGGATTGAGAGCTCGAAATGACGTCATTTATTTAATGGGGGGACTGGACCGGGCAAAGGACTGGGCTAGTCGGTTTTGGGAGGGATTTGGGCTCAGCATTAATTTTGGCCCAATCTCAAGTTTAAACCAGCCTTTTTTCCAATTTCCTTTTTCTTTTGTTTTCTTTTTCTTTCTTTAATTAATTAAAATTCTAAATTAATATAAATTATAAAATTAACTAATTATCTAATTATATAATTTATAACAATCAATTTACCCTAAATTAAAAGAGAAAAATTAATAATCTAAAATTAAAAGCTAAGAATATACAAATGAGCTAATTTTTGTGATTTTCGTTTTTAATAAAGAAATTAATTAACTAATTAATCCTAATAATATGAAAACAAAATCTCAATGCAATGCATGGTATTTTTGGTATTTTCATGATTTAAATAAAAGTAAACATGCACGGAAAATGCAAACAATTAACACAAATTCCTACAAAAATCATATAAAATTGCGAACAATTGAAAAAATTTATTTCTTTAATTTGTAGGAGTATTTCACATAGGGCAAAATCACATGGTCACAGCTGCCCCTCTTTGCTTCGAAACACGAAGAGTTTTCGAGCAAAGATAAAGTAAGCGGATACGAGCGATTTATGTCCGTTTGAATACTCCGTGGGAAGCATTTTTGAAAGATTTGACCGAACCTTGCTTCCGAGGTTTCTTACATATATTTGTCTATAAAGTAATCAAGTTAGTGTATTTTAGGAAGTTTTGGTAGTTGGGACTACCGAGAAGCTGTGATTTCACTATTGCTGTTGCTGCTACTGCCAGCTGAACTCCTTATTAAACCGAGGCAAAATAAAAGAAGCTAGGCTAAACTATGATCTATGAATTATAAGAATCCTATCTACCATCTTCAAACTTGGTCTTACTTCTTCTACAGTTTTGTTGTGCGTCTTGAACTGTTGACCTGTACTCTCGAGGTGAACTTCCTTTTGTTGCTGACTTGAATTGCATTCTGAAGTGAATTCCCTTGTTTTCTAGGTGGCCGCCTGATTGCCAACACTTGAACTACTTTCCCTTGAAACTTTAATTGCTTTCCCTTATTCTCCAAGTGGGCGCCTGATTGCTGAAACTCGAACTGCTTTTCCGTGAAACTTGAGCTGCTTTCCCTTGTTCTCCAGGTGGGCGCCTGACTGCTGAAACTCGAACTGCTTTTCCCTGAAACTTAAGCTGCTTTCCCTTGTTTTCCAGGTGGGTGCCAGAATGCTGAACCGGAACTGTCTTCCTTTGAAACTTGAGTTGATTCCCTTGTTCTCCAAGTGGGCGCCTGATCGCTGAACTTGAATTGTCTTCCTTTGACACTTGAGTTGTTTTCCCTTGTTCTCCAGGTGGGCGCCTTATTGCTGAACTCGTCTTGCTTTCCGTTGAAACTTGAACGGTTTTCCCTTGTTCTCCAGGTGGGCACCTGATTGCTGAACTTGACCCGCTTTCCCTTGAAACTTGAGTTATTTTCCCTTGTCCAGGTGGGCACTTGATTGCTGAACTTGAACTGCTTTCTTTAAAACTGATTTCCCTTGAAACTTGAGCTATTTTCCCTTGTTCTCCAAGTGAGCGCCTGATTGGTGAACTTGACCCGTTTTTCCTTGAAACTTGAGCTATATTCCCTTGTTTTCCAGGTGAGCGCCTGATTGCTGAAACTTGAACCGTTTTCTCTTGTTACTTGAAATTGTTTTCCTTTGATACTTGAGCTATTTTATTTTGTTCTCCAGGTGGACGCCTGATTGCTGAACTTGACGCGCTTTCCCTTGAAACTTGAGTTGTTTTCCTTTGTTCTCCAGGTGGGCGCTTGATTGCTGAACTTGAACCGCTTTCCTTTAAAATTGCTTTCCTTTGAAACTTGAACTGTCTTCCCCTGTTCTCCAGGTGGGTGCCTGATTGCAGGAAACTTGAAACATCTTCTCTTGTTACCTGATACTGTTTTCCCTTGAACTTGAACCATTTTCCCTTGTTTTCCAGGTGAGCGCCTGATTGCTGAAACTTGAACCATCTTCTCTTGTTACTTGAAACTGTTTTCCCTTGTTCTCCAGGTGGGTGCCTGATTACAACAAAACAAACAAAACAAAAGAAGTTTTTCTGCCTCGGTTTGATATTGGAAACATCTGTGAGTGTTAACCAATTCTTGTTATCAAAATAAGTTCTAAGCTAAATTCCCTTATCCTGAAAAGTTCATACTAAGTCTCATCTCAATAGTGAAAAACTTAAATGCTAAATTATACATCCCAAAAGTAGAACTCTCGTCAGACCTTGTCATTTGCGAGGGTCTCGAAACTTACTAAATACCGTTATCCAGGAGGGTACTAGAAACTTACTGCTGAGCCTGTCTGGCACCTGCTTTCCTCAAGGAGGGTTTCTCCGGAACAAACAAAATTTCCTGCTCTTGTTTCAATCAAAGAAAATCGTGTCAGTTTGAAAATGTGGTGGTTAGTTTGCGGAATTCTTGCGGTGCCATGAAGGGTTTTTACCAACAAACCTCTCTCATTCGTTCATCTCTCAACTCACCATCGCCTTATGGTGCCCATAAGGGTTTTCACCAATAAGACTCTCTCATTTTAATTTCTCTCAGCTTTTTGTCGCCTTACGGTGCCCGTGAAGGTTTTCACCAATAAGACTCTCTCATTTATTCATTTTTCCTGCTTAGAACGGAGTGTTTCCCCTGATATGAATCAAATTTCTAACTTGCTTGACTTGGCATCCCTCAAAGATTGATCGGAAGGTCTTTCTTTGGACCGTAATGTGGACTTTTGGACGGGGTTAGAAAGAAAGGATAAAGGCTCAAAACAACTTGAATGGGTTCATAATTACAACTTTTGGAACCAGATCTTTTACAGAACCACAACTTCTACCCAGTTTCTTTGCCTGGGGGCTTTTGAATTTTTATTTTTATGAGACTGAACCGTGAGGCTGCCTACGTATCCTTAAAAGGAATCAGGTCGAACGTAGTTCATGTCATAGGAATTGCTTTGTTTTTGTTACTTTTTTCTTTTTTTTCTCTTTTTGTTTTCTTTTCTTTTTTTTTCTTCTTCTTCTTCTTCTTCTTCTTTTCCCTTTTTCACTCTTTTCCATTCTTTTCTTTCTCTTTTTCTCTTATGTTTTCCTCTTTTTCTTCTTATTTACCTTTTGTGTCCGTGTTTCTGAACTTTGCTACTGATTCCAAAAGAGGGATATGAAATAAAATAAATAAGGCTCAAAGGGGTAACAAAGGATAAATTATTTAGATAGCAGAATAAAATGCCTTCGTCATTCCAATCTTCAAAAACATGCCAAGTACAAACAATAATTTAGACAAACCGAAGAAATCATACATAATATCTTTTGACTACATTAGAATTGATAGTTATATCTACATATTTGTCTTCTATATCTGTTAAATATAAAGCACCATTGGACAACAGTCTTGTTACAATGAACGACCCCTGCCAATTTGGGGCGAACTTGCCTTTCGCTTCAGCCTGATGTGGAAGGATGCATTTCAATACTTGCTGACTCACTTCAAATTTCCGGGGACGCACCTTCTTGTTGTATGCTCTTGCCATTCTCTTTTGATACAACTGGCCATGACACGCTGCTGCTAATCTTTTTTCGTCAATCAGACTTAATTGCTCCACACGGGTTTTGACCCACTCATCATCATCAATTTTTGCCTCAGCAATAATCTGAAGGGATGGAATTTCAACTTTTGCTGGTATCACTACTTCAGTGCCATATACCAACAAATAAGGAGTTGCACCTACTGAAGTGCGAACAATAGTGCGATAACCTAACAAAGCAAAGGGCAACTTCTCATGCCATTGCCTAAAATCTTGCACCATTTTCCGAAGTATCTTCTTTATGTTCTTGTTGGCTGCCTCAACCACTCCATTTGCCTTGGGACGATACGGAGTGGAATTCCGATGTATAATCTTGAACTGCTAACATACTTCCTTCATCAAGTGGCTGTTAAGATTAGCACCATTGTCCGTGATAATTACCTTTGGAATTCCAAACCAACAAATGATGTTTGAATGAACAAAGTCAACCACTGCTTTCTTTGTCACAGATTTGAAAGTCATGGCTTCAACCCACTTAGTGAATAATCGATGGCCACCAGAATGAACCTGTGCCCATTGGATGTTGCTGGCTTAATTGGTTCGATGACATCCATAGCCCAAGCAACAAAGGGCCATGGTGCGGACATTGTGTGCAACTCAGATGGGGGAGAATGGATCAAATCACTATGCACCTAACATTGATGACACTTGCACACAAAACTAATACAATATCGCTCCATGGTAGCCAATAATAACCCGCTCGAAGAATTTTCTTTGCCAGAACATACCCACTCATATGCAGCCTGCAGACTCCAGAATGCACTTCGATCATGATAGTCGTGGCTTGTCTGGCATCTATGCATCTTAGCAATCCAAGATCTGGAGTTCTTTTGTACAAAATTCCTCCATTAAAGAAAAATCCACTTGCCAAACATCGAATTGTCCTCTTTTGATCTCCCGTGGCTTGTACCGGATATACCCTCAACTTGATGTACTCCCTGATATCGTGGAACCAAGGTTCACCATCCAGTTCTTCTTCCACTATGTTATAGTAAGCATGCTGATCGCGGACCTAAATATGCAAAAGGTCAATATAAGCCTTATCTGGATGATATAACATTGACGCCAAATTAGCCAAGGCATTAGCAACCTCATTATGGATCCTAGGGATATGCCTGAACTCCACTGATCTAAATGGCTGACAAAGATCCTGTAGACATTGTCGATACGGTATGAGCTTCAAATCTCGAGTCTCCCATTCTCCCTGAATCTAGTGCACTAACAGATCCGAATCTCCCAAAACCAGCACTTTCTGGACTCCCATGTCTACAGCTAACCTTAAACCCAAAATGCATTCTTTGTACTCAGCCATGTTGTTTGTATAATAGAAACGAAGTTGAGCTGTGATAGGGTAGTGGTGCCCGGTTTCAGAAATGAGCACAGCTCCTATTCCAACACCTTTCATGTTAGCAGCCCCATCAAAGAAGAGTTTCCAACCGGGCTTTTCATCCTTCTCGACCTCATCAATATACATTACCTCTTCATCTGGAAAGTAAGTCTTCAAAGGTTCATATTCTTCATCCACCGGGTTCTCAGCCAAAGCTTGGGCTTTCATCGTTGGTCGAGTCACATATACGATGTCAAACTCTGTGAGCAAAATCTGTCACATTGCGAGCCTTCCTATGGGAATGGGCTTCTGAAAGATATACTTTAAAGGATCTAGGCGAGAAATAAGATAAGTAGTTTAGGATGACAAATAATGCTTCAGCTTTTGTGCTATCCAAGTCAGGGCACAACATGTCCTTTCAAGGGGAGTATACTTAACCTCATAAGATGTGAACTTCTTGCTGAGATAATAGATGACTTGCTCTTTCCTGCCAGTGATGTCATGCTGACCCAACACACAACCAAATGAATTATCCAGGACTGTCAAATAAAGAATCAAAGGTCTCCCGGGTTCCAGCGGGACCAACACAGGTGGGTTCGACAAATACTCTTTGATCTTATCGAATGCTTCCTGGCACTCATCAGTCCATTTGACCGCAACATCCTTCTTTAGCAACTTAAAGATGGGCTCACAAGTTGTTGTGAGCTGAGCAATAAACCTGCTGATGTAGTTCAGCCTCCCTAGTAGCCTTATCACCTTGGTCTTGTTCTTTGGTGGTGGTAATTCCTAGATAGCTTTGATCTTTGACGGTTCCAACTCAATGCCCTGCCGACTGGCTATGAACCCCAACAGTTTCCCAGATGGAACACCAAATGCACACTTTGCAGGGTTGAGCTTAAGATTGTACCTGCGGAGCCTCTGGAAAAACTTTCTCAAATCTCTGACGTGGTCAGACTGCTTCCTGGACTTTATGATCACATCATCCACGTAAATCTCAATCTCCATGTGTATCATGTCATGGAATATGGTAGTCATTTCCCTCATGTAAGTTGTCCCAACATTTTTAAAACCAAATGGCATGACCCGGTAGCAATATGTTCCCCACGGCGTGATGAATGCCTTCTTTTCCGCATCTTCCTCATCCATTAAGATCTGATGATACCCCGCATAGCAGTCCATAAAAGACCCAATCTCATGCTTAGCACAATTATCAATCAAAATGTGGATATTTGGTAGTGGGAAGTTGTCCTTTGGACTTGCTTTGTTAAGATCACGGTAATCAACGCACACTCTGCTCTTACCATATTTCTTTGGCATGGGCACAACATTGGCTAACCACGTGGGATACCACGTGACTTGAATGATCTTTGCATCAAGCTGCTTTGTGACTTCTTCTTTAATCTTCACACTCATGTCGGTCTTAAACTTCCTTAATTTCTACTTGACGGGAGGGAATGCTAGATTAGTTGGCAATTTATGGACCACCAAGTCGGTACTCAAGCCTAGCATGTCATCACACGACCATGCAAAAATATCCTTATATTCAAACAATGCTTTGATTATTTCTTCCCTGATTTATGGTTTAAGATGGACACTTATCTTGGTTTCTCTAGCATTATCTGGATCTCCTAAATTGATTGCTTCCGTTTCATTCAGATTAGGCTTGGGTTTTTCTTCATAGTGATTTAGTTCCTCACTAATTTCCTCAATGCCTCATCCTCACCATTCTGTGTTTCATCATCACTCTCTTTTTTTTGGATTATTATTTCAGAATTAGATTGACTTTTAAGACTTGGCCGAAGATTCCTCATGCATGTCATGTCATTGAAACCAGCATAAAAAGAATTGTACAAAGAAGAAAAGAAAACAAAAATAAGAACTATCAGGAATGATGGAAAAGGGAAATTGCATTTCATTAAAAATAAAGGATAACAGGGTTTGTACATCAAACAAGCAAAAAATAAAAATCTGGGTCATAACCCTGGAATAACCCAGATAGAAAGGAAAACAAAACAAACTACCAAAACTCCTTCCGAGTAAGGAGAGGAGTAGCCTTCTAATTGTTAAGTTTACATTCGGCCCGACGAACTACACGTCTGCTTTGCTGGAACCTTCTCCAACTTCTACCATGTTCACATCACCAAACAACCTCTGGAACCTTTCAATTAACTCTTCATCAATGTCAACCACAGGACTTGGAACTGCTGACACTTGGCATTTCATGGCACCGGGTTTGACAAAGGACCTAAAGAGATGCGGGATAGGCTTTGGAAGTGCCCATGCTTTCTATTTCAACCTTTTGGACCTTTTCACATATGTTGTTGTGGGTTTGAATCCGAGACCGAACGTACCTAAATTTTCAGGGAGGGACACTGGTTGTACGATACCCTGCAAGGATGCACCTAGACCTTTACTTGGCACAAAGCCATTTTTCAGCATTTTAAAGGCCACCACAACGGATGCAGAGGCTATCTTTGGAGTTGGAATACATTTCCCTTCTGGAACCTTCTCAACCGGTACTATTTTAGAAACTTGATAGACCCAAGGCCCTTTGTCATCTTCGGCCTCAATAAATGGGACAGAGGCATCACTGTGAGCACACAAATTCTCCTCACCATGCACGACGATCTCCTGTCTATCCCACTCTAACTTGACCATCTGGTGCAAAGAGGACGGGACTGCTTTGGCAGCATGTATCCAAGGTCGACCCAATAGCAAATTATAAGAGACGGCCACGTCCAGTACCTGGAACTCCATGGTGAATTCAACCGGTCCTATTGTCAATTCAAGCGCTATATCACCAACCGAATCTTTTCCTCCGCCGTCAAAACCTCGGACACATATACTATTCTTTCGGACCCTTTCAGTATTGATTTTCATCTTGTCCAGAGTGGAGAGAGGGCAAATATTTGCACTAGAACCATTATCCACTAATACCCTAGTGACCACAGAATCTTCACATTTTACTATAAGATAGAGAGTTTTGTTATGTTCAATCCTTTCCACAGGCAACTCGTCGTCACAGAATGTGATCCTGTTCACCTCAAATATTTTTTTGGCGATCTTCTCTAAATGGTTCAATGTGATTTTGTCGGGGACATGAGCTTCATTCAGAATTTTCATCAGGGCTCGACGATACTCGTCTGAATGGATCAATAATGATAGCAAGAAAATCTGAGCGGGAGTCTTTCTCAGCAGCTCCATGAAGGAGTAATCTTGCACTTTCATTTTTCTCAAAAACTCCCCCGCCTTTTCTTCAGTGACTGCTTTCTTTACTAGAACTGGATTATCTCTGAATGTTTTAGCTTTCCTTAAATATTCTGAGGGAAAACATCTTCCCAAATGAGTTAATCCCTGGGCCTCATTGACTTATTCATTCACTTCCTTCCCCTTATAGGTCACTATCACCCGTTCATAACTCCATGGGATAGCCTTGGTGTTGACTACCAGCAACTGGGTTACAGGCTTGATGATGACAGGGTCCGTACGGGCACCCTCTACAATTATGATAGGCTTACTCGCCAACCCTGGCACGATCACCTTTGACTTTTCTTGCTTTGCTATAGCATCACTTGGGGATCTTTTCTCAACTACCACAAATGGCTCACCGTTTGTCATGCTCAACTTGTTCACTGATCCTTCGACTGTTGGTTTTTTGACTGGCTTGACCTCACTAGACCAAATCATCATAACGGATTGTGAAGGCTTCTTGGGCTCCCCCTCCTTATGTACTATCTCGATCATGTTTGTTTCATCATGGGTTGGCAATGGGTTCTGATTGATGTTGGGTGCTTCCGGAGTTTGTAACACAATCTGTTTTGTGTCGATGAGCTCTTGGATGGCATTTTTCAAGTGCCAGCACTTTTTCGTATCATGCCACGGAGTACCAGAACAATATGAACAGCTCAGGGAGTAATCAATATTCTTTGGAGGAGGGTTTGGCAATTTTGACTCAATCGGCCTTAGCACATCCAACTGCCTCAATATCTGGAATAAACTGGTATAAGACTCCCCCAATATGGTGAAAGTTTTCTTTCACTACAACCTCTTATTTCTGAACACTAGTTTGGGCTGGAAACCTGGACTAGCAGGGTTTCAGTAGGCTCGTGGAGGTGGGTAAGCATTTTATGGAGCTGGGTAGGTGTTTTGTGGGGTTGGGGCATGCCATTGTGAGTAGGAATGAGATTGAGTATATGACTGGGCGTGGTGGACAAAAATTGGAGGGCCTGGTGATGGGAAGTAATGTTGGGGTGGATTATATGGGGATTGGGTGTAGGTTTGGTGATGGGGTCGAGGCTGGGTATAATGGTGTGACGGGCCCCTCGATCCAAACCACGATCCTGAATCAACTATTGCCATATCTTCTTTCTTCATCTTTCCGATCACTCCCCTGATACCATTCTGAATAGCTTGGATGGTTTCTTTGATGGCCGAGTAGCTCATGATTTTGCTTGATTTAAGCCCTTCTTCCACCATGCCACCCATTTTCACTACCTCGTTGAAAGACTTGCCTATGGCCAAAGTAAGTAGGCTCCAGAGCCTGCAGAAAGTACTCCACTATTTAATTTTCCTCCATTGGGGGGTTGACTCTTGCCGCTTCTTCTCTCCAGCGAAAACTGTATTCCCTGAAACTTTCACTAGGCTTCTTCTCAATCTTAGTCAAAGACAAATGATCTGGAACAATCTCGATGTTGTATTGGAAATGACGAGCGAATGCTTGGGCCAAATCATCCCAGGTATACCATCTGATGTGATCCTGACGAGTGTACCATTCCAATGTCGCGCCACTCAGACTCTGGCTAAAGTATACCATCAACAACTCATCTTTCCCACCAGCTCCTCTCATTTATTGCACAATCCCCTCAAGTGGGCCACCGAGTCTCCATGCCCGTCATATAGGTCGAATTTAGGCATCTTGAATCTCACAGGCAGCTCAACATCAGGAAATAGATTCAAATCTTTATAGGCTACACTCACCTGGCCTCCCAATCCCTGCATGTTTCTGAAAGATTGTTCCAGGCTTCTTACCTTCCTGAACATCTCCTCCTGCTCTAGGTTTTTAGGTGGTTTCTCAGTATCAACAGGGAGGTCGAAATAAGGAGTGTAGGAGTAATGATCTGGGGCCTTGAAATTAGGCTCTGGGGGATAGTATTGGTTATCTTGAGTCTGGAATAATGGCTCACTGGAGGGTCGATGGAGTGTAGCGGGCGGGGGTGCAACGAAAACAGGGGTGACTGGTGGAGGGGGGTATGGGATTGGTTTGGCTGGAAGTGCTTGTGTGGTTTGGGAAATGGTGCCCTAATAGTGGAGGTAATGGGTGAAGCCTGGTGCATGTTGTGGAGATGAATCAATGGTGGGAGGTTCTTGGGATTGAGCTAGTGGCGGGATGAAAGCAGGGTTGGCAGGGTATGATGGTGGGGGATGCCCTTTTACCCATGCTTGGTACATTTCGGCCATCTGATGTTTCAACTTATGTAGCTCCTCTTTCAGATTAACCTCAGACTCTTCTCCCTCTCTCGATGGATCAATAACACTTGCATCCAGCTCTTGGCCAGCCATAATCAACTTGTTTTTAGACCTGGTGTTGTACGGGTGGGTTGCCAGAATGCCGAACAAACTAACCACCTGCCTGTATTTGATGACAACAAGAAAACTTGTTAGTGATTAAGAGCTTAACAGATAGGCCACCGCACATTGGGGATGCAATGCACCTAAGCAGTTTATCATTTCTATTATGCATTTGAATGGCTACTTGCGTCATCCTGGCTTTCACTAATTTTCATTTTGCAATTTTCTTTCTCTCTTTCCTTTTCATTCCTTCTTTTGTTTGCTTGATTCTTGTCTTTATTCTTTTATTCTCTCTTTTTTTTTTCCTCTCTTGTTTTGCCCTTATTTCTTTCCCTGCAATTTTCTTGTTATCTCTCCTCTTTTTCCTCTCATTTCATGGTTATGATCGAATTCTATGGGTATTGTCTACGTATCATGATGCTGTATGAATCAGACCAAGCGTAGTTTTGGGGATAAATGCAAAAAAACAAAAAAAAAACAAATTTTTGATTTTTTTCAAATAAAACATTCTGGGTTTTTTCTATTACAATTACTCCACCCTACAGATTTAAGCATTTTCTAAAACTTAAAACAAGACTCGAAATGGACTAACAGACTCTAAAACAAATTGCAATACAGACTCAAAAGATAAAATCAAGAATACATAACTGCTTCCACTGTTGCTCCAGTTGGCCTTGTTGCGAGACTATGCGCCATATCTTCTTGGAGACGAAACAGGTCATCCATGATCTGTCGGACAAAAATCATAACTGAAGCAAAGAACATGGACCGGGTCATGTCTTCACACTCGTTGTACTTCATCACAATGTAGTCCTCCTAACCCTCTCCCTGATGATACCCTTCTCTTGTAGCAACCGTCCAATCTGCTGAGATCTGGCATCCAAAACTTGTTTGGTTGTATGATTTTGCTCTTAAAGCTTCTGCAGGTCTTTTTCTAGCTACAACATCAGGGCATAGCAGTGCTCCTATTCTGCTTTAAAGTCTCTTGCCTGGTTGGCCATTTCGTTCTCAAGGATATTGACCTTTTTCTTTATACCGAACATTCATTTGTCATACTTCTCCTTTAGTTGCCGAATGAAACTGGCCCGTCCCTCCGCATTCTTAGCTAACTTGGCTCGGGCATTTGCTAGTTCAGCTTCAGTCTTTTGCAAATAATCCTCATAGTCACATACATTTTGTGCAAGGCTGTAAATGAGCTTTTCATCTTTTCTGCTTCTGCTCGGGTTCTCAGCTGCTACTCTCATCTTTCGAACTTGGGCTTGGAGAGCTTCATTTCTTGGGCCAACCTTCTTCTTTCACCTTCAGCCTCTTGTGCCTGGAGATCATTATTGAATTCCATGTTTCTCAGCTTCTCTTCCAAGGTGTGAATGGCGGCTTGATATTTTTTCTCCTTTTCTCCCCAGGCCAACCTTTCTTGGATTTTATCATCAAAAGCTGGAACATGAGGCCTCTTGTTAGGCCTCTCAGGCTCGGGCTCGGGCTCAGGCTCTGGCTCATTTTTTGCATAATACCTTTTCTCAAACCATGCAGCGTAATCTGGATCCACTTCCCCCTTTGCAACATCTGGTACCTGGGTGCCATTTTTCATATATCGGCAACCATTCCAATCCTGCTGAACTAAGGTTTCGGGCAATGCAACTTCTGGATGTAGCTCAATGACCTGGGTGGTTAGATCTTCATCTTCGGGCACCACCTGATATCTTCCTAACTACCTTAAGACCCTCTATAGTGCATATGGCTGGACACTCCTCAAACCCATCAACATTAGGTAACCCTTGGTAGCCGTCATATATATGGCTTCTGTCATTGGGAGCCATCCTATAGTCCACTCGACCTAACTTGCTTTGAGAGCTTTCAAGTGGGAGACCGAGGCTTCAAACCCATTTGGAGCATTGTAGTCTTTTACACTTTCCTCATAGCTCTTGATGAAGTTATTTGCGCTCGAACCATAGCTCATGAATTTGGGGTGATGTCGGAGATGCTCGATCAACCACATTTATAGAAGAATATTGCAACCTTCAAAGAACTGAGCCTCGGCCTTGCACAATGTCAATGCTCGATAAATGTCTGACAGCACTAACAGAGCAAGTGTATGATATTTCATGGTAGTGAGGATTTGTTCAATTCTGGCCATACAGATATCCACTGTCCCATCCACATTTGGAAAGACCATGATCCCCAAAAATGCCACAATAAAAGCGAACCGATAACGAATTTGCCAGAGGCCCTTATCTTGTTTATTGTTCAAACCCTTTTCATGCGTTTCAAACCCAGCTGAGTACCCGAACCTGAAGTACAAGAAGTAGAAAGAACAACACCCTTTGTTTACATGGGCCTTCTTCATTTGTTTACTAATATTCATGAGGTCAAAGAACTTGTGCACAGAAGGAGCCCTTGGGAATATAAGTTGTTATTTCCTCAAGTCCCAGCCAAACTCAATATACGCGGCCATCTCCTCCAGAGTAGGGGTGATCTCAAAATCCGAGAAGCGAAAAACATTATGGACGGGGTCCCAAAAAGTTACCGAAGCCTTGATAAGATCTTCCCGTGATTTAATTTCCAGAATGTTTATAAGGGCACCCAAGTGCTCTTTCACCCAATCCCGACCATCTTCATCTAGATCATTCCACCACGTACGCAACTGCAACTGAGCTTGTTCTATGACCAACTCTGACGGATTCTGGATAATGTTCATTTGTACTTGTGGAAGGTTAAGGTTAGGTTTGACTCTGGTGGACTTTTTTGTAAACCAGGTTTTTCAATTTCTAAAAGAAAAATCGACGGACCATGACCCCTCCCCTCTATGCTACTTTTAGCAAAAGTGGTCGTTTTTGCAAACGTGGCCCCTTCACAATTCCAAATAAATTTTTAGGCCGGGGAGAATTATTTTCTGGAAAAATGACACCTTACCGACAGACTGACTTATCCATTCTTTACGAAAAATAGCCCTTCAACAACTGAAGATAAGGCTATCCCGGCAAGAACGACTTAAGATATTACCAAAGCTGGATCGGCTTATTCTTTTGACCAAAACCCTAAACTACATTTATCTGACCATTTACTCTTTTTTTCTTTTTTCTTTTTAAAAAATAAGGCTGAACCTTACGTAGGTTGCCTACGTATCCCACATCTGGTGAGAATCACACCTGCGTAGTTCAGTCAGTTTTGACACATTTGAAAGGGACCCACTATTGACTTATTTTGAAATGACTCTTTTCTTTTCCTCTCTTTTTTTGAAAATTTTCGGCAGAGTTTCAGGACATTTCCAAATACCTGGGATTTTTTAGAATCGGGCTTTATTTCCTTCCCTACATCACTCTTAGGTTCTCTCTTGATTTATTTTTTCCTAGTCGGTCAACATGCAGGCCGAAACAAACAAATGTTCACATAGCACATAGGATGCATCAGGATGGTCTGTTATTTTGGGTACACCTGTCCTAGACAGACCCAACCCCTGTGTTGAGTCCCTAAAGTCAAATGCACGTGATGCAAACAAATGTTACTACTAGGAATCCGGCATGAGGCTGTGTTTTTCTAGGTTGTAAAACCTGGGGTTGTGTTCTTGACCTGGCTTACTCGAGCGGACAACTCGAGTCGAAGAGGGGTAACGTACCGGGATCACTGAAGTCTACCTGACCTTGTTGCTGGCCCAACCTTGTTCTATTTGGTATAACTTCTATAGAAAAAGTGGACCACGCGAACGTGTGCACCATTTTTAGAAAACTCAAAAGGGTGGCGTAAGAATACATTTATATACAATTCAAATAATATCAAAGCGGTAAGCAGACAACATTTAGCACACTAGGTCCACAAATACAATACTATGAACAATAAATAAAAGCAAGTAAAAATCATAAAAATAAGCTCGAATTCTTGAACCCTGAACCAAAGATTCTATGTTCTTATCCCCAGCGGAGTCGCCACAGTTATCACACCTCATTTTTCCTATCCCCGAAAGAGGTATAATGAAGTTTTTTTCCAATTTAAGTGACAATCGAAACAGGATTATTTATTTAAATACAGAGTCGCCACTTGGGATAATTTATTGGTGTCCCAAGTCACCGGTTCAAAACCCCGAATCGAGGAAATTTTACTCTATTTATGGTCTGCAAACACAGAAATTTGGGTAAGAAATTCTGTTAACCCAAGAGAAAATGTTAGGCATTCCCAGGTTCCGTAGTTTTAGCACGGTCGCTTTGATCATACTTGGCATAAATAAATTGTCTAATTCCATATTTTAGAACCTATGTGCATTTGCCTTTTTTAATTAAGAAATTATCTTAAAACAGATCGCGCACACGTCTACCCATATAATGGCGCGCCAAAAATCATGTCACGCGAACATGTCCACAATTAATAATGCTTTGTAATTATTAAGAAAGTTTGGCCGAAGTTGCGCGAACGCATACCTCAATTTATTTTTTAGCAATCATAATTATGTCACGCGAACGTATACACAATCACAATTATAGATTAAATCGCGCCTAAGCAAACTACTATGCTCAAATTATTTCCAAAAACTACTTTGAAATTATTGTAAGACCGAGAATTAGGGATAAAACTCATTGTGAAGTGAAGTCAATTATTTATGCATTGTGAGCTACCTATTAAAACAGAGACAGGCCAGCTACCTTATCAATTACTCTGAACCTGGAAGACTAAATTTTTGGCCCGATTCTGTTGGAAGAAAGATCCCAAACTCCAATCTAATTCTAGTCAGCCAAATGGCTCATTTGGACCAACCTAATGCATCCCCACATCCCAGTCCATTACGGCGCATGATTTCAAATCCAAAAGAATCAAGCAATGAAAGCAATAAATAAAAGAACATACAGTAAATACTAACTAAGAGAGGCACGAAATATAACAAGGAAACAAGTGAATCAAAGTCATTGAGAAAAGCCATTAATGCATTTCTAAACACCCCAATTTTCCTATTGATAAATGGTTATATCCCCATGTGAAAGCATTGTCATTGAGAATTCTAAACTTCAAATGTTAAAAGTGGCTCCAAAAATAAATAGTTCTAGTAAACATGGCTTTAGTGAAGTTTTAGATCATATTGCACAATTAGCTTCTAAATTTGGTCAAATAAAGCAAAGTACACTAGAGCTTATGCTTCCAAACACATAACCCTTTACCAGTTCTAGAATTTTAACAAGGAAAACCACATGTTTAATCAGTTTTCACCACAGGAAAATTACTTCCTTGTGTATGGCTAAGTGTCAACATGGAATTTAAAACTTGCTAAGATAATAACCATAGAGCTAACAAATAGAAAACATTACAAATAGGAAAAAAAATATGCTAGAATGATGAATATATACACTTAACTTCCAGATTTCAAACTTGCTAAGATAATAACCATATACAATACATAGCATCAACGAACATTAACATCAGAGACAAAAAGAAAAAAAAACTCATGGCTGCATTTCAACCCAAATAACAGCAGATGGCTTCCAAACTTTCATGTGTATAATCCATAAGTAAAGCAGGTGTTCGGCCTTATACCTGGATACAACAAATGAACAGAGTGAGAAAGGTGTCTCTGAAATCAACGAGTAACAGCAGCAAAACAAAAGGAAAAATGGCTAAGGGACAACTCAAACAATCCAGCAATTGACACTAAAAGACTGCACACTTGATAAAACCAGAAATCCAAATATAATCTCAAAAACCAATGAGGATCTAATGCAAGGCCATTTCTCAACAAGAAGGAGACTCATTATTTTCATAAAGAGGGATTCAAAATCTGAAATCTCATTTAAAATTGATCTTTTAAAGATGATGGATAGGAAACTGGATTTTTCAGAGCATTTTCAGGGGTCTGGGTTCGTGTGTTTTGAGAGAGAGGAGAGTCCATTATATATCCAATGAAATATGACATGTGCTCCTAAATATAAGGGAATAATTCCCTAATTTTCAGGAAAAGAGCATCTTTTCTTAACAGAAAATGGACAGTTGTCCATAATCTAGAAGCTTTTAAATGCCGTACCTTAAATTCTTATTTTTTCACTTTCCAATTGACCCCCTAAGTTTCTATTACGACCCCTTTAATCCCCCCCCCCCGAACTTCAATAAAAAAAAAATTCAATCGATGCCAAACATAGTCAAATTAGCACCAATAAACTAAAACCAAACTGACTATCACTCAAAACCTGTTTTATAACTAATTAGGCAAGCAACTATCAAATAATTTCAAAATCAGCAACATAGTTAAGTAAAGCAGTTTATGAAATTAATCTAAATAGGCTTGGATTAACCCAAACAAAACCTAATTAAACATAACTAGAAGATTGAAACAGGGATGACTCTCATACAAAATCAAGCAATTTAACAAACTAAAGAAGGCAAGAAATTACTGACTCAAACCAGAAAATATGAAGAATACAGTGATGAAACTCTACCTTTTATGAATGAAAAAACATGTGAGACAGCTTGTGGTGCCCTACTCCGTGCTAATTGACCACTCAAGGGTCTTTTACTCCAAGGAATCCGGCCTTGCATGGAGTTTTTGACCGGATTTTCTTGAAAGAAAAGACTCATGAGAGTCCAAAATGCTAAGATAACATCACCGACGAGCCCCTATACAAGATTTGCTGAGAAATAATAGGGTCAAGGGCTTGAAATGGTTTGGTTGTTTCTTAAATCTGGATTTCCGGGGTTTCTAGGGTGATTTGGAAGGAACTAGGGCAAGATATGAGATAAGGAGGAAAGCTAAGTTGGCTGGTGTTAATTTGGAAGGGTTTGGAGTGTCGCCGCCGCTGTGGGGCGATTTCCGGTGGGCAGCGGCTGGTGGTGAGGGATTGGGAATTAAGGCAGCTAGGGTTAGCGTTCAAGAGGGAGAGGGAGAAGAATGTGGGGGTCTCTAGGTTTTGGGGGTAGAGTTAGGATACTTATATGAGAAATGAGGGTCAGTTCTGAGACGTTCGATCAAGGGATATCAACGGCTATGATTGAGAGCTCGAAACGACGTCGTTTTATTTAATGGGGCGACTAAACAGGGCAAAGGACTAGGCTGGTCGGTTTTGGGGAGGGATTTGGGCTCAGCATTAATTTTGGCCCGATCTCAAGTTTAAACCAGCCTTTTTTTCAATTTCCTTTTTCTTTAGTTTTCTATTTCTTTCTTTAATTAATTAAAATCCTAAATTTTATTCCTAAATTAATATAAATTGTAAAATTAATCTAATTATCTAATTAGAAAATTTATAACAATCAATTGAACCTAAATTAAAAGAGAAAAATTAATAATCTAATATTAAAAGCTAAGAATGTAAAAATGAGCCAATTTTCGTGATTTTCATTTTTAATAAACAAATTAATTAACTAATTAATCCTAAAAATATGAAAACAAAATCTCAATACAATGTATGTTATTTTTGGTATTTTCATGATTTAAATAAAAGTAAACATGCACGGAAAATGCAAACAATTAACACAAATTCCTACAAAATCCTATAAAATTGCGGACAATTGGAAAAATTTATTTCCTTAATTTGTAGGAGTATTTCACATAGGAAAAAAATCACGTGCTCACAATCATCGAACCATCTTAATTGAGTACCCTTCTAGGTCAATCTATTTAAAGGAGCTGCAATAGATGAGAAGTCCTCCGCAAACCGACGATAATAACCTGCTAGATCCAACAAACTCCCAATCTCGATTGATGTGGTAGGACGAGGCCAACTCTGAATTTTCTCGATCTTCCTAGGATCCACCTTAATACCCTCACTTGACACAACATGTCTTAAGAAAGGCACATAATATAACTAGGACTCACACTTGGAGAATTTAGCATATAGCTTTTGTTCCCGCAAAGTCTGAAGCACTATCCTCAAATGTTGCTCGTGCTCCTCCATACTACGCGAGTAGATCAATACAGACATCAACCAAGACAATGACAAATAAGTCGAGAAATGGCCTCAACACCCAATCTTCAAATCCATAAATGTTGCCGGAGCAGTAATCAAGCCGAAGGACATCACTAGAAACTCGTAGTGCCCATATCTAGTCTGGAAAGCCATCTTCGAAATATTCGAAGCATGAATCCTTAGCTGATAATACCCAGATCTCAAGTCGATCTTCAAGAACACATTACCACCGTAAAGTTGATCAAACAAATCATCAATGCACGGGAATGGATACTTATTCTTTATACTAACCTTATTCAACTGGCAATTATCAATGCACATCCGCATACTTTCATTCTTCTTCTTCACATGATACTGACACACCCCAAGGAGAACATTCGGCCTTATGAATCCCTTCTCGAGCAACTCCTGAAGCTGCTCCCTCAACTTTCTCAACTCCACTAGATTTATACGATAAGGCAGAATAGAGATGCATTGGGTTCCTGGTGCCAAATCAATTTAGAAATAGATATCACAATCCAGTGGTATGCCTGATAAATAGGTAGGAAATAAATCGGGAAACTCCCGCACCATAGGGACTGAATTAATCATGGGAGTCTCCACCGTAGTATCTCGATCAAAGGCTAGATAGGCCAAACAACCCTTCTTGACCATATGTTGAGCCTTCAATAAAGAAATAACCTGACTAGACGTATCAATAGATGAACCTCCCCACTCCAATTACGGCAAATCTGGCATCACCGAGGTAATAGTCTTGGTATGGAAATCGGGAATGGCTTAGTGTGAAGACAACCAATACATGCCCAAGATAACCTTGAAGTCAATCATATCAACCAATAGAAGATCTGTTTTGATATCATACCCATAGAAAGCCAGCACATAGGACTAGTAAACCACATCCACAATAACAGAATCACCCACTAGCATGGACACATATGTATAGTAACACCCAAGGACTCATGAGATACATACAGATAAGGGGAAAATAGAGAAGAGACATAGGAATAGGTAGACCTTGGATCATATAGTACCAAAGCATCTCTACGGCAAACAAAAATAACACATATGATCATGACGTTGGAGGCTACCTCCTCTGGTTTGGCTAGGAAGGCATAGAATCTAGGTAGAGTGCCACTTGACTGGCCTTTACCTCTAGGAAAACCCCTATCCACCTTCCCTTTGCCTCTGGTCAGTTGGACATGCAGTGCGCCAGCTAGTGCAGTAATCATCGGCTGATGGACTTGTTGTACTACCTTGCCCCAAAGTCTGGAACAAAACCTCTTCACGTGACCCAACCCCCTGCACTCGAAACAACCTCTCAGAGTATAAAACTGGTAACTCTGGGTCTGCATTGATAATCTGAATACCCACTGGAGGATCCCTGTATAGCTAGTGGACGGTAAGTGCTTTATGGAATGGCACTGAAGTAAGTCTGCACGGGAGCACCTTGAATAGGTTGTGGTGTTGAATGCATGGGCCTACTAGGATGGCCCCTCAGAAACGAACCTCTGCCCCCAGACGTGGCACCGCTGAAACCACCAGAACTTTGAGGTCGTTTATTGATCAAAGCCAACCCTGCACTATTATTGAGTAGAGAGATAGGTCGAAGCAGCTTTTACCCGATTAAGGTCGGGATCGATTTCCATAGGGAGCTAGAAGTTGGAGTCGGGTGTCTATCTAAAGCGGAGTTGGGTATTTGCTCCAAATTGCACTTCTACACATTTTTGGTTTTGATTTACTTCTAATTTAATAAATCTACAATGCTCAATTAATCTAAAATATGCTAAGGTTAAACTATTGCGAGTTGTTCAAATGGTTAAAAGGCACTAGGGTAGTGACTTTCGCCTAGGTGGCCAATTAACGGATACTTGAGTCTATAGCATGATTGTCATATTTGGGGAGTATGATATAACCATTGACGATTCTACTCACTCTACACCTCTCGGTAGTTTGAGTGATTTTGCCCGAATTGACTTTCTCAAGACCAATTGGGTATGTAAATTTGCACAAGCACTCAAGGTTCAAGTCGGGTATTAATATCTCTAGGTTTAAGCCTTTAATTGGGGCTATCAATCTCTTGAGTATACCCCAATTCCTTGTTGGACCAATTTTAGAGACTTAGGCTCTCTTTTTTAAGAAGAGCCAAAGTCAACTAAACACAAACTAGTATTTGCAACCACTAATTCAGCAATTAAACATGAAATTAGTCCAAATATCAAACACTCATAGTCAATCAAGCCCTAAAACACAAGACCCATCAATTATCCACACTAGGGTTGAGCTACAACCCTAGCTTATGGGTATAGCTACTCATAATTAGAGAAGAAAACAAAGAAATAGATGAAGAAAAACTCGTATTAATTAATTACTCAATCAAACTAGAAGATTCAATGTTGAAATGAAGCTAAAATTACTTAAAACAGCTAAAAATATCTAAGTCACGAGCGCAGCCAGTGTACAAAACTATTTGATAACCTAAAAATGGGAAAAGAAGCTATTTATACTAAGCTAAAAAATCTGGACAAAAATACCCCTGCAAGATTAGTGCAGACCGTACAAAATCACGTGCGGCCGCACTAGGGCTCTGAACTTGAATAAACGGCTCTCTGAACTTGGACAATGCGGACCGCACAGAATCGAGTGCGGCCGCAGTGGCTTCTAGTGCAGTTCGCATGAAATGGAGCATGGACAGCATTGGACTTCAATCCTTAACTGGCAACTCTTTGAACTCTAGCCTCTGCGGACCGCACTAAATTGAATGCGGCCGCAGAAAATCTAGCACGACCGTATTGCCCTTTTTGCCTGAGTTGCATACTCGTTGAACCTCACTTGTGCGGACCGCACAGAATGGTGTGCGGCTGCACTGACCCTGTTTTGCCTGAGCTTTGTCTTGTCTTGGTACTTGTGCAAGTTTCATTCCTTTTTGAGTTGATCTTTGACATCTTGTCACCTTGTTGAACAAACCTGCAATCAAGCACAACTTGTGAGCCTTTGGGACTATTTTTACATATTTCTAATCAAAACTTAAGCAAGAAGGAGTATAAAATGTATCAAAATCCCTAGTTATCAACTCCCCCAAACTTAAGCTTTTGCTTGTCCTCAAGCAAACAAAAAAAGACCCACCACTTAAGGAAAAATCCAAGAAAATTCAGATGTCCTAAAGTGACCTCATCTAGCATCAGTTGGGACTAACAATTGCCCTCAATACAAATGAATCATTAACAACATGTGACACAAGAGCATCAAGAGTAGACTCAACACATCAAAGAACTCTTCCTATTACTTTGGTCATTGTGGAACCCAAACTCACATATCCTCAATTCTCCCTAAGCAAACCTCACCTTTAGGATAATGGCACTCAGAACGAGGTTAATGAAAATTCACTCATCTCTCTCAAGGAAAAGTCACAAGTCCGGCTCTAAGTACCATATGCTTGCCCCTTATGTGAGTCACCACTAATGTAAGTTTCATTCAAATAGAGATCATATAGGGCTTTTGTGGAGACACAGTGAAGGCTTTTGGTTCCGGGTAGGCAATGTTTGGTCTAAGTAGGTTCCATCTTCCCTTAAGCACTTCTTTTGCTTCATTTTGGCACACATTCACTTGACTTTTTGAGTCTTTTCACTTCTTTCTAAGGGGTTAGAGAGAAACACTGTCACTCTTTCTTATACATTTCAAATCTTTTCTCCTTTCTCAACCTTCCACACCTTTCATTCTTTGCTTTTCTTGAATCCCTTTTTATTCAATTCTACATTGAGCATTCTTTTTGTCTTTTTGCTTTTCTTTCTTCTTTTTTTTCATTGGCTTTCCTTTTCTTCGTTTTATACCTTTTTTCCACTTTGTTTCCATCCTCGTCTCTCTCCCCAAACTTATACTTTTTTCATGTGCTAAGGAAAGATCGGGTGCCAAGAGAGGGTATCTTTTAGGACGGGTAAAGGCTTGTATCATGGTTCTTGAAGGAAAAAAGTCTAAGGCTCAAAAGGGTTGACTAGGGATTTTATCATTGGTAGGTCATGGAAGTGTTCAAGCTAATCATTTGGGTCAAGGAGATCCTATAATCATGTCTCAAGTCAAAATTCACTTAGGATTTCGCCTCAACAAACATTCAGGGTAAGTTCTAGACCAATGGCTCGGAACTTGGACTTGCAATGCAATATCTCACCACACAAGCTATGGGATCACTAAATACATAGAGTCGGGGGGCCACAACGACCTTAGATAAGATTTGAGCACACAATGGTCCCGAAAAACACTTGATGATTATCGGTCAACAAAAGAGTCTCAAGGTCACGACTTTCACCATCCTAAACACAACAATTTATTTTTGACCATGAGATCAAAGGCAAATGTGCTAGGCCTAAGTGAAGCTTTGATTGAGGCATCCTTACCACCAACTACTAAAAGAAAAAAGAAAAACAGACTCAAACCCTTAAGAAGATTGTCACGCCATCCATCATTGGGAAGAGACACCCAGTTCACACAAACTCCACCTATGGAAAGAACTGTGGTATTAAGAAAACCAAAGGCTTAATGCAAACGTTCAAAACAAGAAGCTATGAACATAAATAAGATGCTACGGAAAAGAAAAATGCGAAAAGTAAAATGAATATTTACAAGAGAGGATTTAATCAAATATACAATAGAGGGGATGAATATATACAATGCAACATAAACTTTATATACATACCCAAAGTAAAAAGTACGAAAAATGTAGAGAAGTGCTAAAATGATATACATACCAAAGATGAAAAATAAAGAAAACATAAAATTTGTCAAATATATACAATCATCCAAATCAATAAAAGTAGGGCCTACCCCCTCAAATGAAAGCTGTCATTGTCCTCAATGCCAACTAAACCAAATAAGCACCAAAAGTAAAAGGGAAAAGAATATAGACTCCCTATGGATCGTCAGTCTGCATGGGATCCTGAGTGGTCCCTGAGTCCTCAATATGCTCGGGAACCTCAAACTGGTTCCCTATAGCCTGCAACTCTACTGCTGGGACCTGGGCTGGACAGGCTCCTGGGCTGCATCCTGTGGCTAACTGGAGGAGGTCTCTAGTAGGTCTTCCAACTGGATGACTGCATCATCTACTCGGGGAATCATCCTCTTCCTCTTGGGAGTCCTCTAGGACTGCTCTGGCTGGGGGTGATCTGTTGGCATAGGGTCTTGTAGCAACAAATCCAAAGGCAAATGATCTGCCTTCATCCTTTCAACCTCAACCCTAGAAAGCTCTTTGAGAGCTTTCCCATGAGACTCCACAGCATTCGTAAGAACTTTCTGCGTGTCAAGGATTTTCTTCTGGTTGTCTAGAATATCCTTGAGGGTGTCCTCAATAGACTATGGGACCTGTGGAGGTGGAGGTGTCGACTGAGCTGCTACTGTAGTAGTGAGGACAGATAGCTTAGAGGAAGTTGTCTGCATCTAGTTGTTGATTCTGAGAAGGGCCTGGATCAGACGGTGGGTAGTCACTGGGTAGGCCCGGGTAGAGGGTATGTCTAGAGCTGCTAAAGTGGATGGACCAGGGGGCATGTCCGCTGAGGTGGAAGCAGGCTGAGTAGGAGCCACTACCACTACTGGCTCTCCAGACTAGCTAGTTGGAGCAGTGGTTGTTCCCTTGAAGTTCTTGCCTTTTGGGTTGCCATCACCCTGCATGTTGTACCATGAGAACGGGGCCTTTGCTTTCACTTTTATATCAAATGGCCGATTTTCAACTTTGAGATCCCTGAAGTACATGGTCAAGAAGCTGGGAAGGGATAGTTTCTATCACCCTCACTGAATACCTGTGTAATTACCAACAACATCACATTTCCGATGTTAATCGGGTACCCCGCCATGATTGATGCTACCAATACTGCCCGGTGAAGAGGGAGGGAGTTGTCATGAGTAGTGGGGTCCAATATGCTGTATACAAATGTTTCCCACCCCTTGGCCTCGAAGTTCAAACTTCTACTCAAAATCTTTATTCCTACATTCAACCAATCGGGGGTGGTACCTAGGATTGCCAAATACTGTGCCAACTAAGGACGGACCTCCTCACCTAATTCCATCTTTTCCAAATACAGCGTCGCATCCTCCTCATCAAAGCCTAGGTATTCATTTATGGTTTTTCCATCAAATAGCACTTTCAAATTTCGCACCTTGGTCACTGTGGTGCCTTTTTTGATGTGGGCAGCATTGATGTAGAATTCCTTGACCAAGTGCTCGTTTGCATCTACACATTCACCCAAAAAGTACTCCCAGCCTACTCTCTCCCTAAACTGCCTCCTCACATTGGGGTTGTGAGGCAAGAGGTCTCTATTAATAAAACTCCTCTCCAGAATCAATTTCCTCACCGGCCACCATTCTCTGAATTTATGGTAGGCTACCTCACTCACAAACCGGTCTTGCCACACCTCCGGTATTCTCGTTCTAACAACACATCCCACCTGAGGTTCACCCCCTTCTCCTACTACCTCTTCTCCTCCTACTTCCTCATCTTCTCCTACTGCACCCTCACTGGATAAGGAAGCTATGGGAGAGGTGGAGTATTCATCCCCACTGCCTTCAGCTGAGCTCTCAGACGACCCAAAAGATACATTTACTGAAGCTTGGGCAGTAGGGGAAGGTGGAGGAGTGTCTCTTAGTCTGTTTCTCTCCATCCAGTTAGGGATGTACTCTGGCACGGAGTCTAAAGATATATCCTGGGAAGGCTCATACTCACTCCCCGACTGGTCAATGGCCCTATCAGCAGCCTTGATGATCTTCCTTGTGTTTTTAATGTTTTGCCGGGCTTGGGGAGTCAATCTTAGCATCTTCAGTTTCCCTCCCCGGGAGGATTCTCCTCTACCTGCTTGTTTCGAACCCTTGCCTCTTTGTTTCACCATTGTCTGCAAACAACAGTCATTAAGCTTGTTAGTATCCAGAAAGACAGTGAAGTTCACAGCTGCAGGAAATAAAATGTTGCAGACAGTATCATATTGTTGCAGAGTGCGGACCGCACAAATTGTAGTGCGGCTGCACAGAGGCCAATGCAGTCCACATAGAGGTGGGTTCAGACTACCCACTCTCTGGACAATTGCTCCGCGGACAGCACAAACTGGCAATGCGGTGGCAATGCGGTCCGCATTGAGGCACTGTGGACCGCAAAAAATGCAATGCGGTCGCGGTCCTCAATGATCAAGCTTTAGGACTATCAGCAATGCGGTTCGCACAAAATGTCATTTCGGACCACACAAGGGCACCGCAGACCGTACACTATCCACTGCGGTCCGCACTGAGTGCTCAGTTGTAGCACTAACTTAGGGTTTATGAAATGTTCACTTTTAAGTCCATTTTCATCTAAGAAAGGTCCCTAAGTGTTTGACCATTATTTTTAACTACCTAAGTCTACATTAAATAAGAAAATAACTAAAATAATCCTACCAAATTGAAAGAAATACGGGAAGAACAGGAGAAAATCTAAGGAAGCAAAAATTAAAAGACAATAACAAAATTAAACAATTAAAATGAAGTAAAAGTTACCAGATGTGAGAAGTATTGATGATTAAACACGGATATGCAGATGAATTTGTGCAAGATTAGTATGAACAGTGATATTTTAGGGTTCTGAGAGTGAGAAATTTGAAAAGTGTAAAAGGAGGGCCGCAGGCCCTATTTATAGAAAAGGTCCTGGAGCCCAGCTTACCAACCCAATGCGGACCGCACAAAATGCAGTGCGGTCCGCACCACACAGACTTAGATAAAGTTTGAGAAGGCAACCTACTGTGGTCCGCACAAAATGCTTTGTGGCCGTAGTGCTCCACTGCGGACCGCACAAAATGTAATGCGGCCGCGGTGGCAAACTTTAGAGACTTGGTATTTTCATCCATCATCAGTGTGGTCCGCACTGACATGCTCCCCTTACTGAGTTCTTTGCGGCCACACACAATGTTGTGCGGTCCGTATTGAAAACTTTAGAGACTTGAACAATTTTTCCACCATATCCTGCACTGCATCAACGCAAACCTGTAACATCTCACAACCAGTCAGTCCAAAAAGAAATCCTATCCTACAATGAAAATCAAAGAAAAACAAGAAGAAAAACACATGGGTTGCCTCCCAAGAAGTGACTGATTTAACGTCGCGGCACGATGCAGGTTACCATCAAATCATTTGAGATGAAGAAGTGCCACTATGTGGCTGTCATTAATTTTTTCCAAAGTAGTGCTTGACCCTATGCCCATTAACTCTGAAAACTTCCCCATTATTGTTCTTTAAATCAAGTGCACCAAACGAGGTCACACACACCACTTCAAAAGGTCCACTCCATTTTGACTTAAGCTTTCCCAGAAACAGACGTAACCGAGAGTTGAACAAGAGAACCAAATCACCCACTTTGAATTCCTTGCTACGAGCATATTTATCATGAAGGTACTTCATCTTGTCCTTGTACAAGGAAGAACTGGAGTAGGCATAGAGTCGGAATTCATCAAGTTCATTAAGCTGCTCCACACAAAGATTTGCTACAACATCCCATTCAAGATTTAGCTTCCTCAAAGCCCACATGGCCTTGTGCTCTAACTCAACCGGTAGATGGCAAGCTTTTCCAAACACCAACCGATATGGAGACATACCAATCGGAGTCTTGTAAGCAGTCCTATAAGCCTATAGAGCGCCATCCAACTTGTTTGACCAATCGGTCCTATTAGCATTGACTGTCTTTGACAATATGCTTTTGATTTCCCTGTTGGAGACTTCAACTTGACCACTTGCTTGAGGATGATAGGGAGTAGAAACTTTGTGATTGACACCATACTTTGCAAGCAAAGTGTCAAAAGCTCTATTGCAAAAATGAGACCCCCCGTCACTTATGATTGCACGAGGAGTTACAAACCTTGTAAAAATGCTCTTCTTGAGAAATGCAACAACACTCTAGGCCTCATTGTTGGGCAAAGCCACGGCTTCAACCCACTTTGAAACATAGTCAACCACCACAAGAATGTATGTGTTCCCATACGAACTAACATACGGGCCCATAAAATCAATGCCCCATACATCAAAAATATCAACCTCGAGGATGGTATTGAGAGGCATCTCATCTTTCTTCGAAATTCTACCCGCTCTTTGACATTCATCACACCTCTTCACTAGTTCACTTGCATCTTTGTACAAAGTTGGCCAATAAAACACACAACTAAGAACTTTGGAAGCCATCCTCGCCCTGCCATGATGGCCACCATAAGGAGAGGAATGACAAGCCTCCAAGATACTCAATTGCTCTTCCTCCGAGACGCACCTTCGGATCACACCATCCGTGCAAATCTTGAACAAGTACGACTCATCCCAATAGAAATCCAAACTATCCCGCTTGAGCTTCTTCCTTTGGTTAGAAGAGAGCTCACACAGGATTATACCAGTCACAAGGAAATTAGCAACATCGGCAAACCATGGCATACCATTCATCGACACCAAAAGGAGTTGTTCGTCGGAAAATGAATCATTGATCTCTAGGCCATCACAAGGCCTCCCCTCCTCCTCCAAGCGGGACAAGTGGTCTGCCACTTGGTTCTCACTACCCTTCCGGTCCATAATCTCCAAATCAAACTCTCGAAGTAACAAGACCCATCGGATCAGTCTAGCTTTGGAATCCTTCTTCGTCATCAAGTACCAGAGTACGGCATGGTCGGTATGAATAATAACCTTAGCACCCATGAGATACGGTCGAATTTTTTCCATTGCAAACACAATAGACAAAAGCTCTTTCTCGGTCACCGTGTAGTTCACTTGAGCATCATTCATTGTCTTGCTCGCATAGTACACCGGATGAAATATTTTGTTCACTCGTTGACCCAAAACTACAACAACCGCAACATCGGTCGCATCGCACATGAGCTCAAAGGGCAAGCTCCAATTAGGTGCGGTAATAATAGGAGTGGTGGTCAATTTATGCTTGAGAAGTTCAAAGGCCTGCATACATTTTTCATCAAACACGAACTTGGCATCTTTTTCCAACAACTTGCACAAGGGATTTACTACCTTCGAAAAGTCTTTGATAAATCTCCGGTAGAACCCCGCATTCCCAAGAAAAATTCAAACTCCCTTGACAGATGTAGGGGGAAGCCTTGAAATCACATCAATTTTGCTTTGTCTACCTCAATACCATGCTTTGAAATTTTATGCCCAAGAACTATGCCCTCTTCCACATAAAGTGGCATTTCTCCCAATTGAGAACAAGATTGGTTTCTTCACAACAGGCCAAAACTCTATCAAGATTCTTCAAGCATTCATCAAATGAGTCTCCCACAACACTAAAGTCGTCCATGAATACCTCCAAAATGTCTTCCACCATATCGGTGAAAATGGCCATCATACACCGCTGAAATGTAGTTGGTGCATTATACAACCCAAAAAGCATCCTAGAGAAGGCAAAAGTGTTATAGGGACAAGTGAATATGGTCTTCTCCTGGTCTTCCAGAGCAATCAAGATTTGGTTGTACCCAGAATACCCATCCAAGAAACAGTAGAAGGCACGCCCAGCAAGTCGGTCTAACATCTGATCAAGAAAAGGCAAAGGAAAGTGATCCTTGCGGGGTACTTTATTCAACTTCGGTAGTCCATGCATACCCTCCAATCGGTGACGGTTTTGGCAGGAATCAACTCATTTTGTGAATTTGTAACCATGGTCATGCCACCCTTTTTCGGTACATATTGTACCGGTGAAGTCCAAGAGCTATCAGAGATGGGGTACACAACCCCGGCATCCAACCACTTGATTACCTTCATTTTCACAACTTCTTGCATTGCCTCGTTAAACCTCCATTGATGCTCCAAGGAGTGTTTTGCATCATCTTCCATAATAATCTTGTGCATACAGAATGCGGGGATTATTCCCCGAATATCAGCTAAAGTCCATCCAATTACCTTTTTTCGCTTTTGAAGCACCGCCAATGTGGCATCAACCTGCATGTTAGTAAGGCAAAAAGAAAGAATAACAAGCAAAGTAGTATTTGAGCCTAAGAACTCATACCTGAGATGTGGAGGCAGCGGTTTCAACTCCAACACCGGAGGCTCCTCCATTGAAGGTTTAGTTGGTGGGGTCTTCCTATTCTTGAGATCCAAAGATAATTTTCTAGGCTCATAAGAGTAAGATCCCATTCCATGTAAAGCATTCACGTACTCCACTCGGCCCTCATCATCATTGACATCAAGATTCAACAATACGGCCTCCAATGGGTCCTCCACATTGATCATTATACTGGTGTCATCAACTATCACTGCTGTGACGAGGTCCACAAAAGAGCACACCTCGGTACTGTTGGGCTGCTTCATTGATTTGCACATCTGAAAGACCATTTTTTCGTCACCCAACTGAAAGGTGATTTTCCCTGCTTCCACATCAACTAAGGCCTTCCCCGTTGTAAGGAAAGGTCTCCCCAATATGATTGGGACTTCATAGTCCTCCTCACAGTCCAAGATCACAAAATCAGCTAGCAAGATAAATTTTTCCACCCGGATAAGCACATCATCAATAATACTCAATGGTCTCTTCATCGATCTATCCGCCATTTGTAATCTCATGGAAGTCGGCCTAGGTTGACCAATACCCAAAGTTTTGAAAATCGAGTAGGGTATCAAATTGATACTAGCCCCCAAATCACATAGAGCCTTAGCAAAATCCGCACTCCCAATAGTGCAAGGATGGTGAAAGCATCGGGATCTTCAAGCTTCGGGGCCATTGAATGCACTATTGCACTAACTTGGTGAGTCATTTTTATAGTTTCACAATCCATATACCGCTTTTTTGTTACCAAGTCCTTCATGAATTTAGCATAGCCCGGCATTTGTTCAAGAGCCACTAAAGGCACATTGATGGATAACCTCTTCATCATGTCAATGAACTTTTTGAATTGATTCTCATTTTTCTGCTTTGCAAGCCTTTGAGGATAAGGTGGAGGTGGCCTTGGCAAAAGAGCCTTGGCTTTAGGCACAACCAGCCTCCGGCATGTCTATTATGTATTCCCTAGACGGGTTCACATCATTTTGAGTTTCCACCTCGGCATCTTGAATATCAATCCTCACTTCTTCATTCATGTTCTCATCAATCACATTTTCAACCACCAAAGTAACTTCATCTTCTTGCAACTCAACATTATCACTCAAAATTTGCTTTTGTTTGGATTCACATCACCGCATCGTCCACTTCTTGTAGTTACCACCATAATATGATTGTTCCCACCATTCGGGTTCACTACCATATCACTTGGTAGAGCACCCTTAGGGCGTGTATTTAAGGACTGAGAAATTTGGCCTAGCTGCACCTCCAAATTTCTAATGGAAGTATTGTGAGAAGACAACTGAGTATCCGAATCCGCATTCTTCTTCATCATTTGTTCGAAGATCATTTCAATTCTACCCATATCATTGCTAGAAGAACTAGGACCTTGAGATGGAAATGGGGGTGTATTATTCGGTTGTTGGTACATTGGGGGCCTTTGAAAGCCTTGCCCCCGGTTTCCTTGGTTTCCATTGTTCCATCCACCTTAATTGTTGTTACCACCCCAATTATTGTTATTACCATTCCAATTTCCTTGGTTGTTTTGATTGTTGTTCAGATTGCCTCAGTTGTTGTTTTGATTATTGTTCCCCTAATTACCACTGTCGTGTTGTTGATTTCCCCAATTGACTTGGGGTCTCCATTGTTGTTGGCTGCAAGAATTTCCCCTTTGGCCTTGATAATTATTCACGTATTATACCTCTTCATATTGTTCATCATAACCATCATTTTGAAATCCACCACAATTATTGTCAAATTGCTCTGAATTCCCTTGATTCTGTTGACCTTTTTGTCTTCATTTGTTGACAAGCATGTTAACACCCTCCATGGCATTCACTTGGCGAGGATTTTGAACTTGTTGCAACTGTGCCTTTGCCAGTTGATTCATCATAGTTGCCAACTCAGCTATAGCCTGCCCATGATCATGTAATTCCTTCTGTGAATGATTAACCGTAGGGTCACCCTGGGGTACATTGGCTCTACTTTGCCAAGCAGAAGAAGTGTTAGCCATCTTGTCAAGAATGTCACATGCATCATCATATGACAGCTTCATAAAGTTAACCCCAGCAAGTTGGTTCATTATGCACTGATTTGCTGTATTAATGCCCCAGTAGAAGGTTTGTTGGATAATCGCCTTGGTCATATCATTGTTGGGGCATTCCTTCACCATTGTTCTATGACGCTCCCAAATCTCATGCAAAGGTTCCGTGGGCTCTTGCTTGAAGGCCAATATCTCATCTCTCAATGCAGCCATATGCCCCGGTGAGAAAAAAATTTCAATGAACTTGTCTGCCAACTCATCCCAAGTAGTGATGGAATGGTTGGGAAGTCGCTCGAGCCAATCCAATGCCTTCCCTCTAAGTGAAAATGGGAAGAGTCTCAACTAAAGAGCATCCTAGGATACATTAGTTTGCTTGCTCCCCCAACATGTATCCATGAACCCCTTGAGATGTTTGTAAGCATTTTGATTTACAGCGCCCGTGAAATACCTACGCTGCTCAAGTCAACATCACATTGATTATTTGAAAATTTCCCGCCTGGATTCGGGGTGGGACAATAGCACTTGCATAGTCTTGGTTCCGAAGCACTCTAGGAGCCACTCTTGGAGGTGGCGGAGGAGGGTCTGGAATATTGTCATTAACATTAGCATTGGCCTGGCGGCCTCTACGTTGTCCTTGAGGCACGAGAGGCACCTCGTCATCTCCGACACCATCTACCTCCTCCCCCATAATCACATTTCCAAGAGGGTCATTGGCATTGTTTGCTTCCATTTGGTACCTGAAGTTGTGACACACACGAATTAGTAACAAAGAAGGAAAGAAGACCAATACACAAAACTATTTAGATAGATAGCCAAAACCTTTAGCTCCCCGGCAACGGTGCCAAAAAGTGATCGAAGCCAACCCTGCACTACTATTGAGTAGCGAGAGGCCGAAGCAGCTTTTACCCGATTAAGGTCGGGATCGATTTCCACAGGGAGCTAGAAGTTGGAGTCGGGTGTCTATCTAAAGTGGAGATGCGTATTTGCTCCAAATTGCACTTCTACACAATTTTGGTTTTGATTTACTTCTAATTTTATAAATCTACAATGCTCAATTAAGTTAAAATAAGCTAAGGTTAAACTATTGCGAGTTGTTCAAATGGTTAAAGGGAACTAGGGTAGTGACTTTTGCCTAGGTGGTCAATTGACGGATACTTGAGTCTAAAGTATGATTGTCATATTTGGGGAGTATGATATAAACATTGCACGATTCTGTTCACTCTACACCTCTCGGTAGTTCGAGTGATTTTGCCCAAATTAACTTTCTCAAGACCAATTGGGTATGCAAATTTGCACAAGCAATCAAGGTTCAAGTCGGGTATTACTATCTCTAGGTTTAACCCTTTAATTGGGGCTACAATTTCTTGAGTACGCCCCAATTCCTTGTTGGACCAATTTAAGAGACTTAGGCCCTCTTTCTCAAGAAGATCCAAAGTCAACTAAACACAAACTAGTGTTTGCAACTAGGGGTGGGCATAAAATCCGAAAAACCAAATTCCGAACCGAACCGAAATAATTCGGTATTTCGGTTTCGGGTTTTTTAGGTATTTCGGTCTAATTCGGTATTGCAATTTCGGTATTTCGATATTTCGGTACGGTCCTCAGTATTAAAATTTAGAAATTTCGGTATTTCGGTGTACCGAAATATCGATTTTTAAAAGACATTTTCTTAATAACCCAGCCCACTGCCCATCGCCCTAGCCCCAACGCCCAAGCCCAAACCTTTCTTTATTTAATTCCCAACCCCAGCCCATCTACCCATCCCACTCTAATTTCTAATTTCTTAATAACCCAGCCCCAGCCCATCGACCCTTTGGCCTATAATTCTAATTCCCAGCCCCAACGCCCAGAAATTTTCAGTTTGCACTTTGCAGTGCACTGGAGTTATTTGGTGTTTTAGCCTATACTTTGATTAATAACTCAATTCTCTATTCTTTATAGATCGGAGCAGATTCTTTCACAAATCACTATGAAAGTTTCAGTTATGCATGTGCACTATTAGCATTGATTATTCAGCGATTATTAAACCGAAACCGTACCGAAACCATACTGAACCAAATTAAGAAATACAGAACCGTACCGAAATATTTTGGTATGGTATTTGGTATATACAATTAATAAACCGAATACCGAAATACCGAACCGAAATTCTTAAACACCGAACCGAAATACCGAATGTCCACCCCTATTTGCAACCACTAATTCAGCAATTAAACATAAAATTAGTCCAAATATCAAACACTCATAGTCAATCAAGCCCTCAAACACAAGACCCATCAATTACCCACACTAGGGTTGAGCCACAACCCTAGCTTATGGGTCTAGCTACTCATAATTGAAGATGAAAACAAAGAAATAGATGAAGAATAGCTTATATTAATTAATTACTCAATCAAACTAGAAGATTCAATGTTGAAATGAAGCTAAAATTACTTAAAACATCTAAAAATATCGAAGTCACGAGCGCAGCCAGTGTGCAAAACTATCTGATGACCTAAAAATGGGAAAAGAAGCTATTTATACTAAGCTAAAAAATCTGGACAAAAATACCCCTGCAGGGTTAGTGCGGACTGCAAAAAAATCACGCGCGGCCGCACTAGGGCTCTGAACATGAATAAAAGTCTCTCTGAACTTGGACAATGCGGACCGCACAGAATCGAGTGCGGCCACGGTGGCTTCTAGTGCGGTCTGCATGAAATGGAGCACGGACCGCATTGGACTTAAATCCTCAACTGGCAACTCTCTGTAATCTAGCCTCTGCGGACCGCACTAAATCAAATGCGGCCGCAGTGACTCCAATGCGGACTGCAAAAAATCTAGTGTGGTCGCATTGCCCTTTTTGCCTGAGTTGCATACTCTCTGAACCTCACTTGTGCGGATCGCACAGAATGGTGTGCGGCCGCACTGACTCTGTTTTGCCTGAGCTTTGTCTTGTCTTGGTACTTGTGCAAGTTTCACTCCTTTTTGAGCTGATCTTTGACATCTTGTCACCTTGTTGATCAAACCTGCAATCAAGCACAACTTGTGAGCCTTTGGGACTATTTTGTACACATTTCTAATCAAAACATAAGCAAGAAGGAGTATAAAATGTATCAAAATCCCTAGTTATCACTTATCCCTCGGCATGAACTCTCTTCTCTTGTTACGGATGCATTTGATCCTTCGGGAAATCTCCTCAACCTGGAAGTATGAAGTCCCCATCTCTGCCTCTCAGGCAATATGTAGTCCAACTTCTTACACTTATAACAACCATCATATGATGCCTTGTCAATTGCCTTAGTTTTACTAGTGATTTTTCTCCACAAATTATTTTTGGATTCTTCATGAAGTTTTTGGACTTCTTAGCAAAAATAGCCATATTGAATTAATCATCATCTGATTCACTTTCATCCATAAACTTACGGACCAGGGTGTTATCTCTTTCTGGCTCATCCTTGTGTAATCATAGATTTCACATTTCATGAGTTTCAAATCTTCAATCAATTCATCCAGTAAGATTTTATCCAACTCCTTAGCTTCCTAAATGGTAATGACTTTCGAATCCCATGAGGCAAGAAGCATCTTTAATATTATATTAACAAGTTCGTCATAATTGAACATCTTCCCAAGTGACTTCTGTTTGTTTGAGGTGAAACTTGTAACCATTTCATGAATAGCCTCAAAGTCTTTTATTAAGAATAGCTCATAGCTTCTCATTAGTATTTCAATTCATAACTTCTTCACATGAGTTGTCCATTTATGAGCTATTTGAAAAGCATCACAAACTTCTTTAGCATTTGAGCATGCATATATTCTATGTATGTATCAGGACTGTCACGACCCAAAATCCACAAGTCATGATAACACATAACCCAACACGCTAGGCAAGCCAACATGTACACGATTAATAATAAAAATGAAATAACATAGTCTAATAACTCAACAATGGAAGAATACCATAAAATATCTGAGAATAAAGTCAAAATACTACTATAACCAACCCCAAAATCTGGTGTCAACAAGTACACGAGCATTACTTAATAACAAGGTACAAAATAAATCCTCTAATACAATTGTCTAAACATGAGAAACAGGAAAGATGAAGATAGAACTTCAAGGACCGCGGATGGTATGTCAGCTACCTCGTAGTCTCCTAAATAGTTGGCACAAATCAAGCCTGAAAGTCACCTCAGTCGGATGCACCTAGATCTATACATGAAGTGCAGAGTATAGTATGAATACACCAACCCAATATACTCAATAAGTAACAACACTAACCTTGGGTTGAAAGCAGTGACGAGCATAGAACAACAGTCAAATGCCAGTACCAATAACTGATAACAGAGCAAAAAATACAAGATAAACCATAAAAATAGTAAATCAATGATATCAAGTACCTCTCGTTCTTATTTCAGGAATTTAGGCAAGCTTTCAAGTATAACAGTTTAAAACCCAACACGGATAAAGCAGGTCAATTACCAGTTAGCATAAGGAAAGTACATCCTTATGCCTACATGTCATGTATATACATAAATCAGCAGTATCACAGTAGATCCATCCATAGTATTTACACTTAGCACTATACAGGTGCCTGGCATAACTACCCATCATCAAGCACATATATGAAACATTGTGCCTGCGCCCACTGCTAGCATGTCAGACTTCGAAAAGGCGGATCTTGCCCAAGCGCTAATTATAATCACTTAGCCTAATAATAAGTCCTAGAGCACGAATCGCCTCAAAACAATAACACTCAAACCAATATGGGCCTGGCGTACGCATCACCTCAAAACAGTACAAAACCGGCTCTAAGTCACAAACTCGGTCATTTGTCATTAAGTCTCAGATAAAAATATCTCAAATACTTAGTTTAAAAGAATTGCCCTTAAGCGGTATCAACAATATGTGAAGAATCAAATAAGAAGTACTTAGACAAAGATATTATTCACGGATATAGTATCATGAGTGAAAACAACAACAACAACGACCTAGTGAAATCCCACTAGTGGGGTCTGCGGAGGGTAGTGTGTACCCAAACCTTACCCCTACCCCGCGGGGGTAGAGAGGCTGTTTCCGAAATACCTTCAGCTCAAGAAGACAAAAGAAGACAAAAAGAGGCAATCTATCAGTACCTTCAATAGAAACCATAGAATAAAGAACAGCATCACCAGAACCAGAAAAAAAGTGAAAAGCAAAACAATAACCAGTGGATAAAGCATATCAAAGAGGAACGAAAAAGTAGTGTGAACTCAACCTAAAACACTAACAGTCAAAGATCAAGTCCTAACAGACTAGCCTCACTCTGCGGCACCATAGAGATATTCTCAACTACCTCCTAACCTACAACCTTAATGCTCGATCTCTACAACTTCCTGTCTAGGGCCATGTCCTCGGTAATCTGAAGCCTCACCATGTCCTATCTGATCACCTCTCTCCAATACTTCTTAGGCCGCCCTCTACCTCTCCTCATGCCCACCAAAGCCAGTCGCTCACACCTTCTCACCGGCATATCTGGGCTTCTCCTCTAGATGTGCCCAAACCATCTAAGACTTGCTTCTCTCAACTTGTCATCCATGGGGGCGACATCCACCTTCTCCCGAATAACTTCATTCCTAATCTTATCCATCTTGGTGTGCCCGCACATTCACCTCAACATCCTCATTTCAGCAACTTTCATCTTTTGCATATGTGAGTTCTTAACTGGCCAGCACTTAGCCCCATACAACATGGCCGGTCTAACCACCGCTCTATAAAATTTACCTTTGAGAATCTGAGGCACTTTCTTGTCACACAGGACTCCAGACGCTAACCTCCACTTCATCCACCCAACTCCTATACGATGTGTGACATCCTCGTCGATCTCCCCATCCTCCTAAATAACTGACCCAAGGTACTTGAAACTAACCTTCTTGGGAATGACTTATGAATCAAGCCTCACGTCTAATCCCACTTCCGTCGACTCAGCGCTGAACTTGCACTCTAAGTACTCCATCTTAGTCCTGCTCAACTTGAAACCCTTAGACTCGAGGGTCTGTCTCCAAACCTCTAGCCTCTCGTTGACGCTGCCTTGCATCCCATCAATCATCACTATGTCATCAGCAAATAACATACACCATGGCACCTCCCCTTGAATATGGTGTGTCAGTGCCTCCATTACCAGGGCAAAAAGAAATGGGCTGAGCGCAGACCCTTGGTGTAACCCCATAACAACCGGAAAATGCTCTGAGTCGCCTCCCACTGTCCTGACCCGAGTCTTAGCTCCATCATACATGTCCTTAATCACCCTAATGTAAGCAACTGGCACACCTTTTGCCTCTAGGCACTTCCATAGAATCTCTCTAGGAACCTTGTCATATGCTTTCTCCAGTTCAATAAACAGCATGTGCAAATCCTTCTTCCTTTCCCTATATTGTTCCACTAACCTCCGAATAAGGTGGATAGCTTTCGTGGTAGAACGCCCCATCATGAACCCAAACTGCTTGTCTGAAATAGATACTGCCCTCATCACCCTCACTTCTACCACCCTCTCCCAAACATTCATGGTATGACTCAATAATTTGATACCTCTATAGTTGTTACAACTTTGGATATCACCTTTGTTCTTGTACAATGACACCACCGTACTCCACCTCCACTCATCTAGCATCCTCTCTATTCTAAAAATAACATTAAATAACTCAGTCAGCCACTCCAAGCCAGTTCTACCCATAGACCTCCAAAATTCTATCGGGATTTCGTCTGGTCCGATAGCTCTGCCCCTGCTCATCTTACGCATAGCCTCCACGAGCTCCCCAACCTTGATGTGCCTATAATACCTAAAGTCACAGTAGCTCTCGGCATGCCCTAATTCACCTAGCATAATATCATGGTCCGCTTCTTCATTTAGAAGTTTATGAAAGTAGGCCTGCCACCTCCGCTTAATTTAATCATCCCCCATCAACACCCTACCGTCCACGTCTTTAATGCACCTCACTTGATCCAGATCCCGAGCCTTCCTCTCTCTCGCCTTGGCCAGCCTGAATAACTTCTTCTCCCCACCTTTGGTCCCCAGGTCCTCGTACAAGCGAGCAAAAGCCGCATCCTTAGCCTCCGAAACCGCCAGCTTCGCCTCCTTCCTAGCTACCTTATACCTCTCATTGTTCGCTCTCCTTTCCTCCTTGCTAGTGCTTCCTACTAGCTTTAGGTACGCCGCCTTCTTCGCTTCCACTTTACCTTGAACTAGTTCATTCCACCACCAGTTGCCTTTGTGATCACCAGAGTAGCCCGACGAGACCCCTAACACCTCTCTCGCCTCCTTCCTTATATAATTTGTCGTCGTCTACCACATAATGCTCGTGTCTCCACTACTCCTCCAGGCTCCTATAGTCGCTAACCTCTCGTCCAACTCTTGAGCTTTATCCTTAGTCAAGGCACCCCACCTGATCCTCGGGCGTCCTCGTACAGACCTTTTCTTCCTTCTTATCATAATACCGATGTCCATTACCAAGAGCCTATGCTGTGTCGCGAGGGTCTCACCCGGGATAACCTTGCAATCCTTGCACAACCCTCTGTCATATCTCCTGAGGAGGAGATAGTCAATTTGCATCTTTGCCACCATACTTTGGAAAGTAACCAAATGCTCCTCCCTCTTCGGAAAACTCGAGATAGCAATCACAAGCTCAAATCCAGGAGTGAGGTACCTCCTCCATTCCAATCCCCAAAGCCAAAACTGCCATGCACCTCACTATAGCCACCTACAGATGACCCAATATGCCCATTGAAATCCCTTCCTATAAATAACCTCTCGGCAGGCAGAATATTATGCACAATCTCATCCAACCCCTCCCAGAAGCGCCTTTTAACCTCCTCATCCAAGCCTGCTTGCGGCGCGTAAGCACTGATGACATTTAGGGTACACTCACCAACTACCAGCTTAATAGTCATAGTCTATTATTCACCCACCTAACCTCTACCACAGACTCTCTTAGATCCCTATCTACCAAAATACCCACTCCATTCTTACCCCTCAGGACTCCAGAGTACCACATCTTATACCCATCCATATCCCTCGCCCTCGATCCTACCCACCTAGTCTCCTAGACACAGGCTATATTGACCTTCCTCTCTTGGAGGATCTTCGCCAACTCTATGGACTTACCCGTCAAAGTACCTATGTTCCATGACCCAATTCTCAACCTACATGCTCCCTTGTTCCCCTTACCCCCCTTGCCTCCGACCCCCGCCCCACTCCCTTTACCGCCCGAGGACATGACCTTACTCTATTATCCCAAACTGCAGCCATTATACCTACAATAGGCTAAGGAAGAATCACTAGCACACACTATGCGACGAACCAAACTAGAAACAAACAAGTAGAAACTACAAGCACGCTAGTAGTATGATTAAACTAATGCAAACTAAAAATGCCTACAGTTTAGGTCATCCAAAGAGGAGGGTATAAGAGCGGGAGGTACCAACTCCCGAGAATAGAACCTGAAATTGTCATGGTGTACTTAACGATGTTGTGGCACCTGGCACGTTCACGTCCAACTTCCTATTGTCCCTTGCTGACGCTTGCCCTAGCTGCTCTCCTATGCTTGTGCGTGCGCTTTCCGCTCATCTCCAATACCACCAAATTTACTTGTAAAACACATAAAACATCGGAAAAGACAAATGCACGGGGAGGAGGGGAGGGGGGAGCGGCTGTCACCGCAACCACTGGTGAAGCCGAGCTGTGGCAAAAAAAAAAAGGAAGAAGGGAACACCTATAATAATGATGAACTTATAAAACTAGATGTTACTCGAATGAGAATTCTGTGTGAGACTCACTAATTTGTTAACTAAATAATGGTGACCTACAATATTGCAATAATTCTTACAAAATTTTTAACTAAAATAATGGTGAACTAATATAACTAATCTGTTAACTAATCAATGGAAACAAAGGGAAAAGGAAAAGGGAAAGAAGAAAGGTAAAGAAGAAAAAAAAGAGGGGCCGAAAGGTGGACAAGAATGGGGGGTCGTCAGAACTAGGGACGACGATGGAAGCAGTCGCCGGAGATGTACGCTACAATTAGGGTTGGGGTGGGGAGGAGAGGAGAGGGGGTAGAGAGGGGGGTGAGAGGCGTGAGAGAGGAGGAGGGAGGGGGAGGAGTCTTACCTGCTGGAGTGGTCGCCGGCCTGGTACAGAAGTAGTAGAGACAGAAGAGAGAGAAGGTCGGTCAGTAGAGAGAGAAGGGACCGTTCCCAAACGTCTTGTCTTGCTCTTTATCATGAGTGAAAACATATGTGAAAATAAGGTATATAACTCAGAAACAACAAGAATAGCCCAATTAAGTCTCAAAAAGTTAGCACATAGCCTAGACATGATGTCAAATATGATTCACAACTCAAATAACAAAACAAGTAGACGGAACGCGGGGATAACATGATATGATAGAAAAACAAGCCCGGCAATAACCACCACATAGTGCATATGTCACCCCCAATATCTTTCATATAACGTAGTTCTTAGGGTTAAATACCCTCAAATCTAAGTTTAAATGTGTTACTTACCTTAAAATGCACAACTCAATGCTCCAACAGACCTTTGCCACAAGGATCGGCCTTCAAATGACTCGAATCTAGTCAAAGCAGTTTAATCCCATCAATAATAGCTATAGGAAACAATTCCAAAAGATAAAGCTAAAGTCTTTAACCAAAATCAAAAAGTCAACCCAAAATGTCAACCCTGGGCCCGCACCTCGGAACCCGAAAAAATTCACAAGATCCAAACACCTATTTAGTTACGATTCCAACTATACTAAATTCATCTAACTCCATCCATAAATCGACCTCCAAATCCTCAATTTTCATTCTCCAACAACATAGTCTAAAATCCCCAAATTTTACCTAAAACACATATAATATAGGTTTAAAAATCAATGGGTAAACAATAATTACAATAAAAGTGATGGATCTTAACTTAACTCTTTAGTTGTATCAACAACCCTCTCAAAACTCTCCCCTGGCCGAGCTCCACAAGTCCAAAATGAGAGAAAACCTCGAAACCCTTTGTTTATTGTTTCTGCCAGTAAAAGCGCATCTGCGATTCAAATCTTCGCTTCTGCAGTCGAATTTCCACATCTGCGAAAGTCACTTAGACTCCTGACCAAGCGCACCTATAGCTCGAGATGCGCACCTATGGGAACGCTTCTGCGATCCATCCTTCGCTCATGCCCATCCGCACCAGCGGAGACTCCAACCTTTCTTGCCTAACACTTCTTTGGCAACTTCTTCGCACCTGCAGGCTCGCAGATATGGAAAATTCCTCATACCTGCGGCCTCTTCCAAGCCTAGCCAACCTTCGCACTTGCAAAACGCATGTCACTTTTGTGACTTTGCACCTGCAGTTAAGACCTCGCAGGTGCGATCACACTCGAAGCCTTAAGCTTCAACAATTTCTTAAGTCCAAATATAATTCAGATTTCAATCTGAATCACACCCGAGGCCCTTGGGGCTCCATCCAAATATACCAACACGTCCCATAACATGATACGAACTAGGTCAAAGCCTCAAATCACATCAAACAACATCAAAATCACGAATCACACCCCAATTCAAGCATAATGAAACTAATGAATTTCCAACTTCTAAAACTAGTGCCAAATCATATCAAACTAACTCCGATTGACCTCAAATTTTGCACAAAGGTCATAAATGACACCACGGACCTATTTCAACTTCCAGAAATAAAGTTCAATCCCGATATGAATGAAGTCAACTCTCGATTAAACTTCCCGACCTTCCAAACCTTCAACTTTCTAACTTTTGCCAAGAATGCCTCAAACCAACCTACAGACCTTCAAATCAATATCCGTACATACGCCTAAGTCCAAAATCACCATATGAAGATATTGGAACCATCAAAACTCTATTCCAGGTTCGTCTACACAAAAGTCAAATTCCGATCACCTCTTCCCACTTAAGCATTCAATCTTGGGACTAAGTGTCCCAATTCACTCTGAAACATTCCCGAAACCACACCAACCACCTCGTCAAGTCACATAATTACAAATGAGTATAGAAGAAGCGATAAATGGGGGAACATGGACACAATAAACAAAACGATCATTTGTGTCGTTACATGATGTATCTTTTTTGAAACTGAATTTGTAATCTTATTCGTTGTCGCCCATGACTTTTACTACAAGTCCTTGGGAGGTTGTATAGAATTCAGTCATTTTATTTTTTGTTATGAATAATCTATCATCTAGCTTATCTTGTTCTATACTTGGCTTACCTAGAATAATCTATCATTTAGTTTATCTTGTTCTATGTTTGGCTTACATAGTATTAACGTTAGGTGAAATCACAACCTAGTGGGATTTTGGATCTTAAAAACTGACACCTTCTTCACGAAGAACTCTAAGCAATGCAGTTAGAGGTCTTTTAATAAAGAAAACCCCTTAGGAGATTGTTACGATTCTTGATGAAAACCACATGATGCAAACCAATGACTTGCTGAAGGAAACAAAAGAAGAAAAGTAGTTGGGATACATCATGTGGAATCCAACATCTCAATGAAGGATCATCTTGATTCAATGGCAAAGGAGATCAGAAAGTTGACTTTAGCTAAAGTCCAGAGTCAGCCACCAAAATTTTGTGATTTCTTTGGGATGGGACACCCAACACATGAGTGTCAGGCCTCAATTGCAGATAAGGTGGTGAATATTGTGGGAAGTTTTGATAGAGGAAACTATCAAGAAGAAAACAATTTCAATTCCATGGGCCAGAGGCACCCCAAATTTTTGTGGAGTTCACCCTGGTGGTAGTGTGAATGTATGGCAACAGAATAACTCCATACCATATGGACAAGGAGCTCCAGATTTTCTAAATCATCATAGGTAACAATACCAGCCTTAATAGTCCAATCAATCTAGCATAGAAGATCTAATGAAGGACTTTATTATTAAGATAGATGAGAGACTTGAAACTCAAGGCACGACTATCTGGGAACAGGGCACAGTCATCTAAAACTTGGAAAGATAGGTGGTACATCTGGCTAATCTATTGTTTGAGAGGGTTCCAGGAACTCTCTCAGCTGATATCGAAAGGAATTCAAAAGAAACAATAAATGTAGTGTCTTTGAGAAGTGGGAACGTATTGAAGGACCCATTCCAAAACAAAAGGGTGAGTTGATTGGAAGATGAGTGGAGATTATGGATGAGTAGATAAAAAAATGATGATCAAAAAGGTGAAGTGAGGGTAGATCAAAATGATGGTCTGAAGAAGAAGGGTAATACTAGAGCTCTGGAAAAAAAAAGATGAGAATTCAATGAATGAGGAGACTAGGGAGAGAAAATATATACTTGCTCTACCTTTCCCCTAAAAGAAAATAAGAGAGAAGTTGAGCAAATAATTTGGGCATTTTCTATAAGTGCTCAAGAACGTGAATATTAATCTACCTTTCATAATGGTGATCTCACAGATGACAGCATATGCCAAGTTCTTGAATGATATATTGTCCAACAAGAAGAAAGTGGAAGAGACATCGGTAGTCAAGCTCACAGAGTATTGTAGTTGCTATTCTGCAAAATAAGCTCCCTCAAAAATTTAGAGATCCACTGAGTTTCATTATACCTTGATCTTCAGGAAGTACTAATTTTGAGAAATATTTGTGTGATTCAGGTGCTTCTTATTCCCTTGTCTATTTTCAGGATACTTGAGAAAGAAATTGGAGCAATCAGATATGTACCTTGTGTTTTTGTAGCTGGTGGATTAGACCACAATAATATCTGAAGGAATAGTGGAAGATGTGCTAGTTTGGGGGGATAAATTTTTATTTTCTGTGGACTTCATTGTGACAAACATGAAAGAGAATAAGGAGATTGCTATGATTTTAGGGAGACATGTGGTGTTCAAGATGAAGTAAGCAATATGGGCACCTAGAGATGAGTCGACTGCACATTCTGAGTTCAACACAAAGTCCCTAAAATATAGATCGAGAGAGGGTAAGCATGAAAAGTGTGGGTGTACCGAAGAGGGCAAAAAAGAAAATTTAAGCATGGATGTGTGCATTGGGTCGGGCAGGCAAAGTGGACCTCGACATTGATTCAGACCCAGACTAGAGGATTTAGGAAAGTTTCCTTTACCTCTTACTTTTTATTTGTATATCATGGGGACATGTCATAATTTAAAGTGTAGGTGGGGGATGTATACATGTATATGTGTGTTTGTTCTCGTTAGTATTATTTGGAAAAGAATTTGACTTTTCCCAGTGATGTATTTCATCGACTGTCTTCTTAAAGGATTAAAGTCGAAGAATAAATTTTAGCCATTTATATTTGTTTTGTTTTCTTAGGTAGTATAACAATTCCCCTTGATTTGTTTTGTGTCGCGGTTCTTTCCCAAGAGTTTTTACTTAAATCGGTTGTAGTTAGTTTTTTTATTCTCTCAGGAATACAGAATCTTGTGTCATTGTGCAAATTCAAGACAATTTTTTTTAACGTTGTTGTGCCTTGAGAGCGGTGAGTGCTTTAGTTGTGATGCCTATGCTCAATTCTTGAATCATGTATAAGTACCGTAATTTGTTTGGTCTTAATTTTGTTTAACTTCTTTGACTAGAGAGTCGGGATATATCTGATCTTGAATGAGTTATGTGCCAATATGTATGTGAGGTTATTGTTGATGTTTAGAACTTTCCAGGTGTGTTTGCAAAGCGAAATAGCAGTCTTGCTTAGTTTAGGAAGTGATATAGGTATTTTTTTGTTTAGCCAAATATATTCTTTTACCCACCAAATTATGTGCATCCTAGTTAGCCCCGTTGAGCTTCTAATCCTATTTCTTTGGCAATCACACTAAAAACATCACCTTTTTTTGTTGGAATTGACTATCTGTTTGAACATGTTATCTCTCTTTAGTACTTGAATCTGTTATGAGTTTGTTTAGAGATAAGTGGAACTATGGTTGGGCTTTTGAGTGAAATTAAGAAAAATGGAGAAAGGTGCAATGATTGAAAAATTGTGAAAGTCACGTGTAAGGAATTGAAAAAACATAGAAAGTTTGCTTAAAAGGAAAAAAAAATTCCGAACTTTGAAAAGAAAAAAAAGAGTTTGTTCATGTAATAGAAAGACAAAAAATGGATTCCTTGCTAGTGGTAGCTCTTATCTTGTTTGTGCTTAAAGAAGTTGGGAGGTTGAGGCTATTATGTTGTGAAGGTTGGGGTTTAGATTGTGGATTGTATGCATTAAATTGCTCAAGGAGGTGTAGTCACTATGACCAATTGTACCATACCCATCTCGTAGCCTACATTAAAACCAAATAAAGTCTGACTTGATCTTTGACTGAGTGAACTCAAATTAATAGAGTATTACATTATAGATAAGCCTATGGTACGTCTTCTATGGCATATGAATCTTAATTCTGAGAGTGAGTGGATTCTTTCTATCTTGAGTTCCTATTTGTTTTTTAACTTTATTGTGTGTGAAACTACTCTCTATTATTTGTATGAGGGCATATGACTTACGAAGGAAAGGTAATGTCTTTGGCCTCTGTGTTAGAGTAAGTGGATAGATTTTGAAAACTGTGTGGTGCTTGTGAGTTGATTCTTGAGGCTTGGATGTTACGGTATGGTGCTTAGTCTGCATTAAATATTCTTGGCATGATGAGTTAGGGAAGTTATTTGATGAGGAGGCCATATTTATGTGAAGTGTAGTTTGATTGCTCGAGGACGAGCAATGATTTAAGTATAGGGTGTTGATGGCAAGCTAGAAACTCATGTTTTAGTCGTAGGTTTCACTCTAATTACTGTACTTTACTTGTGTTTGAGCTTAAATAATGGTGATTTGCACTTATTACGTGTTTTATGCCTTGCATAAAATGATTCCGAGTTAAAAATATGAATTGGAGCTAAATCAAACAAGTTTGATCTTTGAAATCTGAGTAAAAGCCCAAGAAATTAAACCGGGATCGTGTTTGGGGTTTGAGGAGCAAGTGTGAATAACAAAATGAGAAAGAAAAAATTAACTTTGAGAAAAAGTCACTACCACGCTGCTTGGGCGATGCAGCTATGCAATTGGAGTTAGCCTATCAGAAGCGATCCTCTAAACCTCTCCACAACCACGCTGCATGGGGCGATCACGCCTGTGCAAATTGATCAATGTTTTCCTATTTCGGCTTGGAAAGGGTAGTTCGTCTGGACTCGTTCCTACATAGTATAAATACACCAAAAATATATTTTTGAAGGGACTTTTGACCTACGGAAGATTGCGAGAGCATTGAAGACTCAAATGCACAAGGATTCATCATTCTTTCCTCAACTTAACACCCGAGTTTGGGTTGAATTCATATTTTTTTATTCTCCAAATTTATTTGTGATGACTTTCTCTATGATTATGGAGTAGTTTCCTTTAGGGTTTGACGGATATGGTGTTCTGATAGATATTTGTGGATTTTAACTCTAGTTAGTTTTCATGAATTCGTTTATGAAACTTTAACGTGATTGCAATTTTGTTCGCCGAAGGGTTTAATCAAAAGAAGAAAATTTTGGGTGATTATCTTTGCACTATTTTGTTTGATTTAATTCAGTGATTCTTTAAGGTAATTGAAAGTGCTTGTTGAATTATTGATTAATCAAGTTAGGAGAATATTCAAGAGAAGTTTTCCTAAAGACTAGTCCATTAACACGTTCTTGCATATTTCACAGTGCTTTATATTGGTTCACCCCATAGGATTAAGATTTAATCGAGAGGGGAGTCTTGGCTATACGATTGAACTAATCATCGAGTGATTCGTGAGAATCATTAGAACATTAGAATAAATTGAACTAGAGTTAGATCTCAAATAGCTATCTTGCACCTATCCTATCATGACCCTTCTTTCTCCCATTGATTATCTCAGTATTGTTCATATCTTGTCTTTTCATGATCAATTGTTAAATTCTTCAGTTTTAATAGTTAGTTTTAGTTCATAATTATTCCAACCAAAGTGTTAATCGTCCTGAATAGCGTTTAAGCCAGAAATTACTTGAACATTATTTTAATTCAATCCATCAAAAAATGATAATTAAATTATACTATCTTTAGCTAGCTAGTATCAATTTCGTGTTATGCTTTGCACACTTCATCACTACCCCGAGCATGGATAATACCCCAGTGCACACACATAGACTCAATCCCTTCACATATGCGCCACTCATAGCGCGTAGCCAACACTTATAACTCACGCAAATAGTGTCTCCACCAAGTTTAGGTGAGATACTTACCTCAAACAAGACCAATTAATACTCTAAAATGTCTCCCTTTGCGAATCAACCTCCGAACAACTAGAATCTAGCCAAAAGCAACTCAAAAATATCAAATAATGCTATAGGAATCAAACTGAAACAATAAAGGTCGAATCTTTAACCAAATGCTCAAAGTCAACTAAAAAATTCAACCCGGGCTCGTATCCCTGAACCCGACAAAACTCACAAATTCTGAAAACCCATTCGAATACGAATCCAACCATGCAAGTTTTAATTAAATCTGACTCCAAATCGATGTTCAAAACCCAATTATTCACTTTAGAAAAGTTTTTCCAAACCCCCCCCCCCCCCAATTTCTCTTTTAGATTCGCCAATCGAATGCCAAAATCAAAGATAGAATCATGAATAATAATCAAATCCGAGTCAAGAATACTTAACCCAATCCAGGTGGTAAAAATGCCTTCAAATGTCGCTCAAATCCGAGCTCCCAATCTCAAAATATGATAAAATAAGCCAACCCTCAAAATATAACAAGGTGCAAGTGAAACCGCATTTGCGGACAAACAGTCGTATCTGCGACACCGCTTCTACGGCACAAGCCTCGCATCTACGAGTATCCCTCAACAGGTTACCCATCACATCTACGACAAACCAGCCGCATTTGCGACTCTGCATGTGGAGATCCTCAAGCGCAGAAGTGCAAATCCTCAGTCTGCACAAGTTTCGCAGGTGTGCACCTCCAACCTTAGGTGAAATTTTGCATATGCGGCCAATCCTCCATAGATTCGACATACCAAAAACAACAACCCACGAAAACTCCAAAATGATCTGAAATTAATTCGAAACATACCAAAGCCCTTCGGGACCCTGTCCGAATATACCAACAAGTCCCAAAATTAACACGGACCCACTCAAGGCTTCAAATCCCATAAAATAACATCAAAATCACAAATCACATCTCAATTCAATCTTAACGAACTATTTCAAATTCTCAATTTCAAAACTTACACCAAACACATCTAAATAGCTCGTAATTACCTCAAATTTTACATAGAAGTTTGAAACAATATAATGAACCTATTACAACTCCTAGAATAACAATCTAAACCCCTTAACATCAAAGTCAATTCCTGGTCATATCCTTGATCTTTCCAAACCTTCAAATTGCCGATGTTCGCCAAATAGAGCTAAAACATTCTAAAAACATCCAAATAAATTTTAGACATACGCCTAAGTCTCACCAAACGAACCTATTGGAACCATCAAAACTCCAATCTGAGATCAAATACACAAAAGTCAAACTTGGTCAACTCTTCCAACTTAAAGCTTTCAAATTTAGAATATTCTTCCAATTCAATCTCGAACCACTCGAAAACCAAAATTGACCATACACGCAAGTCATAATACATCATATGAAGTTACTCAAGACCTCAAACCACCAAACGAAATGCAACTTCTCAAAATGACTGGTCAGGTCGTTACACTTGGGAACATACTTAAACATGCTTTGAAATACTCCCAATGTTCCAATTTATGTGAACCTATTTGACTGAGCACGGAGTTTAAGAAAAATGAAGACTTTTGGAATTTGTGGTCCGAAACAAGTCAAAAAAGTGCTTAGAGTATTTGTGTGGCTATGAAAACTTCTCATTAAAAGTAGAATTGGATGTTTAAGCTAACTTGTTTCTAAATTTAGAAAGTGGTCATTCTTTTTAGAGCAGACCAAAAAGAAAATAGGTTCACATAAATTGGAACAGAGAGAGTACATTTTACAGGAATAAATAACGTAGATATCTTTAACTACTAAGAGTAGAACCATTAAAGGAATAACATTACATTTACGTTTCATTACTTGGATCATGCCAAAAGAAGGAACGATTAGCCTTAAAATACCTGGTCTCAACTCACTAGCTCAAGAGCTCAACTCATATCTACTTCACGACCTATATGATAACAATAATGATACTATCGTCAACCATACGAACAATTCTCTTAATCGCATGACGAAAGGTAACCTATCCGAAAACGAAATGGATAGCATTTTCCCTAATCTTATCACTCCCTCAAGCCTAAGGCTGTTATGTAGTACGGGCCCGGGTCTAAATGGGCTAAACGGGCGGTCCCGGGCCAAACCATCCCTAGGTTAACGGTCCTGGAGGGGCTAAGTGGGCGGTGTCCACGGGCCTAAGTGTTCCGGGCTATTTGTTTTTGAATTTTTTTTATCTAAGACAATTTCTTGTAAATTATATTATATAATTGTGACTTAAATCTTCTAATTCAAATTTAAACACAAAAAAATTGTAAAGAAATATTCAAGGAAATGCTTTATAATTTTTATTATTACGACATTAGCAAAAAATGGCAATATCTCTCTTAGTCTTCCTCCCCCCAATGGAATGAGCACAACAAGGTGCTAATACCACCATTAAAAGGAAAAGAAAGTAATGAAGATGTGCCAAAATACAAGTTATATATTAGTCTACATATTATCTCTAACAAATTTCATAAATCCTTCAAGGTTCGGAGGAATTTCCGTTGGTGGTGGCGGAAAAAGAAGCTTATTCATCACCGCTTCCGGGCGAAACAGCATCCTCCGCAAGTTTCGCTAGCATTTCTTCATAAGCTTCGTCTATCTTCGATTGTGATTCAGCAAGTCCAAAATTTCTTCTTTCCGAACGGATCCAATATATGAAGAGTACTAATTTTTCCAAGCTCTCCCTCATAGACGCTCTATGATCACCGATTTGAAGTCTCGCTTGACTGAAAGCGCTCTCCGATGCCACTGTTGAAGCTTGAATATTTAAAATATCTCGAGTCATCCTTGAAAGAACCAGATAGTGTTTTCTTTGACCTTCCACCATTCCAAACAAAACTATGATATTAAAATTTAAGAGTTGGAACGAGTTTACTGAATTGACGAACAACTTCTTAAAAATTGTATACCGTTGAAGACTTGAATACTTCAATTCACCAACTTTATAATTTTTCACAAATTGCAATAATAAAGTAAGCAATTATAGAAGAAAATTAGAGAGAGATTGATGACTTTGTGAGTAAAAATGAAAGAATGAGGGGGTATTTATAGTTGAGAATAGGAAAAAAGTGTAATTATAAGAAGTTTGGTGTTAAAACAAAGTTTGGGGGGCAAATGGATATTTTTTAAAAAGCCAAACGGCTAAATTGGCAGGCCAACGGCTAGTTTTTAAATTTCCAACAGTTGGCCAATTTAAAAAATAGTCGTTGGGCCTGTTAGGCCCGGTTGAACCGGCCTAGGCCCGCCAACCGGTCCCGGGCTCGCGGTCCTTCCATGCTGGACTGGCCTACAGTGGGCTCCTAGGACCGCTTGAGCCCGGACCATACGGGCCAGCCTGTTTAGCCCAAAGCCCATGTGGGCTCCCGGGCCTAGGCCCGGACCACAATACAGCCTTACTCAAGCCTACCAATAGAAAAGGTAATACAACAACATAACCAACAACTCCTATAACAAGTTTTACAACTCAAACAACAATACAACAAGCGGCAAGCTCGACTACAATTATCAAACATACTTCTCCAATATTTTCTTTCCTTTAAAACACATATCAATGACAATAACAATAATATACTCAAGTTACTCCAACAATTTTCAGCCACTTTAAACAACTAAACCAGCTAAACAAATCCACATAGTATGGCAAACGACTCAAATACACCATTCGTCTATTACTTCCATCGTAAAATGACTAAGTGTAACTACAACATCAACATGTATACTAACATAGAGAGAAAGAGAGGTTTTACCTTATAATACCTTCATATATTCATAACTATAACTCAGCACCACTTTCAACAACTATACATACCAAAAACAATGTCAACATGCCATACAATATACTCAACTAATTGCTTTCATCATCTGCTCTTCAACTAACAACTTATTAACAACTAACATAATTAAATCATCCAAAATGTCCAGCACACAAACAACTACTTTATATAGTTTCCAGCCTTATATCCATCATAAAAATAACATTAGACAACCCAACACATCTCAAGAACATCACAAACAACTTTCGAGTGCTATCTTGCAAGATCTCAACCAAACAACCTAGCGAAGGCTTAGATATGATCAAACTCATATAGAAGAAGAGGAGCTTACCTTTAAACAACAAGAAAAACTCCAAGAACAACTCTCCTTAAAATTGAAAGAACTCACAACTCATCAACAACACCATATAAGTGATCTCCACCACTTCTACAACACTTTTAGTGAAAAACTTAGGTGCTTTGGCCTTGAATTTGTGTATGAACCTTTACGATGTGCTTAAAGAGAGTTTTGAGGTGCTTGGAGGTCTGGTTTTGGTAAAAAATGAGACTTGGAGACGAAGGCCACCATTTTATATAACAGGATAAGCGTCTACTGACTTTGTGGGTCTCAATGGGAGCTGCTTGTGCAGTCTCACAAAAACACAAACGTCTCTCTACTCCGACATCGTATCGACTAACGATTTAACGAATTGAAAACTAAACTCGTAGATCTTCAATTTGGTGGATAGATCACCCTGTAATGCTAGGTACATTGAGAGAAAAGCTCAGTAACATTAAACCCAAATTTTCAATATTATGAACCTAACTTGTGACAACTTTTGCCGTCTTTTATTTTACAACTCGCTTGACTTTAAAACTTAATATACGACTATTATACGATTCAAATACCTCATAATATGATCTTCTTGGTTTGTTAAGAACTCCTAGTCATACCCCAAAGATACCGGCTATAACATTTCCAATTTGCCGGCTTTTTTTCAACTCATCCAACTTCTAACCCTCTTAGTACTTGCTGATCATGATCTTAAACCTTTGTAACTTCAAAGGTAACATGATTAATTTTGTATAATCTCAAAAATGATTTCATTTTCGAGCTTATGTCAATTGACTTACGATGTACGAAAATGCCTGAGGTAATATTCACAACACACACGTACACACAAAATAAAACATGGTATAGAGTTCGGATTAAAGTTTTAAATTGTCAATATGTAGCTAAAGTTAAGTATCACCATATCTATAATCTCATGATACTAATAAGAACACTATTCATTCCTCCTCCACCCCCACCCACCCAACCACGCACAAAAGATAAAATATGGCACAGAGTTAAAGAGTAAAGTTTTAATTGATTTAAGAACAAAAAATTATTAAAAAGCTGACAGAAGCCTCTTTTAACACATTTGGGCGCGAGTGAATTGAAGAGACTCCACCTACCTCTTTTCTTTACATTTCCTCCACAACTTCACCAACCCATGATATGCAATCAGTATAACATTACTATTGCTGCTATATAAGCACGTTTACCTATACAATTATTAGCTCATTAACAGCAACGATACTCCCCGCTCTTCAAGAATCCATCAATCCAAGAATGTGTTCACCTTATTAGATTCTGCTGATGCTGTTTTCAGATTGACCTTTCAGGTACTTTTCCTTTTGGATATTTTCCCTTTTACAGTATCAAATTTTATCAGGGTTTCTTTGTATTTTTCCCTCTTCATTCTTGGTTTTGCTTTTATTGAAATCTTAAACTTTCACATATGAAGTTACAGAAGAAGTGATAATGAAGCTGGATTTTGGAGTAAAAGATTAACTGGGTGTTTGAATTTTGCAGAATTTGTTGTTGCTGAGCTAAAATGGCAGCTCTTAAGCTCTCAGGTGCAGTAAGGATTGGAACTAGTAGTAGTGAATGTGCAAGAAGAACCTTAAAGAAAGTTTTTCTAGTCAAGACTTCAACAAGGAATAATTATGTTGGATCAAGATTTGTGAAGAGGTCGAGATTAGACAATGTTGTTAAGAATTGTGGGTTAGTGAGTGATGAACATTCTGTAGATTCTTCTAATCTTGAAGAAAAATTTGGCTCAACTAGAGACCAACTCTTAACTGAAGGAGCAATGTAAGATTTCCATCTTAGCATTAAAGTTATAACACTAGCTTTTGTCACTATTTTTTTAATTTCAGTTATTTTAATGTGACAAAAAATGATTTTCTGACATAGGTAAAATTCAGTTAGTTTAATTTTGTGAGAAAAGATAATTTTGTGGCTGTACTATTAACAAAGGCTAGGATGTAAAGATTGAAAAGCCTCCATGCTAATCTGTTTTTACAAACTTCTGTGTGGAAAACTCTTTTGTGTGATTGGAGATGTTACACTTACATAGGGGAATCAAATAGTGTTCATCTTTTGCTATATCTTTGTTTGACTGTATAATTTATGCATTGGTTACCAGCACAAAAAGATATGTTTGTGTGAGAATGTGATGGGAAATTTCTAAGTGCTATGCCTCAGTGCATTGCCAGGAACTTCTACTGAACAATTCCCAACTCAGGATGTACAAACCGAGCTTATAATGCTTTCTTTGCCTGCTATTGCTGGTCAAGCAATTGAACCGTTGGCACAGCTTATGGAGACAGCTTATATTGGACGAATGGGTTAGTTATTGTCCAATCTTCCATTTTGTTTATGCTTCTGCCCCCATTTACTGCATTATATTGCTAGTATTATCCTGTTATTTCTTGATGTATTTCTCTCCTTTGAGAATTGTTTCTTTGTTTGTTGCTAAATGCACCCATTAATTGATCTTACTTGACATTATATGTCACGCAATGCTGGTTACTTCTTTGGTTGAGCTTCCTAACTTATTCTGAGAAATAAATGTAAGACAGTAAAACTTCAGTCTTCCTGTTGATTTTATTCTGTGAACTTCGAAATTTAGTGCATTCTTTCAAGCAATTGCTTTGTTGAATTCTTTACAGAGAAACGAGAGTTCCACAAGGTTCTCGCTTGGATTTTGAGGATTTTATTGAATGGTCCTTCAAACTTTTTGCCAATTACTTTTTTGGTTAGCGCATGCATCATTTTCCTAACTTAATCTTTGTATTATTTTTTTCATTGTTGCAGTATTTCTATAGATAAATGTTTATTGGAGATAGTGGACTCCACTTCATACCTGACAAGCTCTTTGCTTTGATTAAAGGTGCATTGGAGTTGGCATCAGCTGGCATTTCTGTATCAATCTTTAACATAATATCGAAGGTGTTTAACATCCCTCTCCTGAGTGTGGCAACATCATTCGTGGCAGAAGACATCTCCAAGTATGCTGATGAGGACTCAGCTGCTGGTAAATTTGCATAGGTGCTAAAGGGGGATCTGCTTATAAGCATGTCACTTCTTAGATTACACATATTCACACAGTCACACATTTATCTATATATCTATACAGATGGTAAATAATTACTCCCTCCGTTCCAAACTTATGTTACCCTTTTTCGCTTTTCGAGAGTCAATTTGACTAATCTTTGAAGCTAAATTGGATTAAATTAACTCAATATTTTAAAGTTAAAATTTGGACATTTAAAAACTATACGAAAAAATACTATAAGTTGCAATTCTTTTCACGTCAATACGATGTAAAAATGCATTTCAAAATGTTGGTCAAAGTTTACATAGTTTGAATCTCGAAAAGCGAAAAGGTTCATATAAACTGGAATGGAGGGAGTAATAGATTAAGATTATTTAATTAGCACTGCCTCTGAAACAGCAAAGTGTTTCCTGAAACAGCTGAAAGAAAGGCACTTCCATCTGTCTCCACTGCCTTAGTTTTATCTGCTGGAATTGGTCTGATTGAAGCCGCAGCAATGTATCTTGGTACTGGAACCTTTCTCAGCATCATGGGTTTATCAACGGTAAATAATCCTTATGCATTTGAATAGCTCGATGTGTTGTTTAAATGCTATTATATTTTAAGCTTGTGTACTTTCCCATCACAGACCGGCATATATGCTTGCCGATTGAAATTTGATTATGATAACGAGATTATTTTGAACCTTTTTCAACAGGATTCAACCATGCGTATTCCAGCAGAGCATTTTCTTAAACTTAGAGCGCTTGGTGCTCCAGCTGTAGTGCTTTATCTGGCTGTGCAAGGCATCTTTCGTGGTTTTAAGGACACAAGGACCCCTGTAATATGTTTAGGCAAGTCTTCTAAACTATTGGTAGAATATTCAAGAGAAGAGTTTTACAATTTAGGTGTTAACCTCTTTGGTTTATACAAAATACAACTCCCTGGCCCAACTCAACCAACCTTTTCTTTTTCAGTTAATGCCTTTGTGTACGTTGCATTTCTGCTGACATTCATCTTGAGGAAGTTGCTGTCTGCTTCATTGCATGCCTTCAAATAGCAGTTTGCAATCAGTAGATGAATGTGTGTACTAAATTTTCGGGATTGTAGATATGTTAGTGTACAATATATCTCCACATCTAAGTAGAGCACCTACTTTGCTTTTATTCTATGTAATGACATGTTGAGCGTCAAGTCATGTACTAATCAATCATAGAAAAACATTGTAACAGATAATTTATATTGAGCTATATCTGAAAAGAAATAGCTCTTGGCAAAGTAGTATTTACCTTTTTGGTTTGTAGTGTCACTAAATATATTAGACGAAGAAACTTCCTCAGAATATTTCTCCACCTGAAAGAAGCTAAGCTGACTCTTGCTCTGTTGGTTGAGCATGCATTTTATTTTATTTTATTGAAGATATGAATAACTAGGCATTCTATCAATATCCTTTAGTTTTTTTCTCTAACTTTAACTGGTAGAAAATGTGTGGATATTGCAGGGTTAGGGAATCTGTCAGCTGTATTTTTCTTTCCCATCTTCATGTATATTTTTCAACTGGGCATCACTGGTGCAGCCATTTCTACCGTATTATCTCAGTATGTTCCTGGAAAGTTCTACTTTGTTTTTCCATTACAACATCTGGCAAATAAATTAATGACTTTAAATTGCAGATACATTGTGGCCATTTTGATGTTATGGCATCTTAATAAAAAGACTGTATTGCTGCTGCCAAGCATTAAGAACTTGCAACTTGGTGGCTATTTAAAATCTGGTAAGTGATTTATGTTGAGCTAATTAATTTGTACGAATTTTTTTATCAAATTGTCCAAGCTGTTGTATATGACTTACTATGTTGTTGCATGATAATCAAGAAAAAACAAGACATTCATTCAACCGGTGCTCCCAGTACATTAGTTTAGCTTAAACAGGCCTGTTCTCAGAAAATTTCCGACTTCAGATTATAGTTACAGTCCTTGCTGTAAGAGTTATAAAACAACTACTTGAGCTAGAAGCTTAGTCATAAAGAGGAAAAGATGTTCCAATATACTAGCAGTGATGCTTTCATGTATGTTTCACTGTAGTTGAAACTTCTGGAAATTCTAGGAAGAAACAAAAATTAATCAAAAAGCTTCATAACATGATCTAATTCTTTCTACTTTGAAGTTGAATTTCTAGTATTAGCTGTTCTGATGATTAATTCATCAAAAATGATGTTCCTGTAAGTAAGCTAGTCCGTTTATTATTGGAGAGTCTGAATCTCTCGTGTTAGTATCTGTGGGGAGTAAGTTTCGAACTTTCATGTGGCATTAGGTGGTTTTCTTCTTGGGAGAACTCTAGCTGCTGTTCTTACAGTAACTTTGAGCACATCAATGGCGGCTCGATTAGGAGCAATACCCATGGCGGCCCATCAGATATGCCTGCAAGTATGGTTGTCTGCCTCGCTATTGGCAGATGCCCAAGCTGCATCTGGTCAGGTTAGCATTTTTTACCCTCTATTTATTCATTTGTTTCCATTATGAATGAGTTTGCAATTAAATTTGCATGCTGATGATGGAAACAATGATAACTGAATTTATGAGCTAATAAACCTGCATGGAACATTTTCAGTAATTTCAATTTAGATGCTAAAGTTTTCTTTGGAACATTTTAGGTCTTCGTCATAACTACAAAGACACTGGACAAGTCAGTAGTTCTCAACAGACTTCAGTTGAATTTATGAGCTAATAAACCTGCTTTTTATTTCGACAAGTAAACCATTTTGTTTAATTTCATTTTGTTGAAATCACACCTAAATCTGTTTACACTGCGAAGTCCAATCTTGTATTTCTATTTAACATTTTGCTTTGTTCACTGTGGTTCTAATCCTGTACGAGATCTTCTGCAAAACATCAAAGCATGACAAGTATATGTCCTCATTGAAGAAATCTGTTTGAATTTTACTGTATGACAAACATAGATTTTCGTTTTTCATTTTGCAGGCTCTCATTGCAAGTTCTTTTGCAAGACAGGACTACAGCCGAGTTAAATTGATCACACATGTAGCTTTAAAGGTTAGATAGACTTTTTTTGCATCTTATAGCTCTCCTAGATGGAAAAAAGTCGAGACATCCTTAGCTGTTTCCTGTTTTCTTCTCTCTCTCTCTCTCTCTCTCCTTATTATCTTCTTTTTCTTTAATCTCTTTTAAGTTTTTAACAAAGTGCACTTGGCATTTTCAGACTGGATTAGCTACTGGGGTTTTGTTAGCCATTATTTTGGGTCTGTCCTTTCCTTCTTTTGCGAAGTGCTTCACAAACGACTCTCAAGTTCTAGATATCGTTAGATCTGGTTTACTGGTATGCTTTATCTATTCTGCACTTAGTTTATGTGTTCCTTTCATTGCATCTTCCTCAGCATTTTGTGTCCAATTTCTTACAGTTTGTCAGTGCCAGTCAACCCCTTAATGCTCTAGCCTATATCTTTGATGGGCTCCACTATGGTGTTTCAGATTTCCCATTTGCAGCTATCTCCATGGTAAGCAACCTCTATAAAAATGGTGCAATAATTAAAAGAAAATACGAACTTTGTACTGACGTTTCCTCACAATTTGTAGATGATCGTGGGTGCACTCTCTTCAGTGTTTCTGCTTTATGCTACTCCTATAATTGGTCTTCCAGGAGTTTGGTCGGGTTTGACTATTTTCATGGGATTGCGCTCTGTGGCTGGTTTCATGAGGTAATTTAACTACCAAATAAACTACTATATGTAGATTAGGAACTTACAATCTCGAACCTAGACCTGTTTGATTATTCTTGACTTCTTGGCATTTAGAAGCCTTCTAAAATGTCAAATTCCCCGTAAATCTAGTGAACTCGTCCCCCAGCATCTTTTCGGATCTCTATTCCCACATTTATATGCATCTCTTTTACAAAAGAAATGAAGGCCAACGTTTTCTTTTTAGTTACTTTTCAAATCTGCAATTTTCTTTGGGTGTTTTAGGGTGGGGGCGAGGGGGAGGGTTGACTTGTTGAATCTACAACACGTTGACAAGAGCATCATTTTTTCTAAAATATAAATAAGAGCCATAGTCAAGGGCCTTTTGGTTTAACAATATGTTCTGTGGAAATTGAATATGTTGTTAGATTCTACATTCTGAAGTACCTTCCATCCAGGACCATTGCTTCACTCTGTTTGCATAATTCTTAATTCATGTTTCTATTTTAGATTATCAGCGAAGAATGGTCCATGGTGGTTCTTACAGGACTCACAAGAAAATGAGGTCAGTTGACTTTAACTTTCAATATGGTTCACTAGTCAGGTCACAACATGCACTAATGTTGATGTATTGGCTTCTCTTTAAAATTTTAACTTCTAGATAGAATGGCATGAATTCTGGAATCTGTATAACACATGTAACCCACATCCACCTCTTTCCACCCCTACCTACCACCCCAGCCCAAAAAAAATGAAATTGAAATTGCAACTAGATTCTGGCAATTGAAGAAGGATCTCGGATACTTGGCAAAAATATGAACCGCTTTAATACTTGTATTGCTGCATTGGTGGTCGAGGGAGAAGAAAGGGGGTTTAATTATAGGAGTCGAACCATGACCTAAAGCAGTATTTGAACGCCCTTTGTCACACTCTGGTAGCCTTCATTATTGTGTTAATGGAATTCAACAATCAATATATATACATAAAAGAAATTTTCACCTATACACAGTTTAATTTTCTGACAAAGGGGATCAATTGATCACCTTTAGGCCAATGTGGCTCCATTACTGGCTTGCCCCTCTATGCAGCAATAAGAAGAAAAATCCTACTGCTTGCAAGCATACCTATTAGGGTCGTTTGGTTGGTGAAGAAGTTATGCAGGATTATGGTGATGGGATTATATTATGGAGATCAGGTAATAACAGGACTATTTAGTGAATATACTTTTATTGTTCTGATGGTAAGCAACCTCCACTTCCAACCAAGAGGTTGTGAGTTCGAGTCTCCCCAAGAGCAAGGTGGGAAATTCTTGGAGGGAAGGATGCCGAGGGTCTATTTCGAAACAGTCTCCCTACCCTAGGGTAGGGGTAAGGTCTGCGTACACACTACCCTCCCCAGACCCTACTAAGTGGGATTATACTAGGTTGTTGTTGTTGTTGTAGTACTTTTATTGATAGATGTTTGTTTCATTGGACTGAAAATGGGAGATACGGGATATAATATAAATATGTGTTTTGTTTCAAACTAGATAAGTTGGGAGAAACTTTTATTTCCTATTTTAATCTTGGATTTTTAAAGGACTTTGGTAGAAGAGCTTTGGAGAAGGGAATCTTTCATTTTAGTGTTTTATCCAAGGTTGGTTATGATGTTGGTATAAAAATAATACCATAATTGTGGTATAAATAATCCTAGAATTGCTAATCACGAAATGGAAAATTCAACCAAATGCGGGATAAAATAATCCTGCGTTTATCCCAAAATTGTTATAACTTATCCCACAAACCAAACGACCCCTTACTGCATTGCCCTTACCTTCTTACGCAACATTGGAATTATTTGTACTTTCGCCTTCCATTAACGCCAAATTTATGCCGTCTTTTCATGTGCATCTTTTCTCATGAGTTCCACTTTCTTATGTTCTTTCATTTCTAGGTTGCAATATCATAGGAACGCGTTGAGATTAAAGGCTGCATGATTTTCAAATGAAGTTAAAGCTTAAGGCAATGGAGCTACTATTGAACAACATACCCAAGATAGATCAGCTGTGGTGTAAAATTTTGCAACTTTAGCTACCTGGAGTAGAATCATCCGGTACTGTTCTACTCAAACCTTAGGACTTCATAGCCTCTTATTTTTCTTACAAAGTTTGTATCTTTTGAAGCCACAGATGTAAATTTCATTTGATAAATAAATGGAAGAAAAATCTTGGTCTGTTTCTAGTATGTGTAGATCAAATTGAACAGAAGACTTGAAGTTTAGCGAGAAAATGTAGAACTGAAAAATAAAATAAAACAAACTTCACGAGTGGATAATCTCATGTTCAATCTGCATAGCTAGAAAGTTTTTTTTTTTTCTGGATTTTATTTATATTCATTGACAGTGTAATCAAATTTATTATTCAAGTTACTACTTCCATTATGGTTGATTACCCGTAATTACTTTTTTAATGACATGATAGTCTAATTACGTTTTCACTATTAGTATAGTTAACCTGTCTTATTACAGTGTATCCCAATTTACGGTACAGATCATTTCTCTTGATGGAACATAACTTAAAGTGCAAATGTGTGTTATTACCAGCAATGTCCAATATTGAACTGATTGGCATGAAAGAATGATCCACACAGATGACTTCATAAAGTCAATCCTGTCCTGCCACTTCATTTCGTTCAGAAAAGACTGCCCAAGGCTTTTGCTTTCTCCTTTAGGATAAATTTCTGTATCTTTCCAGTTGTTGTTTTGGGGAGATCTTGAAATATTACTGTCCGGGGTGCCATGTAATGAGGCAAATTATCCCTGCAGAAGTTGATAATTTCTTTATCACTAACATCAAATCCCTCCTTCAACTTCACAAATGCACAAGGTGTCTGTCCCCAGTGGTTATCTGGTCGTGCGACTACTGCTGCTTCAAACACTGCTGGATGTCTATACAGAGCTCTTTCCACCTCAACTGTGCTTATATTTTCTCCACCAGAGATTATGATGTCTTTTAACCGATCCTTAATGTCTATATAACCATCAGGATGTTTAACAGCAAGATCACCACTATGAAACCGTCCACCTCTAAAAGCTTCTTCTGTTGCTTTGACATCTTTCCAATAACCACTCATTACTGTATTTGCTCTAAACATAACTTCTCCCATTGTTACACCATCCGCGGGCACCTTCTCCATGGTGGCAGAATCTCTTACATCAACTTCCTCTAAACAAAGATGTTGCACTCCTTGTCTTGCTTTCAGCGTAAATCTTTCATCTGGAGGCAAAGAATCCCACTCAGGCTTCCACAAGCAATATATACCTGAAAGGTTAATTTCACGTAGTATCACCGAATTTTATCAACTACACAGTAAAAGCACAAATTTGTTTTTGTCACGATAATGTAACTGAACTTTACCAATGACAACAATAAAGTCATAGAACTGTTTTCATGACTTAACTTTTATAGTAGGTTAAGTTCAGTGATCATACGTGAAATTAATCTTGTACCTGGACCATATGTCTCTGTTAGTCCATATAAGTGATTTACTCCAAATCCCAACTCCTCCATTCTGGAAAGGATTTGTGGAGGTGGTGGTGAACCCCCTGTCATAATCTTAACCTTGTGTGGAAGTGGCTTCCGGTCACGCGGCGACGAATTCACTATCATGTTCAAGACAGTAGGTGCCCCTCCCATATATGTCACATTGTACAATGAAATACTTTCAAATATTTCTTTTGCAGATACATGTCTTAGACAAACATTAGTGCCACCAAATGCTGCTAGACCCCAAATGAGGCACCATCCGTTGCAGTGAAATGTTGGAACAGTCCAAAGATAAATAGGTAATGAACTCATCTCATGAAGCAAAAATGTGGCAATAGAATTGAGATATGCACCTCTATGACTGTAAACAACTCCTTTAGGACCTGATGTTGTTCCAGAAGTATAGTTAATGCTAATAGGGTCAAATTCACTTATTGGCCACCTTATAGAAAAATCACTATGGCCACTTTTGAGGAGACTTTCATATTCATAAGTGTTAGAGTTGTCAATATTCTTAGATTTTTCAGAGATTACAACAAGAAGAGGTGGTTGTGTTTTCTTGATAGCAAGAAGAGATATTGCTCCTTGAGCAAGTTGGAGCAACTGTTGATCCACAAATATGACTTTTGCTTCTGAATGAATTAGCAGTGTTGATATCATAGCTGAATCAAGTCGTGTGTTTAATGTACAAAGAATTGCTCCAGCCATTGGTACTGCAAAATGCAGCTCTTGCATTGCTGGAACATTAGGGGCTAGTGTTGCAACCTACAGGAAGAATTTCAAATACATAAAATTGAGGAACTAAATCATGTAAGTTATTGTGTCATTATTATTAAATTGGTGCAACAAGAAAGAAATTGATTAAAAACCAAAAGAGTAAATATCAAGAGAGTTTAAATTTTATGCACTGACTGTTTAAGAAATATTTACACAATTAGGTTACTTAAAAGTAATTACAGGTAAGTATATGCATTAGTAACCTACAAAACATAGTAAATAACTTGGTATAATTGATTAAGTTGTTTTACACTGTAAGTATATATAACTTAAAATCCAATTTGAGATAAGTTTTTGCCGGTGAGTTTCTTCCCAATTTTTTTGTTAAATAGCAAATTAATGCATAATTTCTAGCCATGTAACATTGTTAACATCTCAAATGACAAAGAATTAAAATCATTTCTTAATGGGATATTGTATACGGTCAAAATCGAGAAGTTCGACTTTGGGGCTACTATGCCGCTCCACGCCCAACCTCGAGAAGCCCGAAGCAGAGCGTGAGGTACGACCCCGAGGTGTGTCCCTCGAGGGAGCACATCGAAGGCTCACTATAATCGATTTCAGAGCAGTACAATCGACGATCGTCATGGAAAGGCGGAAAAACTCCCAAATATACGTGGTTAGAGTTGACCATGAGAATAGTACAAATCCTTACTAAGCCATTATACAGCTGTACTAATAGCATTTCCTTGTTATTATTAGACATGTACTATGTTGGGATTCGTCCCTCCTATATAAAGGGGACCCAAACATTCTTGTGAAAAAACTTTTTTCCACTCGACACAGAATATTGAATACAATAGAACATTCTCTGCTTTTCTTGCCTAAACATACTCAACAATTACTCTATGCATTTATTGCATTGTTCTTCATTTATTGTGTTCATTCATTGTTCTTCATTTATTGTTCATCATCAACTTTTAAAAGCTGCCCTCGAGGTCCCATATTGCTGAGCTCGAGGCCCTCAGTCTTGTAACCACACTGGTTTGCTTATCATTTCTTTTTCATTTATACTTAGTATTATTCACATAACAACTAGTGTTAAGATAAATCACGTATTTTTAAAACTACAAATCAAATATTATTATTAATACCATTTTCAAGGTAAACAGATATATCATGAACAAGTTGACATAAAATCTTACCACATCACCACGAGAAATCCCCAACTGAACCAAAGCAGAAGCAAGCTTTATACACCTAGCATAGGTCTCTTCCCAAGTGTACGTCACAGAGGAACCATAGATAACTGAAGTTCTATCACTAAAAACATTAGCTGCTCTCTCCAAGAAACTAATGGGTGTCAATGGAACATAATTTGCATCACATTTGATCATACCCTCCACGGATGCCCATGGCTCAGAAACTTGACGATCATGATCCCCAGAAAGCTGGCACAACCTCTTAGACATCTTCAATGTCTTAGGAAAAATTTTGGCTACGCCACTGGTCGTAGTGCATGAAAAGTGAGCTTGATTAGAACCATTAAAGAACCATCCACCCAATCTTGAGTCCTTGAAAAAGTGACTCATGTTGATGGTGGAAGAGAGACTCATTGGAAGTATATCGGAAGAGCTGCAAACTTGCAATATTGGTCTTCTAGCCCTGAGTTGATTAGTGCATTAATATAATTCTTTAGCGTCAATAGAATGGAAATATTAGTATTATTTGAAGGATTAGAGCTCAAATATGTGCCGGTGCGGATATGATGGTTTTTGTAAGAAGCACGCACTCATCTCCATATTGTTTGTATATATATACTCCGTACCTTCCACAAAAGAATGACATTATTTTCTTGTTAATGCATTTCAAAAAAAAAAAATTAATACATTTCTAAATTTTAAACAATTTAATTTGAACATATTATTTTACTCTTAATAATAAATTTCTATTGCAACCAGTGGCTGAGCCAAATTTTTTATTAAGGGCGGGGGATTAAATTATAAAAAAATAAACCCACGTCAAACAAGCCAAGGGGATTCAATATATAGCATATATACATATTTAAAGAAATGTTTACCTAGCTATATAGTGTAATTTTCCAACAAAGAGATGATGGTTGCCACCCTTTGAGTGACTCCACCACTAATTGCAACACAAATGTTTTGACAATTCAGTAAATACTATTCCTTCCATTCATTTTTAGTTGTCCACTTTTAACTTAGCACTCATGTTAAGAAAAAATAAATTAAATATGTACTTCTCAATTTTACCATAATAAGGATAGCATTTCCAAAAATATTGAAAAATAGGAAAAAATTATCTTTATCTTGATTTGCTAAAATGGACGAGTAAAAGAGAAAATATAATTTTAAGATAGTGGACAAGTAAAAGTGAAGGAAGGGAGGGAAGAGAGGGAATACAAGTGTGAGAAGTCTTCCTTTTTTCGTGTCTAAATTGTGTCATATTAATTGCATATGTATTTGATATTTCTCTTTGTAGAAACAACAAATAAACTAGGAAACCTTTCTGAAATTTTCAATCAAGAAATCTTATGAGTTAGTACGTAACCGAGTAGTAGGCTCGAGGTTTTAACTACGTACTGATCATAGCCTTTTGCTTGCTATATATCACGTGAAATAAGCTCCCTAGGAGTAGGTTGGGCGAAAATTGTATCACAATTAAAATCATACGACTTTATCAACCATCTCATTATGAGTTCAGAGTTGGAGAACTTCTTCCGTGTAAAATCAAACTTTGACTTTTAACCTATTTTTTTTAATTATATGTACAGTTTTAGTAGTTATTACTTAAAACTACAGTATTAATCAAAACGTAATATAGAGTATTTTCTAACTCTTCAAGTAATAATATGGAGGTAGTAGTATTTTTCTTTTGCACGATCCAATATAGTATAATCTGTTTACATCATAACTTGATCTCTCTTAACATTAGTTAAACTAACGTCAATCAATGTGAAGAATCTTTACATCATATATAACTTGATCTCTCTTAACATTAGTTAAACTATAACGTCAATCAATGTGATAGAGTATAATTTGTTTACATCAATATGCGATTATGATCTCTTTCATTAAGGAAAAAAGAGTTTAATTTTTGCATAAACACTCTTTGTGCTCGATTCAGATCGTTTTCTAAAATTTAGTTAATGTGTTCAAAAGTGGTAAATGTAAAACGTATGGTGTAAAAACTCTGCCTTTTCAGTCTTTATATTCTTCACGTACATGTTTAAGTTTCCTTTATCGATTACTCCTCTTTGAGTTTCCGATATATATATATATATATACTAGTACCTACTAAAATATGGACCAGCACTGTACTTATCTGATTGATATATATATATATATATATATATATATATATATATATATATATATATATATATATATATATATATACTAGTACCTACTAAAATATGGACCAGCACTGTACTTATCTGTAACATAGAATTACTTTTGTGGTTGTCATTATAGTATGATATTTATATTCCTTTTATTTCAACCTCCAATACATTTCTTTAATAGTAAGTTCAATCTGTTTCTTACTTATCTCTAGTAATAAAGGGTAAAATATTCGATTAGGTAAGTAAAAAGTAAGAGAGTCCATTCGTTCTAAGGCAAATCTGACATTGGAATATATATAAAAAAAAATTTGGAGCCATAATAAAGGTGAGTTTTGAACTTAATTGTTGAGTCGCCTTTTATGTTAAAGGTCGAAGAGATAAAAAAAAAATATTTGAAAGTTGTGCCTACGCTTTTACAGTTACCAAAATACCAATTAACCATAAATGTAGAGTTCAGCTTTTAGCTACTGCGCATTTACAACGGGCAGGTTGTCAATGCTAAACAGAAGGAAGGAATGAGCTACGTAGTCAATGACTAAAAATCTAAAGCCGACCTAAATTTAACCAACTTCCGTCAATCTTCTAAAAGCTTTACTTATTGTAATCTTTCTTCATTGGAGATCAAAGTACGTACTCATCAATCAAAGAACATCGACAAAACATTGAGGATTAACGATGTGATCGTGCTCAGATTGAGCTCCAATGGAGGAAAAGGAAAAATACACACTGAGAAGCTTCGAGAAGCAGATTGAAGCATAAATGAAATTTGCTTGCTTTCCAAAATATTTGTACAATGTATTTATACATGTGCACAGCTAGCACCAGCTCTAATATCCACTAACTACTAATCTAACTGCCTTATTACAATAATAGCCTAAATGTTTGCAGAAATGGCCTATACAAAAATAGCCTATGTGAATGTAAGGTAAGTACAATATGACTAATTATTAAATAATCTCAACACCCCCCCCCCTCCCCGAAGTTGGAGATGGGAAACGCACAGCCAACTTGCCAAGTAAAGGAGTATGTTTGTTGCCTGGCAAAGAAAGTCTATTCGTTCTAAGGCAAATCTTAAATTGGAATAAAAGACATGACAACGTGGTATCAAAGCAAAAGGTTATGACTAAAGAAATGTTAGAAAGAATACAAGAGATTGGTAGAAGAAAGCTTTGTAGGGAACCATGGATAGAATTATCAAGGGCATGGTACTTGCAAAAGGGACAAATATGAACATCCCTAAACAAAAGGAGTATGGCGGTGCACGGGACATACGCTAGGTGGATGACTTACTTTGGAGGAAGGATAAATGCTTTGAGGTAGTCAAGGAGGATGACGAAGTTGTTAAGGTACGCAATGCCTCAATGTACTTGACCAAGGTTGTCGTGCTGGGGTAGCGTCAGAAGTGTGCCAACATGGAAAAAAGGGTTATGCAAGATTGAGACGTGAGAGCAGTTCTGTAAAGAGTTGAAGAGAAATTCTACTCGATTAATATGGTCTACGAGTCTAGGGGAAAGCTAAGGGAGCTCCGAAAGACAGCCACAATTCTGGAGTATGTGCGCGAGTTCACTACCTTAATGCTGCAAATCTCGTTATTGTCCGAGGAAAATTCTTTCTTCTACTTCATGGATGGGTTGCAACTAAGGGAATGGCGAACAACGGAGAAATTAACGCTGCCAACACCCAATCCAATGTCATCCAGGATACTGATGGTAAGAAGGACCGTAACAAGAAGAGGAATGCCACCAACGAAAGAAGGAGGTTCCACACGAAATTGTGTCAAACGAAGGGCTTACATCCTAAGAACCATCTTCCACTGAGACGAGCGAGGATGAAGTGGAAGTCCTGCCCGAGGACGTCTCACTCGATAAAGAGTGGGTGATGAAGATGAACATGGGGATGGACGTCGTGGAGGTCTTTGGTCAACGTTTGGTGAAGGTGGAAGTCACCCTTAGCATTTTTAATGGACACACTCTTGAAGAGATTGAGAGTATCCAAAATAACTTAGAGGGACGTACACAATCCGAGATGGAACTAAGGCAAACCATCATTGCCTTAAAGTGCAGACTCATGGAGGATTTGAGTACTATCGATGTTATGAAGGCAAAGATAGAGTCACTCGAGGAGCATGTTGATGCTGGCGTGACCGAGGCAGCCATCAATATTGTGGTGATAAGGGAGGCCAAGATCAAGGCTCCCAAACCCCCGGTATTCAAAGGTGTTCGTGATGTACAAGGAGTGAAAAACTTCCTTTGGCACTTGGAGAACTAATTCAGACATAGAAAAATGAGGGACGACGAGGCCAAGATCAACACTATCGTGTTGTACCTCTCATAGACTGCCATGCTATGATGGAGAAAGAAGATGGCCGAAGTGGATAAAGGTCTATGTACTATTATCATGTTGGATTAGTTCAAAGATGAGTTCAAGTGACAGTTCTTTCCAAAACGTATTGTATGATTCAAGGCACAAGCTTAGGGAGTTGAAGCAAACAGGGAGAATACGTGACTATGTCAAAGAGTTTGATACCCTTATGTTTCAAATCCCCAACCTGACCAATGATGACTTGATGTTCCAGTTCATGGATAGGTTTCAAAATTGGGCTAAGCAGGAGGTTCAACGCCGGAAAGTTGCATATATATACCAAGCCATAGTGGAGGCCGAAATATTGATGGATTTCATGCATGACAAATATGACAAAGGCAAAAGTCAAGGATCAAAGGTTCACAATGTCAAAGGTGGGGGAGACCGTGGCAAAGGCAAGGAGATACAACAAAAATACTCCAAGACTCAAGATTCCAAAAAGTCAAGTGGCCGTCAGGGCTAAACCGAGAAGAAGGCACGAGCCAAGAAGAAGGGATGCTACATATGTGGAGGGCCACACTGCTTCAAGAATTGTCCCGATCTAAAGAGCCTCGGCACCATGGTCCGTAAACGGAAATGAGTTAAGAAGACATCAAGTATCCAACGTGGACGAGGCCATAGCGATAGCCGAATCGTTCATTGACTTCAAGATGAAGCCTATCAATTCCAAATAAGGCAACGCTGAGATGGGTGAGGGAGATCATGACAAGGACAAAAGGAAATATATAGCCGAGATATACAAGGAGGATGACAAAATTATTAAGATACGCAATGCCTCAATGTACTTGACCAAGGTTGCCGCACTAGGGAAGCATCAGAAGTGTGCTAACATGGAAAAAGGGGTTATGCAAGATTGAGACATGAAATAAGTTCAAGAAAGAGTTAAAGAGCAATTATACTCAATAAATGTGGTGTAAGAGTCTAGTGGAAAGCTAAGGGACCTCCGACAGACGGCAACAATTCAGGAGTATGTGCGCGAGTTCACTACCTTAATGCTGCAAATCTCGTCATTGTCTGAGGAAGATTCTTTCTTATACTTCATGGATGGGTTGCAACTAAGGGAATGGCGAACGATGAAGAAATTAACGCTTCCAACACCTAATCCAATGTCATCTGTCGCGCTCCCTTTTTCTCGCGAAATCGGGTTTATGACATTGACAACTCTTTTAACAAATATTAAAAGAGAAGAGTCACCACCTAATGATTAAAGTGCATTATGACACTAAGAAGAGTTTGGTTTAGAAAATCAGAGATAGGGTAAGGGCTTGAAATTATCCTGAAGGGAAGGTGTTAGACACCCTCAGGATCCACTAGTGTGGTTCCCGGCCATACTATAATTATGACTTTAAGTACAAGCAACATGTAGGCAAGTAAGACTTTCAAATAAGAGGGGATTTTTACACAAAGGATTACAAATAAGCAAAGTAAAAGAAAAGTCAACTTTCCTTTAAAGAAACAGTTTTGAAAAAATTAAAAGAAAGAAAGCAAAGGAAGAGAAAGGGGGAGGGGGGATCCTAGGTTTATTAATAATATGGATCACATCAATGCAATACCTGGTAATCACTCCTCAAAAGAGGGGTTACACGTGGCATTAGCGCACCAGTCATCATATCCATATCTACCCTTTCCCACCCCGTTAAGGTATTAAAGCGCGGAATGGTATCGTTTACTTATTGCATGCTATTACCCGCCCCAATCCTATCAGTCCCGGAGGCATTTAGGACTACTAATCCTAAAGATAAGGGATGTTGGGTTTTTATGGTTTAAAAAGTACAAAATTCTAAGGCGACAATCAAAAACACATATAACAAATCTGGGGAAAGCACATAAACAACTAAAAGGCTCAAACAGGCCTCCTCAACTAAAGAAAAATATTTTAGCATGTCTTGCACATACTAGTTAGGGTCTAATTAAACTTAAAAGGTTGAGGCAAACTGATTTATTACATATTTCAGATAAGAAATCCGAATCAGGCCTGTCTGCTGGTTGTAGTTAATAAGAATCTGACAAGTTTACCTTATGGCTTGCCTAAGTGTTAGACAAAGACCTATAGGCACGCTATCTACTAATTTCATAAATGAAGAGGTAAATAGATTACAGATAGGTTACCAGTTTTAACAGAATAATACAAGTTCTGCAATCGATAATGCATTATTACTGATAATTTAAACTTACAAGCAAGTGAAGCGATTCAGATTTGATTAGAACCCCTATATGCATGCTTTCTATGTGTTTGTTAACTTAAAACATGTTATCTAGGTGCTGCATTTTATTACGAAGGCGATATCTGATTTCACTGGTTGTTAAAACATATAACATGTTTGCTTAATGAGAGGCGAGTATGCAAGAATCAGAAAGGACTTATAGGCATATTATCTACATGCATGTGCATCCTATAGACATGGTATCTATATACGAATGCAGAGATTCTTATAGTCATGGTATCTAAATAGGAATGCAGAAGTTCTTATAGTCAAGTTATCTACATGAATGCAGAAATTCATAAAGACAGGTTATCTTCATGAATGCAGAAATGCAGAAATTCCTATAGACAAGTTATCTATGTGAATGCAGAAATTAATAAGCCTGTAGGCAAGTTATCTATGTGAATGTAGAAATCAGAAATTTCTATGAGTAGGATATCTACAAGAATGCAGAAGTGCAGAAACTAAAGGCAGGGTATCTATATAAATGCAAAAAACCCTATGAGCGGGACATCTACCCCTTGCATGCATGGTTACCCCTCCTTTTTCACTAATCACTCCAAAAGTTTATTACAAAGTTATTACAATCCAAAAATAAAATAGAGAAAATGCATCAGAAAATTGAAAATTTTTCAAGGAGAGCCTGATTCATACTTCTTGTTTGAAGTATGAAGTAAACCAACTCCCAAGATCAATACCCAAAGCCTTTCTCTCATTTGGATGTGTCAAAGTTAACTAAGAGCCTCATATGGACTCCGGGCAGTGCTCACATCCAAATACATTGCAGGATTAAGTCATAGTGTAGTGTGGAAGGGCCAGCCCTCAAGTGTCCAAGTTCAGAGGGAACTCAAGGTCCCAAGGCAAGGTTCACAGGAGGGGGGCAGAACTTAGAAGCTAAGAGTAAGTGCAAGTGCAGAGTTCTGAGAGGGGGAAAGGGGAAGTGGCAAAGAGGCAAGTACAGGCTAGTGGGCATACCCAGCAATGGGAAATGCTGGCACACCCCACAAGCCTGTTAGAACACATTGTTTTAGAGGTTAGGATCCCCTAAGGTATCAAGTTCAAACCATGAACAATAACTTGCATATTTCCATGATTTAAACTACAACTCAAAGCACATAAAGGGAAACATGGGCAGGGATTCACAGCAGAAACAAGCAAAAGAAATTAACATTCTAGTTAAATATTTAATTCTGCAGCAGTAGAAAGTAGACATGGATACAGAAAGCTATAAGTAAACATATTGTGAAGATGCTGACGCTTAAATTATGGACATACCAGTTTCAAAGAAACGAGTAAGAAGAAAGCAGTAGTCTTGTAAAAGTCAAAGTGCAAACAGGAAGTCAGAATACTATAAGTATGAGTTTAGAAGAAAATTGTGAAATTGTGTAGTATGTTCTTTGTGAAAAGGAGTCATGCCTTTTATAGTGTAGAAAGCAAGCAGAAATAAGGTAAGAGAATAGTTTGAAAATTGATTGTCAATCAATTACACAAGGTTTCCTTTAATTAAGGGATTCAGATTTCAAACGGGTAAAACTAATTAAGGAAAGAAATTAATCAAAAACTTTGTGCAAAGTAGTAAATTAGAGGCAAATACATAAAGATTATTTAAGGACAGGGTCTTGACAGTACACAGTTTGTGCAAATAAGGCAAGGGAATCAATTAACAGTCAGGAAATCAGAGATCACAGATTTGGTATGAATGAACCAAGTCAGAAAGGTGGAAAAGGTTTTAACTTAAGGAAAATCAGTAACAATCAATTAGACCTATTAAAAAGGAATTCTGAATCAATCACTAGTTTGAAAACCTCTTTGAAGAAAGAATCAACATATATAAAAAGCATACAGACACGTTTAAACATGAAAGAAATTTGTCATGCCCTTGCAAAATAAGTAGAAAGAATCCAGTGTAGAAGAGTTTAGTAAAAATGTTCAACATTGTATGAAAACAAAGGCGTCCAAACTCAGTTCAGAGATTCAAAAATCAGTTTGAAAGAGTTAAGGATTCTAAAAAATAAAACCCTAGTTCACATAATCAAACCTCGGCGGAATCCCCAAATTCTAGGTTTCCACCTTGAATCAGATATAGAGATGAGGAGGTAAGTAGTCGAAGCATACTCAGAGGTTTCTTTCAAAACTCATGAGAAAACATGCAAACAAGTAAAAAGGTCCAAGCAAACAGAGTGAATAGACTAATTTGAGGCATAATGAAAGAACAATTGATAGTAGAAGCAAAACATGCTTAAGCAGGCTTTTTAGAAAAACTTAAATAAGGTAAAATAGTAAGAACACTTAAGAACATGGTAGAAGGAAGAAATAGGCGAAGCATATCAGGTCGTAGTGGAAGAAAATAGCAAAGCATAGTAAAAAACATACATGCACATAGTGTAGAAATACAGTAGAAGAACATGTGTGGTAAAAGAAGAACATAAGAACACAGTAGAGACAAACATACACAAAGGAAAAGAAAAAGAAAAATCAGAGAAACACTTTAAGCATTTTCAGAAAACCCTAAATCGGAAAGAAGTGATTTTGAAAGTAATTTTTGAAAGAAAAGTTGGGGAAATCGTTTGAAAACTCAAGTAGAGCATAGATACATAACAGATCTAAAAAGATCAGAGAAAACCTCGAAGAGTAAGGGTTTCAGAAGAGCCCTAGAAATGAGAAAGGTTTGGGAAAAGGTCTGATCTGAGTCGGAGAAGTCAGAACCAGGCTCGAAACACCATTGTACGCCGGAGCAAGGCTGGAGATGGCCGTAGAACCTTGAATCGGCGGAGATATAAGCGAAAACCTTCGAGGTCAGACCTCGAATCTTCAAGTATCAAGTGTATAAGAGCAAAGGGAAGTGAGTTTAAGACTCCCATGCCCTGAGAGGCCATGGATTCCAGTGGTTTCAAGGTTTGAAGACGGGGAGAGGGGCTAGGGTTAGGGAATGTTCGAGAGAGTCTGAGAGAGGAGAGGATTTCAAAGGCGGCGGGTTAGGGGAAAATGATTTTAGGGTTGGGTGTTTGTGAATTAAAAAAGGAAAGTAATGATTGTGGCCGTTGATCAAAATAATCAACTGCCTGGATCAAAAGGGGAGGCTAGGCGGGTTACATTAGTTGGGTCAGGGGCGGGTTGAATTGAAATTGGGCCGATCAATTTGGGATTTGAAATTGGGTTAATTGGGGGGTTGATTCAGGCTATAATTGAAATGAAATAGGGCTAGCATTTAAATAACCACTTTCTCCCTTTTATTTTATAAAAAATAGTAAAATAATTTCTGAAAATAAATTAAAGGTACTAACATAATTAATAAAAAATAAAAATTAAATTAAAAATACTGGAACCAATTTCATAAGTATAAAATGCAATTAAATCTTAAAATAGGCTAAAATTGCAATTATATGCAATTTAGCCTTAAAAATACTAAATAAATTTGTAAAAATATGCAAAAATTACCTTAGCTATATTTTGGTATAAATATAAGAATAAAATACATTAATCACCAAAATGATAATTTGAGGAATAATTATTGGTTTTTGTACTATTAAAATAGGGCAATAAATTGATTTAAAAATCTTTAAAAATTAGGAAAAATACTAAAACACTTGGGCATACTTATGTATGCATATTGTCGCACCTCCTTTTTTTCCCGCGCCCGCGGGGAGCGTGGGGAGTTTTCTCCAATTAAAGGACAGTCGAAACGGGATTTGTTTATTTGTTTTAGAGTCGCCACCTGGGAATTTTGAGGCGTCCCAAGTCACCAATTATAATCCCTGAATCGAGGAGAATATGACTCTGTTTATTTTTTCCGCGAACCAGAAATCCTGAGTAAGGAATTCTGTTAATCCGGAAGAAGGTGTTAGGCATTTCCGAATTCCGTGGTTCTAGCACGGTCGCTTAACTGTTTTTATTATTGGCTTAATCAACTTGATTTTATTAAATATTGATGTTTTCTGATTTTACTACTGCTTATACTTATTACGATTGAAACCTTCTTTGAATCGAATTACGCGTACGTATATTCGTGTTATAAATTAAAAATGCGGAATTGTGTCACGCGTACGTGTACACAATAATTTTTTGATAATATTTTAAGCAATCATTTTTCCGAGATTGTGTTGAATCAAGAATATTTATTTTTCTTGAATAGTGAACCGTACATCTCGGGTTTTTATGAAATTGATTTAACGTCTTTGGATAAATCCTTTTACTAAATATTTGTTCGAAATTGCGCGTACGCATAATCCGAATTTTTGCTTCTAAAATATAATCAAGGTACGCGAACGTATCCCTAATTGCGCAAAAATATTAAGGATTTTTTCACAAATTATTCATACATTTTTATATGAAACTCATGATAAATTCCCATTTAAGGTTTCAAAGAATTTACAATATTAAATGTTGACCGTTGATTATATTTTCCGAATATAAATAATTTATTCCAACTGTTCAAATTCAAAAGACATAATAAAAATATGATTAATACTATCCTTCAAAAATATATGACATATATATATATACATGCCAAAGAATAAATGGCATATGAAACTGAAAATAAATGATTCATAAAGGGAAGGAAATATTTTCCGAGAATTTTCATTGTTTACTTAATGCAAATTCTATTTTTAATTATCAATGATGTAAAATGTGGCAATCTATGCTTGTACATCTCTTTTCATTCTCATACACTTGCTTTTAATCTAATAGACCTAATTACTTGGTCACTTTGTTTTATGAAAGTAGATAAGCATCGAATTTGTAAAAAGGGAATTATTATGCAAGTTAATTTAACAAAGTTACATTATATGCAACCCGATTATTTGGCGTAAGCATTCATAACGTTCTGTCATCATGACGAGCTATACCAACTTACTTTACTCATATGATTATACATGTCATCATACCATATAATAACTTATACCAATCTAAACAAAATCATACTCATTACAAGATATTCTACTAATGTAACTTCTTTATCTTTGCATTTAGTTAATAGTATTAAGGGATGCAATCAATGGTCCATTTTTATGCCTTACTCCCTGTCTTGACAATTTATTAAACTAATGAGATAATGAACTAATATTATTACAAACCTTTATACAAACTTTTAAAGTAAGACAAATAGCCCATAACTATCAAATTGAATTTACTACTAATTAACTAACAGGAAACAAAAATGAAATTTAACTTGATGAACTTGGACAAATAAAAATAGACTTTCAGTTCAAGCTTTATCGACAAGTCATGTTGAATCTCTTTCCAACTTAAAATTTAAAAGACATATACCTGAAAATGGAGGTAGAAGAAATAAGTTTCAGTAGTTGCAGCAGTAACAAATTCAGTAGAATATACTGATAACACAGTAAAATCTGAACAAGAATAGGATTCGAAGAGCCCAGATGCACAGTAAAGTACTTTTAAGAAACACTTCGGATTTTAACTGAACAGATTCAACAAAAGAAACAATATTTCAGATTTCAATATCTTTTCAGTTTCAAATTTCCATTTTTTTTTTCTGTTTTCTGCTGCTGTATGTCTGTGTGTGTGTATGACTGTTCTTTTTGTTCCTTTTCTGTTTCTTCTTCCTCTCCTAAATTCTCTCAAACTAACCTTCTTCTGAAAACTGATTTCCCTCCCTCTGAAAAATGATTAAAACTCTCCTTCTGTCTGAAACTCCCTCTCAATTTTCCTAAAATTTCTTCAAAGGGAACTCTTAAACTTTCTCCCAGTTTTTCTGAAAATTCCTCAAAGACTCTCCTAAATTCTGTGTTTCTCGCTCAAAAATTCTGTCCTTTAACTGTCTGTCCAGCTCCTGTATTTATACAGGGCTGGTCCTAGGCAATTTAAGTGCTTCTTGGACCCCCTTCTTCTTTTTAAAAACAGAAAATCCCATTATGTAAAACCTTTTCCCTGATTTTCAGCAGCCCATTATCCCTTGTTCTCCATTAGTATTATTAACTAATAGCAACTAACATTACATTATAATATACTAGTACTAACACCCTGTTTTTTACTGCTCATTCCCAGAAATGCCCCTGAAATCCTAATGTTATTACTGAAAAATCAGAACCTATAGCAAAACAGTTTCTAAAATCTGTACAAACTTAGTTATCTCCTGATTTACAGCTATAACCAATCCTATGATTTTGAAACAGTATTACATCTCTAATAGCTGACTGACAAAAACTGAATTAAAACAGGGAATTATCAACTGAATAAAACAAACTTAACATTATACAGAACATGCAGGATTCTTTCAACTGGAATTCAAAACTGAATTAAAAGCAAACAAATACAGGAGCATTGTCAATATACTGACAATGTCCCGTTTAGAAAACAACAATACAGCATACATTTGAATTCACTAATTCATAAACAAACATGATTTAATTGACGAATACTAATCAATTGACTATTTACAACATTTGTCAATAATTAGTCCAAACAATAGAATCAGACTGTTTCAGTCAACATTTTCAGAAATGAAAAATTCGTAATATAACTAATCGACGAACTTAATCGAGTCGATTACACACATTGCAAACAATCACAAACAATAGAAACTATTCACATTCGGATCAAGTAAATAGGTAGGAGACAGAAAGGACAGAATTGATCAAAAATGAATATGAAAAATTAAAAACCTATTAAAACAGACAACAATACACGTAGAATACAAAAAAAAGAAATAGAAAAAATACCTCTGAATCTTCACTCGAACTCAACTTGGATTTGGACCTTTTTGTTTGAAATCAAACTGACCTTAGTCGAAGTATAAGGTCGATTAAACCTCAATCTTCATTTAATAGGCACAGAATCCGGAAGTTTGGTTTTTTTTAGGGTTCTTAAAAACACGATTTGGAATTTAACCATTTCTGGTCAGATTCGAGAAGAACCAAAGATATTCTAGGCACGAGGGAGGCCAGAAGGGTAACTGGTGTGAGTTTGAAACAGATGTGGGTAAATTTTTGTTTGGTCCGAATCTTCAAAAGAAGATTCGAGAATTTCCGAACGGATTCGAACCTAACAACCAACAGATCCATACTCAGGATGACTAGGGGAAGCCATGGTGTTAATTTGGGGCTGATTGGTTTAGATCAAGTTTTCAGGCCAACCTTCGATTTAAGATTCGAAGAGTTGTGGCCTGATTCGAAGGAAACTAAGGTTGGATTTGTGTAAGGGAGGTTCAGGAGGTCCTAGGGTGTTAATTTGGTGACCGGCGGCGTTGATGCCGCCGGGTTTCAGGCGAAGGGGAATAGGGGCGGCTAGGGTTAGGGGTCTGTTTGGAACGATGATGAACAGGAGTGGAGAGGGGGGGTGTTCAGTTAGGGGCTGGGTAAGGTTTGGGATTTATATAGGGGTAGGGTGGATTAGTATCGTCCGTTGGATCAATTAGAATGGAGGGCTAGGATCTATTCACTTAACCAAACGATGTCGTTTGGTTTAAGTTGGGGGACGGGTTGAACCGGGTCAATGGATCGGGTAAGGGTCTTGGGTTCGGGTGATGAGATCTTGGCCGTTGGTTGGATTTAATCCAACGGCCCTTGATGAGAGATGACCAAACGACGTCGTTTGGTTCTGGCTTTGAATTGGACCGGACAGGGGCTGTTGGGATTGGGCTTGTGAAGGGAATTAATTGATTTGGGCCTGGATTTTAATCCAGGTCCAATCTTTTACTAGTATGTTTTTTTTTATTTTTTTTTCAATTAATTCATTTTCTAATTAAAAAAAATTATAAAACCATTTTAACTTCACAAAAATATATTAATTACTCTATAACCATTATTTAACACATAGACAAAAACATCAATCACACAGTAAAACATTTAAAATAGAACCAATGCGTATTTTTTTTGCGATTTTATTTAAATTATCTCTTAAATGCACAATTAAATCCTATATGCATGCAATATGTATTTTACTTTATTTTTTGATTTATTTTGACAAAAATAAACATTTACGGACATAACACAAACATTTAACACCACGCCAAATTCAAAAATTACACAGTAAAAGAAATTTATTTTATTTTTTGATTTATTTTGGAATAGTTTTTCGTAAGGCAAAAATTACGTGCTCACACATATATATGTTGTGCGGAAACTTGAAGAGTTTTCGTACAAAGATAAAGTGAGCGGACACGAGCGATTTTTGTCCGTTCGAATACTCCGTGGGAAGCATTTTTAGAAAGATTTGACCGAACCTCTGCTTCAAAGGTTTCCTACATATCCTTGGCTATAAAGGAATCAGGTCAATGTAGTTCGGGAATTTTTGGTAGCTGGGACTACCATGAGACTGTGATGTTACTGCTGCTTTGTGCTGTTTTTACTGCTTGCTGACCTCCTTATTACACCTTACTTTAAAGGAAATACAAAAAGCTAAATTAGACTATGGTACATGAATTATAAAAATCTTATCTAGATCATGCCCTTACGTTTCTTGTTGTCTTGATATCTTGGTGACTCTTGGGCATTTGGCTTATTCCGTATTCCTTTTGGAACTCTTGTTGTTTCTTGTTGGGGATTCTGTTGGACTTCTCTGCTTTATTGATTCTAGGTGTGCTCCTTTATCATATGAGCGGGCTTTTGATTTCAACACTTCAATTGTATTCCCTCGTTCTTCAGGTGGGTGTCTTGACTGCTTTAATTCTTTGCCCTCATTCTCCAGGTGGACGCCTGACTTCTTTAATTCTCATCCTCATTCTCCAGGTGGACGCCTGACTTCTTCAATTCTTTGTCCTCATTCTCCAGGTGGACGCCTGACTTCTTCTTTTCTTTATCCTCATTCTCCAGGTGGACGCCTGATTTCTTCAATCCTTGTGCTCCTTTCTCACATGAGTGGGCTTTTGGTTTCAACACTTCAATTGCATTCCATCGTTCTTCAGGTGGGTGCCTTGACTGCTTCTTTTCTTTCTTCATCCTCATTTTCCAGGTGGACGCCTGACTTCTTCTTTTCTCATCCTCATTCTCCAGGTGGACGCCTGACTTCTTTTAATTTTCATCCTCATTCTCCAGGTGGACGCCTGATTTCTTCTTTTTCTTTATCCTCATTCTCCAGGTGGACGCCTGATTTCTTCTTTTTCTTTATCCTCATTCTCCAGGTGGACGCCTGATTTCTTCAATCCTTTGTCCTTATTCTCCAGGTGGACGCCTGACTTCTTCTTTTCTCATCCTCATTCTCCAGGTGGACGCCTGACTTCTTTTAATTTTCATCCTCATTCTCCAGGTGGACGCCTGATTTCTTTAATTCTCATCCTCATTCTCCAGGTGGACGCCTGATTTCTTCAATTCTCATCCTCATTCTCCAGGTGGACGCCTGACTTCTTCAATTCTTTACCAGGTATTTCCAGACACAAATATTGTATTTGCCCCTGTTTTAAATCAAAGAAAACTTCGTTAGTTTAAAGCAGGGTGGCTGGTTGTGGTATTCTTGCCGATGGTGATGTTTCTCTTCGTCTTTCTTTATTGCCTTGGAATGATTGAAAAGACTGTTTTGTCTTTGTAATTGATCCTTGACTATAGGATTTCCCTCTGTGTGTTTTCCTTCAAAATCTTTCAACTGTAATCATGTGCTTCTTTTGACTTTGCTGATCCTCTTTTGATTTCATCTTTCTTACACCCGTACTTTTATCTCCCACCTTTCGTGGCTGTATTTTGTAACCTTGAATCTTGGTAGTATACCTTGACATTCTTTCTTATTTGTTTAGAATAAAATTTATCTCAAGGCTTGGAGAAAGTAAGATTATTAGTAGCGAAATACGCTGATTTCGACAATTATAGAATGAAAAGAAAAATCCAATTTTTGGATGACTGTTGGAAAAGGAATAAAGACTTATCTGATTGGAATTACTGGCACCAATGATCAGGGTATGCATTTCGGATTAATCAACCTAGTCTTTTAATCAATCTCCTTTCAATTGTCTCAAGGAGTTTTCATTGATCAATTTTCCTCATTTTTCACTTCTCCACTTCCCTTTCGCCTTATGGTGCCTGCGAAGGTTTTCACCAATAAGACTCTCTCATTTTACTTTTCTCTCAACTTCCGTTGCCTTATGGTGCCCGTGTGGGTTTTCACCTATAAGACTCTCTCATTTTTACTTTCTTTCCTTGTTTGTACCACTTCATTTGCTTGCATCAGCATTTTTTTAAGATTGATCGAAAGGTCTTTTTGGTATAAGGTTAGGAATGGAAAAGGTATTAAAAGCTAAATAGCTGTGGTATGGGTTTAAAATTACAACTCTTGGAATCTTTTCTTATTTCCAATACAATTCCTGCCCCAGTCTCTTGATTGGGGTCTCTTGATATTTCTTTTCCGTGCACATTGTGCATGTTGTGCACCCTATGACCGAGCCGTGAGGCGCCTACGTATCCTTCTTTAAGGAATTAGGTCAAACGTAGTTCACTACATAATAGTGAAGATTTTTTTTTATTTTATTGATTCCAAGAGAGGTTAGGAAAGAAACAAGTATGGCTCAAAGGGGAAGCAAATGGTATAGTGTTTGGACAGCAGAATAAATTGCCTTTGTCATTTCAATCTTTGAAATAGTGCTAAATACAAACATTCAAAAGTTATGCATAATATCTCTTTACCGCGTCAGAATTGATCGTCATATCTATGCATTTGCCTTCAATATCTGTTAAACATAGTGCACCATTCGATAATACTCTGGTCACAATGAATGGTCCTTGCCAATTCGGAGCAAATTTGCCTTTTGCTTCAACCTGATGTGGAAGAATGCGTTTCAGCACATGCTGACCTACTTCGAACTTCCGGGGACGCACCTTTTTGTTGTATGCTCTTTCTATTCTTCTTTGATATAATTGACCATGGCATACTGCGGTCAATCGTTTTTCATCAATCAAATTTAACTGTTCTAGACGGGTTTTGACCCATTCATCATCATCAATCTTTGCTTCGGCAATGATCCGAAGGGAAGGAATCTCAATTTCTGCAGGAATTACTGCTTCGGTGCCGTATACCAACAAATAAGGAGTTGCTCCTACTGAAGTGCGAACAGTAGTGCGGTATCCCAATAATGCAAAGGATAATTTTTCATGCCATTGTTTTGAACCTTCTACCATTTTCCGCAGTATCTTCTTTATGTTTTTGTTGGCTGCTTCTACTGCTCCATTCGCCTTGGGCCGATATGGGGTAGAGTTACGATGTGTAATCTTAAACTGTTGACATACTTCTTTCATTAAGTTGCTGTTAAGATTAGCACCGTTATCCGTGATGATCACCTTCGGGATTCCGAATCGACATATGATATTTGAGTGGACAAAATAGACCACAGCTTTCTTGGTCACTGATTTGAATGTCTTGGCCTCAACCCATTTGGTAAAATAATCAATAGCTACCAGAATGAATCTGTGTCCATTGGATGCTGCCGGTTCAATTGGTCCGATCACATCCATGCCCCAAGCAACGAAAGGCCATGGTGCCGACATTGTGTGCAACTCGGATGGTGGAGAATGAATCAAATCTCCGTGTATTTGGCATTGATGACATTTGCGTACAAAACTGATACAATCTCTCTCCATGGTAAGCCAATAGTAACCAGCCCGTAGGATCTTCTTTGCCAACACATATCCACTCATGTGGGGTCCGCAAACTCCTGAATGTATTTCAGCCATGACAGTTGTAGCTTGTCTGGCATCTATGCATCTTAATAATCCAAGATCTGGTGTTCTTTTATACAAAACTCCTCCGCTTAAGAAGAATCCATTTGTTAATCGCCTGATGGTCCTCTTTTGATCTCCTGTGGCTTGTGCGGGATATATGCTCATCCTGATATATTCCTTGATGTCGTGGAACCATGGTTCTCCATCAAATTATTCTTCAACCATATTGCAATAAGCGTGCTGATTGTGGATTTGAATATGTATTGGATCCACATAAGCTTTGTCTGGATGGTGCAACATTGATGCTAGAGTAGCCAATGCATCAGCAACTTCATTATGGATTCTTGGAATATGTTGGAATTCCACTGATTGAAACCGCTGACAAAGATCATGTAGACATTGTCGGTATGGTATGAGCTTCAAATCTCGGGTTTCCCATTCTCCTTGAATTTGATGTATCAAAAGATCCGAATCTCCCATGACTAAGATTTCTCGGATACCCATGTCTGCAGCTAGCCTTAACCCCAAAATGCAAGCTTCATATTCAGCCATATTATTGGTGCAATAAAATCGCAATTGAGCCGTAACAGGATAGTGATGCCCTGTTTCAGAAATGATTACAGCTCCTATTCCTACTCCTTTCATGTTGGCGGCCCCATCAAAGAAAAGTTTCCAGCCAGGTTTTTCGATTTGTTCCACCTCGTCGATATGCATTATTTCTTCATCAGGAAAATAAGTCTTCAACGGCTCATATTCCTCATCGACCGGGTTTTCGGCTAAATGATCGGCCAGTGTTTGAGCCTTTATTGCAGTCCGAGTCACATAGACGATGTCGAATTCTGTGAGCAATATCTGCCACTTTGCAAGTCTTCCCGTTGGCATAGGCTTTTGAAAAATGTATTTCAAGGGATCCAAACGAGAAATGAGGTAAGTAGTGTAGGATGACAAATAGTGTTTCAATTTTTGAGCTACCCATGTTAGGGCGCAACATGTCTTTTCCAGATGAGTATACTTAACCTCATAAGCTGTGAACTTCTTGCTAAGGTAGTAGATGGCCTGTTCTTTTCTGCCAGTTAGGTCATGCTGCCCCAATACACAACCAAATGAATTTTCCAAAACCGTCAAGTAAAGAATCAAAGGTCTTCCTGGCTCTGGCAGGACCAACACGGGTGGGTTTGATAAGTACCCTTTTATTTTATCGAACGCTTCCTGACACTCATCGGTCCATTTGATTGCAGCATCCTTTTTTAACAATTTGAAAATTGGCTCGCAGGTTGTTGTGAGCTGAGCAATAAACCTACTGATATAATTTAACCTTCCCAACAAACTCATTACTTCAGTTTTGTTTCTTGGGGGTGGCAGTTCTTGGATGGCTTTGATCTTTGATGGGTCTAGCTCGATGCCTCGTCGACTGACTATGAATCCCAGCAATTTTCCAGATGGAACTCCGAATGCGCACTTGGCAGGGTTAAGCTTGAGGTTGTACCTGCGAAGTCTTAAGAAGAACTTCCTCAAATCCCCAACGTGGTTGGTCTGATGCTTTGATTTTATGATTACATCATCCACGTATACCTCAATTTCCTTGTGTATCATATCATGAAACACTGTGGTCATTGCTCTCATATAGGTTGCTCCGGCGTTCTTCAAACCGAATGGCATTACCCTGTAGCAATAAGTTCCCCATGGTGTGATGAATGCCGTCTTTTCTGCATCTTCTTCATCCATTAGAATTTGATGATATCCGGCATAACAGTCCACGAAAGATCCTATATCATGCTTGGCACAATTGTCGATCAAGATATGGATATTGGGTAATGGGAAATTATCCTTTGGACTTGCTTTGTTGAGATTGCGATAGTCGACGCATACTCTAATTTTGCCATCTTTCTTTGGCACAGGAACGATATTAGCTAACCAAACAGGATATTGAGTGACTCGAATGACCTTTGCTTCCAATTGTTTGGTGATTTCTTCTTTAATTCTCACACTCATATCAGGCTTGAATTTTCTCAACCTCTGCTTGACAGGAGGCACTGTTGGATCGGTGGGTAATTTGTGGACCACTAAATCAGTGCTCAAGCCCAGCATGTCGTCATACGAGCATGCAAAAATATCTTTGAATTCTATGAGTGCTTTAATTAACTCCTCTCGGATTTTTGGCTCGAGATGGACACTTATTTTAGTTTCTCGGACATTACTCGTGTCCCCTATATTGACATCCTCGGTATCATTCAAGTTAGGTTTGATTTTTTCCTCAAAGTGAATTAACTCTTTACTAATCTCTTCAAAAACCTCATCTTCATCATATTCTGATTCATAATCACAATATGTTTCTTGAATTAATATTTCGGAATCAGATTGATTTTTAAGACTGGGCTGAAGATTCCTCATGCATGCCATATCACTAGAGCCAGCATAAAAAGAACTGTACAAAAAAGAAGAAAAAGAAAAGAAAGCTATTAGGAATGATAATAAAAAGGAAACTGCTTTTTATTGGATAATGAAAAATAACAAGGTTTTGCACGCTTCAAACCAACTGTAAGATAAATTTTGGGATTACAACCTTGAAATATCCCAAACAAACTGAAAAAAAATCAAAATAAACTACCAAGACTCCTTTCGAATTGGGAGAGGAGTGGCTTTCCAATTATTGAGCTTTGTTTTTGGTCCAACGAATTGAACTTCTGCGTTGCTACACCCTTCTCCGTCTTCCAGCATATTTACATCACTAAACAATTTCTCGAACCTTTCAATTAATTCCTCCTCAGGATTGACCTGGGATTTAGGAATTGTTGTTATCGGGCGATTTTTAGCACCGGTCTTGACAAAAGACTTCAACAGCTGTGGTACTAGTTTTGGAAGAACCCATGCTTGGTGTTTTAACTTCCTGGCTCTCATCACGTCATTGGCGGTTGGCGTGAATCCTAAACCGAATGTTCCCCAGTTCTCGGGGAGAGATACTGGTTGTACAATTCCTTGCAAAGATAAGCCCAGACCTTTGCCGGGTATAAAGCCATTCTTCAGCATTTCATAAGCTACCATGACTGATGTAGAGGATACCTTTGGATTCGCAAGGTATTTTCCTTCTGGAATTTTCTCTACCGACACTGTGTCTGACACTTGGTATACCCATGGTCCTTGGTCAATTTCTGCTCCCTCGACTGGTACAATGGTGCTGTTGTGAGCATTTAAATTTTCTTCTCCATGCACGACTATTTCTTGATGGTCCCATTCAAACTTGACAACCTGATGTAATGTTGACGGGACTGCTTTAGCAGCATGGATCCATGGTCGACCCAACAACAAGTTGTAAGAAACAGTCATGTCCAAAACTTGGAATTCCATTGTGAATTCAACTGGCCCTATAGTTAGTTCCAACACTATGTCGCCAAATGAATCTCTACTTCCACCGTCAAATCCTCGTACGCAGATACTGTTCTTTTGAATCCTCTCCTCTTTAATTTTTAATTTGTTTAAAGTGGAGAGAGGGCATATGTTTGCACTGGACCCATTGTCGACCAATACTCGGGTTACTACGGAGTTTTCACATTTCACGGTGAGGTAAAGAGCTCTGTTGTGCTCGGTACCTTCCACAGGTAATTCATCATCAGCAAATGTAATCCTGTTCGTCTCAAAGATTCTGTTGGCTATTTTGCCCAAATGATTTACAGAGATCTTTTCAGGAACATGAGCTTCATTCAGGATTTTCATCAATGCCAGACGGTGTTCCTCTGAATGGATCAGTAATGATAACAATGAAATTTGAGCGGGGGTCTTCTTTAATTGATCCACAACAGAATAATCATGGAGCTTCATTTTTCTTAAAAACTCCTCCGCCTCTTCTTCCGTCACAGCTTTCTTCGTGGGCATTGGATTGTTTTTAGTTTTTCTCAACTATTCAGGAGTAAAACATCTTCCCGATCGAGTCAAGCCTTGTACCTCACACACTTCTTCCTTGATTTCTTTGCCTTTGTACATTACGGTCACCCGTTCATAATTCCATGGGATGGCTTTGTTGTTGATGATTGGCAGCTGAATTATAGGTGCAATAATAACCCGTCTGTACGTGCTCCTTCCACAATTACGACGGGTTTGTTAGCAACCCCTGGTACTATCACCTTTGTCCTCTCTTGTTTTGCGGCAACTTTGTTCGATGATCCCTCATCGACTATCATAGACGGTTCACCACCATTCTTGTTATGCTTAGACACCGGCTTCTCCTCCATTAACTGCTTATCTGGCTTGGTTTCATGAGACTTGATCATCATGACAGTTTGTGACGGCTTCTTTGTCTCCCCATCAGCTTGTATGATTTCTATCATATTAGCCTCTTGATGGGCTGGCATTGGATTTCTATTGATATTTGGAGCTTCGGGGGTTTGAACCTCGATTTTATTAGTATCAATCAGCTCTTGTATTGCATTTTTCAAATGCCAACATTTCTCTGTATCATGGCCTGGTGTACCGGAGCAATATTCACAGCTAATGGTGTAATCCAGATTCTTTGGTGGAGGATTGGGTAGCTTGGATTGTATTGGTCTCAACATGTCTAACTGTCTCAGCCTGTGGAACAGACTAGTGTAAGACTCTCCCAATGGAGTGTAAGTTTTCTTTTTCTGTTCCCTTTCTCCCCTGAATGCTGGTCTAGGCCTGAAACCTGGTCCGGGATAAGCTCGGGGGTAGGTATTTGGTGTGACAAGAGCACGCCAATTGGTGTGAACAGGTGGCTGATTGTATGCTTGAGCGTGGTTAATGGCGAAATGAGGCTCTGAAGGGTGATAGTAATGTTGGGATGAATCATGGTGGTAAGCTGATTGGCGAGGTCGTTGCTGATTATAGTAAAGCGGTGAACCCCTGGGTCCTGGCCAAATTCCTAAATCAACTACGGTTGCTTCCTCCCTCTTCTTTCTTCCGATTCCTCCTACCCCGCCTTGAATAGCTTGAGTAGTTGCTTTAATTGCTGAATAGCTCATGATTTTGTTTGTCTTGAGGCCTTCTTCTACCATACCTCCCATCTTCACTACCTCGTTGAATGATTTTCCAACCGCTGAAACCAAGTGGGCGTAGTAAGTTGGTTCCAAGGCTTGGAGGAAGTAGTCTACCATTTCGCTCTCCTTCATAGGAGGATCCACTCTTGCCGCCTGTTCTCTCCACCGAAAACCATACTCTCTGAAACTTTCATTGTGTTTCTTCTCAAATTTGGTCAAAGATAATCGATCTGGGATGATTTCCAGATTGTATTGGAAATGGTATGCGAATGCCTGTGCCAGGTCATCCCAGGTGTACCATCTTCCATGGTCTTGGCGTGTATACCACTCCAAAGCTGATCCGCTTAGACTTTGACTGAAGTAAGCCATCAATAATTCATCCTTTCCCCCAGCTCCTCGCATCTTGCTACAGAAACCCCTTAGGTGGGCTACTGGGTCGCCGTGCCCGCTGTATAGGTCAAATTTGGGCATCTTGAAGCCAAATGGCAATTGTACATTAGGGAATAAGCATAAATCTTTGTAGGCTACACTGACTTGCCCACCTAATCCTCGTATGTCTCGGAACGACTGTTCTAGACTTTTGACCTTCCTGAACATCTCTTCTTGTTCAACATTTTTGGCTGGCTTGTTAATTTCGGTTGGGAGATCAAATTGAGGAGCAGGTGAATTGATTTCGGAGGCTTTGAAGGTGGGCTCCGGGGGTAATATTGGTTGTCTTGGGCCTGAAATGTAGGCTCACTAGGAGATTTGTGAAATGTAGCAGGGGGAGGTGCTACAAAAACAGGAGTCATAGGTGGAGGAAGGTACGGAACTGGTTTTGGAGGTGGAGACTGTGGTGTCTGAGAGGTGGTGCCTCGGTAGTGCTGATAAATGGGGAAACTTGGGGATAATTCAGTGGTGATATTATCCTGAGTTTGGATTATTGATGGAGCAGGGTTATTTGGGTAAGATGGGGGCAACTGTCCTGTAGACCAAGCTTGATACATTTCTGCCATTTGCTGCTTGAGCTTAAGCATTTCTTCTTTTATTTTCCCGACATCCATCTCTTCTATCTCCATACTTGTGTCAACATCTGGGATAGACATACTTTCGGGTATTGGTCCTTTTGATCTTGTGTGATAGTGATAATATGCCAGTATACTCTTTAGAGAAACTAACTGGTTGAATTCCGAAAATGGACAAACTTGTTAGTTTCGAGAGTTTAACACATATATAATCACACGTTGAGATGCAATGCTCCTAGACAAATAATCCCTTTCTATTATGCATTCGCTCGGTTGCTTGTATCGTCCCAGCTTTTGAAATTTTTTATTGTTATTCACTTTTATTTATTACAGATATCTTTATCGTGGTGGTCGACTCTTAGAGATTGCCTATGTATTATGTCAAACATGAATCAGACCTTGCGTAGTTCGGACCAAAGTCAATCATGTTTATTTATTACACAAAGATGGAATTACATTCGAAAACTTTAAGAAAATAGCTTGAAACACACACACTTAAATCAGAATAAAAGATACAATTCATAACATCTCACAAAATGCCCCACTTTCCACTTTTGTTCTCTAATATTGGATTATCTGCTCAATGTGGGGCTTGACCTGGATGGCCTCCCAGCGTACGATACATCCTTTCCAACTCTATTGCTAGATGACGAGCAAAAGTGGGCGCATGCTCTGTAAACCTTTCATAATCCATTCCTTGGCAGTTTACATAACTTTGAGATGTGAAGACTGCCAAGTCGTGGACTTGTGCCCTGAAACCTTGGAGACGTTGGTCTTGGTCTTGCAATTGCTGCTGACGAGTGGTGGCTATGTCTCTGACACGGTTTTCACGATCTAAAGCTGATTCTAATAGAGCTCGGAGTCTGGCCTGCTCTAATCTTGCTTGTGATCTTTCCCTGTCGAGGTCTGCTTGTTGGTATTCTCTGTTGCATCTTCTTGCCTCTTCTAGTTGTGCACGAAGCTGGTCTTCTGATCGCATCCAATAGTCTTTTTCCTTCTTGAATTGAGCCTTGTCTTTTTCGGATTGCCTATCCTGGCGTTCCTTGTTAGATCTGGCTTCTTCATTTAATTGTTGGATCCTTTCTTTTGCTTTGCTCAATGCCCTTTCGTTTTCTGCAAGAATGGAGTCAAAATCTTGCATTTTTTCGAAGAGATTGGCGATGGTTTTTTGATCTTTCCAGCTTCTCTTTGGCGTTTCAGAGACTCTTTTCATTTTTTGGAATCTAGCATGAAGATTTTCATTCTCACAAGCTAGACTCTTTTTCTCGCCTTTGGCTTCTTGTTCTTGCAAATCTTTCTCCAAACTGAGGCTTCTTAGATTTTCTTTTAGGGCATGGATAATGGCTTTGTACCCTTTTTCTTTTTCTCCCCAGATTAACCGCTCTTGGATTTTATCATTGAAATTTTGAACATGGGGTCTTTTTGTTGGCCTTTATAGCTCAGGTTCCGGTGCATCATCCACGCGAGACCGCTTTTCGAACCACCTTGCATATCCAGGATTTATCTCACCCTTGGTAGCGTCTAGGACTTGAGTATCACTTTTCAAGTATCGGCACCTATTCCATATCTGCTGAAGTAGAGCTTCGGGAATAGTGGCTTCTGGGTGTAATTCGATTACTTGCATACTCAAATCTTCCTCATCAGGAACTATTTGATATCTCCCTAGTTGCCTTAGGACTCTTAGTGGTGCATATGGCTGAATGCTTCTCAATCCCAATAGTAGTAGATAACTATTTGAGGTTGACATATGTATTACTTCTCTCATCGGGAGCCATCCCAGAGTCCATTCAATTTTATTTGCCGTTAAAGCCTTTAGATGAGATACCCATGCTTCTATCCCTTCTGGAGCTTGGTAATTTTTTTGTTCTTTCCTCATAGCTCTCGATGCAATTAGCTCTGTTCGACCCATACTGTATGATCTTGGGTTGTTGTTGGAGATGTTCAATCACCCACATTTGCAACAAAATTTTGCATCCTTCGAAAACCTTCGCCCCTGATTTGCATAAAGTCAAAGCCCGATAAATATCTGACAGAATGATGGGGACAAGGGTGTGATTTTCTTTAGTGGTGAGGATTTGCACAATTTTTGCGGTGCGAATATCAATTGTTCGCTCTTTATTTGGGAAGACCATGACTCCTAGAAAAGCCACCATGAAAGCAAATCGTCGGTGTATCTGCCAAGTGTCTTTGTTTTGCTTATTAGTAAGGCCTTTCTCATGAATTTCGAACCCATCTGACTTTCCAAATCTGGAATACAAAAAGTTGAAGGAACAACATCCATTGATGACATTGCTTTTCCTAATTTGACTGCTGATGTTCAGAAGACCGAAGAATCGATGTATTGAAGGAGCCTTTGTGAATATCAAGCTTTGATTTCTTAAACTTCCGTCAAAACCAACATAGCCAGCTACCTCCTCTAATGTAGGAGTAAGCTCAAAGTTAGAGAAACGAAAAACATTGTGTACCGGGTCCCAGAAAGTTACTAATGTCGTAATCAGATCATCCCGAGGCTTAACTTTCATAATGTCCGTGAGATTTCCCAAATGCTTGACGACCCATTTTTGACCGTCTTCGCCTAAATCATACCACCACATTTGAAGCTAACATAAAAATTCCTCCGTACTTGTGGATGAGGGGCTTTGTGTAGTGCTCATTTTGTATCTGAAATTTAATTTTAATAAAGTCAAAATTTATACTAAAATCATTTTCGAAATTTTTTCTTTTATTTTTTTTAAAAAAATTAAAACTATATTTTTTCGAAAATTTTAAGGCAACCCATTTTATTCCTTGCTTCTTACCATGATTTTATTTAAGCTGGTCAACAAGCATGTTCGAGGCAAATGAATGCACAAGTAGCAAGTAGGATGCATCATGATGGTCTTTTAATTTTTGGGTTCACCTGTCCTAGACAGACCCAACCCCTGTGTTGAGTCTCCAAGGGCAAATGCATATGATGCAAATATTCGTTCCTACTAGGGATCCGGTACATGGCTGAGTTATTCTAAGTGTAAAACCTTAGGTTGATTGTTCTAAACCTGGCTTACCCAAACGGACAGTTTGAGCCGAAGTGGGGGTAACGTACAGGGAGCACGAAAGTCTGCCCGGCCTAGTTACTTGTCCCAACTCCGTCTTATTTGGTATGACTTTAACAGAAAGGTGGGTCGCGCGCACGTGTACACCATAAATTCAGAAGACTCAGAAAGAAGGGGGTTTCGTAGCAGTTGTATATATTCACAATTCAAATAATATTAAAGCGGTAAAAAAAAACATTTAGCATATTAGCATATAAACAGTTGAAAATTATATAGTAAGTAAAGCCAATAAAACAGATATTTTAAGCTCGAATTCTTTAAACCCTGAACCAATGGTTCTGGGTTAAGATAACACTTTTGTCCCCAGCAGAGTCGCCAGAGCTGTCGCACCTCCTTTTTTTCCCGCGCCCGCGGGGAGCGTGGGGAGTTTTCTCCAATTAAAGGACAGTCGAAACGGGATTTGTTTATTTGTTTCAGAGTCGCCACCTAGGAATTTTGAGGCGTCCCAAGTCACCAATTATAATCCCTGAATCGAGGAGAATATGACTCTGTTTATTTTTTCCGCGAACCAGAAATCCTGAGTAAGGAATTCTGTTAATCCGGAAGAAGGTGTTAGGCATTTCCGAATTCCGTGGTTCTAGCACGGTCGCTTAACTGTTTTTATTATTGGCTTAATCAACTTGATTTTATTAAATATTGATGTTTTCTGATTTTACTACTGCTTATACTTATTACGATTGAAACCTTCTTTGAATCGAATTACGCGTACGTATATTCGTGTTATAAATTAAAAATGCGGAATTGTGTCACGCGTACGTGTACATAATAATTTTTTATAATATATTAAGCAATCATTTCTCCGAGATTGTTTCGAATCAAGAATATTTATTTTTCTTGAATAGTGAACCGTACATCTCGGGTTTTTTATGAAATTGATTTAACGTCTTTGGATAAATCCTTTTACTAAATATTTGTTCGAAATTGCGCGTACGCATAATCCGAATTTTTGCTTCTAAAATATAATCAAGGTACGCGAACGTATCCCTAATTGCGCAAAAATATTAAGGATTTTTCCACAAATTATTCATACATTTTTATATGAAACTCATGATAAATTCCCATTTAAGGTTTCAAAGAATTTACAATATTAAATGTTGACCGTTGATTATATTTTCCGAATATAAATAATTTATTCCAACTGTTCAAATTCAAAAGACATAATAAAAATATGATTAATACTATCCTTCAAAAATATATGACATATATATATATATATACATGCCAAAGAATAAATGGCATATGAAACTGAAAATAAATGATTCATAAAGGGAAGGAAATATTTTCCGAGAATTTTCATTGTTTACTTAATGCAAATTCTATTTTTAATTATCAATGATGTAAAATGTGGCAATCTATGCTTGTACATCTCTTTTCATTCTCATACACTTGCTTTTAATCTAATAGACCTAATTACTTGGTCACTTTGTTTTATGAAAGTAGATAAGCATCGAATTTGTAAAAAGGGAATTATTATGCAAGTTAATTTAACAAAGTTACATTATATGCAACCCGATTATTTGGCGTAAGCATTCATAACGTTCTGTCATCATGACGAGCTATACCAACTTACTTTACTCATATGATTATACATGTCATCATACCATATAATAACTTATACCAATCTAAACAAAATCATACTCATTACAAGATATTCTACTAATGTAACTTCTTTATCTTTGCATTTAGTTAATAGTATTAAGGGATGCAATCAATGGTCCATTTTTATGCCTTACTCCATGTCTTGACAATTTATTAAACTAATGAGATAATGAACTAATATTATTACAAACCTTTATACAAACTTTTAAAGTAAGACAAATAGCCCATAACTATCAAATTGAATTTACTACTAATTAACTAACAGGAAACAAAAATGAAATTTAACTTGATGAACTTGGACAAATAAAAATAGACTTTCAGTTCAAGCTTTATCGACAAGTCATGTTGAATCTCTTTCCAACTTAAAATTTAAAAGACATATACCTGAAAATGGAGGTAGAAGAAATAAGTTTCAGCAGTTGCAGCAGTAACAAATTCAGTAGAATATACTGATAACACAGTAAAATCTGAACAAGAATAGGATTCGAAGAGCCCAGATGCACAGTAAAGTACTTTTAAGAAACACTTCGGATTTTAACTGAACAGTGGAACCAAGTAAGGTTGAACAGATTCAACAAAAGAAACAATATTTCAGATTTCAATATCTTTTCAGTTTCAAATTTCCATTTTTTTTCTGTTTTCTGCTGCTGTATATCTGTGTGTGTGTATGACTGTTCTTTTTGTTCCTTTTCTGTTTCTTCTTCCTCTCCTAAATTCTCTCAAACTAACCTTCTTCTGAAAACTGATTTCCCTCCCTCTGAAAAATGATTAAAACTCTCCTTCTGTCTGAAACTCCCTCTCAATTTTCCTAAAATTTCTTCAAAGGGAACTCTTAAACTTTCTCCCAGTTTTTCTGAAAATTCCTCAAAGACTCTCCTAAATTCTGTGTTTCTCGCTCAAAAATTCTGTCCTTTAACTGTCTGTCCAGCTCCTGTATTTATACAGGGCTGGTCCTAGGCAATTTAAGTGCTTCTTGGACCCCCTTCTTCTTTTTAAAAACAGAAAATCCCATTATGTAAAACCTTTTCCCTGATTTTCAGCAGCCCATTATCCCTTGTTCTCCATTAGTATTATTAACTAATAGCAACTAACATTACATTATAATATACTAGTACTAACACCCTGTTTTTTACTGCTCATTCCCAGAAATGCCCCTGAAATCCTAATGTTATTACTGAAAAATCAGAACCTATAGCAAAACAGTTTCTAAAATCTGTACAAACTTAGTTATCTCCTGATTTACAGCTATAACCAATCCTATGATTTTGAAACAGTATTACATCTCTAATAGCTGACTGACAAAAACTGAATTAAAACAGGGAATTATCAACTGAATAAAACAAACTTAACATTATACAGAACATGCAGGATTCTTTCAACTGGAATTCAAAACTGAATTAAAAGCAAACAAATACAGGAGCATTGTCAATATACTGACAATGTCCCGTTTAGAAAACAACAATACAGCATACATTTGAATTCACTAATTCATAAACAAACATGATTTAATTGACGAATACTAATCAATTGACTATTTACAACATTTGTCAATAATTAGTCCAAACAATAGAATCAGACTGTTTCAGTCAACATTTTCAGAAATGAAAAATTCGTAATATAACTAATCGACGAACTTAATCGAGTCGATTACACACATTGCAAACAATCACAAACAATAGAAACTATTCACATTCGGATCAAGTAAATAGGTAGGAGACAGAAAGGACAGAATTGATCAAAAATGAATATGAAAAATTAAAAACCTATTAAAACAGACAACAATACACGTAGAATACAAAAAAAAGAAATAGAAAAAATACCTCTGAATCTTCACTCGAACTCAACTTGGATTTGGACCTTTTTGTTTGAAATCAAACTGACCTTAGTCGAAGTATTTTCCACTGAAAATACTTCGACTAAGGTCGATTAAACCTCAATCTTCATTTAATAGGCACAGAATCCGGAAGTTTGGTTTTTTTTAGGGTTCTTAAAAACACGATTTGGAATTTAACCATTTCTGGTCAGATTCGAGAAGAACCAAAGATATTCTAGGCACGAGGGAGGCCAGAAGGGTAACTGGTGTGAGTTTGAAACAGATCTGGGTAAATTTTTGTTTGGTCCGAATCTTCAAAAGAAGATTCGAGAAGTTCCGAACGGATTCGAACCTAACAACCAACAGATCCATACTCAGGATGACTAGGGGAAGCCATGGTGTTAATTTGGGGCTGATTGGTTTAGATCAAGTTTTCAGGCCAACCTTCGATTTAAGATTCGAAGAGTTGTGGCCTGATTCGAAGGAAACTAAGGTTGGATTTGTGTAAGGGAGGTTCAGGAGGTCCTAGGGTGTTAATTTGGTGACCGGCGGCGTTGATGCCGCCGGGTTTCAGGCGAAGGGGAATAGGGGCGGCTAGGGTTAGGGGTCTGTTTGGAACGATGATGAACAGGAGTGGAGAGGGGGGTGTTCAGTTAGGGGCTGGGTAAGGTTTGGGATTTATATAGGGGTAGGGTGGATTAGTATCGTCCGTTGGATCAATTAGAATGGAGGGCTAGGATCTATTCACTTAACCAAACGATGTCGTTTGGTTTAAGTTGGGGGACGGGTTGAACCGGGTCAATGGATCGGGTAAGGGTCTTGGGTTCGGGTGATGAGATCTTGGTCGTTGGTTGGATTTAATCCAACGGCCCTTGATGAGAGATGACCAAACGACGTCGTTTGGTTCTGGCTTTGAATTGGACCGGACAGGGGCTGTTGGGATTGGGCTTGTGAAGGGAATTAATTGATTTGGGCCTGGATTTTAATCCAGGTCCAATCTTTTACTAGTATGTTTTTTTTATTTTTTTTTCAATTAATTCATTTTCTAATTAAAAAAAAATTATAAAACCATTTTAACTTCACAAAAATATATTAATTACTCTATAACCATTATTTAACACATAGACAAAAACATCAATCACACAGTAAAACATTTAAAATAGAACCAATGCGTATTTTTTTTTTGCGATTTTATTTAAATTATCTCTTAAATGCACAATTAAATCCTATATGCATGCAATATGTATTTTACTTTATTTTTTGATTTAGTTTGACAAAAATAAACATTTACGGACATAACACAAACATTTAACACCACGCCAAATTCAAAAATTACACAGTAAAAGAAATTTATTTTATTTTTTGATTTATTTTGGAATAGTTTTTCGTAAGGCAAAAATTACGTGCTCACACATATATATGTTATTTTGAAAGTATTTTGCATATATAAAATATACAGGAAAAAATTGGGTATCAACAACTGCCTCTCTTTACCCGGGAAGGATGAAAGAGTTGTCGGGTAAAGATATGATGGCCAATTTGACCAAACAAAATGGTTTGAAGAATCTGACCGTGCTTTAGTTCCTGAGCTGCATACATATCTCTGGTCTTATAGGAATCAGGCCATATGTAGTTCAGGATCCGCCGGCGGAATATGCCGATGGAGATTTTTCAAGAACGGACGAGATATTTGGGTTGGGATGGATGGTTAAAGTCTAGTAGGGCCGCAGGAACTGGAGCGGGATCGCTCCTGCTGAGACGGCCGTTGCTAGCCGGTTTACCTGCAAATAAGCAATACAAGTGTATATTGTGTGAAAAATTAAACATGTTGCAATTTCCCGTCGGACCATGAATGCTGTCTTTGGACGGTTAGGATGACGTCCTCAGACCATGACGTCCTGGGCCATGAAGTGTATAATAAGGGATTCACAGGCTATGAAAGGATGTTCTCGGGCTTTGAGAATGATGCCTCCGAACCATGATGCCTTTGAATAATGATATGCAAAAAATGAAAAGGGGGTCCTCAGGCCATGGCATGGTGTTCTCGGGCTATGAAAATGGTGCCTCGGAACAATGATGCCTTTGGACAATTTGGTGATCTTTCAGCCAATGAGATGCAGAAGGTGGTAGTCTTTCAGCCCATGAAATGCAATAAGGTGGCAATCTTTCAGCCGATGCAGGATCTAAATGAAGTGGCGATATTTCAGCCGATGTAAGGTGAAAATAAAAGTAGTGATATTTCAGCCGACGCAAGACGTAAATAAAGTGGCGATATTTCAGTCATGCAGATGTAAATAAAGCGGCGATATTTCAGCCATGCAGATGGAGGTAGAGCTTAACCTCGGAAGGCATAATGGTAGCCTTATGCAATATAGGAAATGCAGATGGAGGTAGAGCTTAACCCCGAAAGGCAGAATGGTAGCCTTATGCAATGCAGAAAATACAGATGGAGACAGAGCTTAGTCTCGAAGGCAGAATGGTAGCCTTATGCAATGCAGGAAATGCAGATGGAGGTAGAGTTTAACCTCGGAAGGCAGAATGGTAGCCTTATGCAATGCAGGAAATGCAGATGGAGACAGAGCTTAGTCTCGGAAGGCAGAATGGTAGCCTTATGCAATGCAGGAAATGCAGATGGAGACAAAGCTTAGTCTCGGAAGGCAGAATGGTAGCCTTATGCAATGGAGGTAGAGCTTAACCTCGGAAGGCAGAATGGTAGCCTTATGTAATGCGGAAAATGCAGATGGAGACAGAGCTTAGTCTCGGAAGGCAGAATGGTAGCCTTATACAATGCAGGAAATGTAAATGAAGGTAGAGCTTAACCTCGAAAGGCAGAATGGTAGCCTTATGCAATGGAGGTAGAGTTTAACCTCGGAAGGCAGAATGGTAGCCTTATGCAGTGCAGGAAATGCAAATGGAGATAGAGCTTAGTCTCGGAAGGCAGAATGGTAGCCTTATGCAATGTAGGAAATGCAGATGGAGGTAGAGCTTAACCTCGGAAGGCAGAATGGTAGCCTTATGCAATGTAGAAAATGCAGATGGAGACAGAGCCTAGTCTCAGAAGGCAGAATGGTAGCCTTATGCAATGCAGAAAATAAAGGCATATAGTAATAAAGATTTCTTAGTTGATATTGTGGCAGCTAGGGATGTTGTGTGCGGATGGTAACTGTGAATAGGTGTGACGGTCTTGAGAGTTGTATTTCTGAAAAGTACGAGTGTATAAATATATTCGATGATTTTGCGGATTGGGTACCTGCGTCCAAAGAAAAATCGTGAGTTTTGTAAAGGGGGAAAGTTAGTTCGTATCCCCGCTGGCTCTTCTTGACCTGCTCGCTTTAGATATGGTGATACTGTTTGTATCGTTGGGGTAGCATTGCTAAACAAAGGAATTTTTATAATAGACATACATGATTTAGTAAAAGCATAATATAAATGCGTAATTAAGAATAGTTTTCTTTATATGAACCAACGACTGCGACGTAGTTCAAGACATTGCAACTTTTCTTGCTCCGGAATTTTGAGGGTCCTCCTCAAAGTTCTGCCCCAGTTTACTGGGCTGCTGCTTCTGACGGCTGTTGATGATAAATGGCTGAAATCAACTTCGGAATTTTGAGGGTCCTCCTCAAAATTCTGCCCCAGTTTCCAATAGCGGGGGGAAATAAATTTTTTATTGAATTGTGATCGAACTAATAGGGCTGCCTACGTATCCCCTCTTAAACGGGAATCAGGTCAGGCGTAGTTCAAGTTACATAAGGAAATCACAGATGTTACACATAGTATCGCTTGACTGCGTCTGAATTAATTGGCTTTGGCCAGACTTCTCTGTCCATTTATGCAAGTATGAGGGCTCCTCCTGTCAGAACCTGATGAACCATGTACGGACCCTGCCAGTTGGGAGAGAATTTCCCTTTGGCTTCATCTTGATGTGGAAAGATTTTCTTTAGCACCAACTGCCCCGGTGTGAATTGTCTTGGCTTGACTCTTTTGTTGAAGGCTCTGGACATTCTGTTCTAATAAAGCTGACCGTGGCAAACTACATTCATTCTCTTTCCGTCTATAAGAGCTAGCTGTTCGTAACGACTTTTCACCCACTATGCATTGTCGAGTTCAGCTTCCTGTATGATCCTAAGGGAAGGAATTTCTACCTCGACGGGAATGACTGCTTCTGTACCATAAACCAGCATATAGGGAGTTGCCCCAGTTGATGTGTGGGCTGTGGTGTGGTACCCCAATAAAGCAAATGATAACTTCTCGTTCCACTATTTATGCTTCTCTATCATTTTCCTCAATATCTTCTTGATATTCTTATTGGCGGCTTCTACGGCTCCGTTCATCTGAGGTCTATAGGCTGTAGAATTTTTGTGTTTGATCTTAAAGGTTTCACACATGGATTTCATCAAGGCACTGTTGAGGTTGGAGCCATTGTTAATAATGATTGACTCTGGAATCCCAAACCGACAAACGATTCGGTCGCGGACGAAGTCTGCCATGACTTTCTTGGTCACTACTCTGTAAGATGCTGCTTCAACCCATTTGGTGAAATAATCAATTGCTACTAGGATAAAACTGTGCCCGTTTGATGTGGAAGGTTTGATTGGTCCGATAACATCCATCCCTCATGCGGCGAACGACCACGGATGGCTTGTTGCATTAAGCTCATTTGGAGGTACCTTTATTATGTCTATATGTATCTAGTAGCGGTGGCATTTCCGGACATATTGGATGCAGTCCGTCTCCATAGTCATCCAAAAGTAACCAGATCGGAGTATCTTCTTTGCTAAGACAAAACCGTTCATATGTGGACCATAGGTCCAAGCATGAATTTCCTCTAGTAGCCTGGATGCTTCCTTTGCGTCGACACACCTTAGCAATCCCAAATCAGGAGTCCTCTTATACAGGATTCCTCCGCTGTGGAAGAAATTATTAGATAACCTCCGAAGTCTGCGCTTCTGAGTAGCGTTTGCAAGCTCTGGGTATTCTCCGTTCGCCAAGTATTCCTTGATATCATGAAACCAAGGTTTTCCATCTGCTTCTTCCTCAACATGAACATAGTAAGCTGGCTGATCATAGATCTTTACCGGAATAGGATCAATGAAGTTCTTATCTGGATGTTGTATCATGGATGATAGGGTAGAAAATGCATCGGCAAACCCATTCTGGACTCTGGGAACATGCTGGAATTTCATCTTTGTGAACCTCTTTCTCAACTCATGTACATGATGCAGATAAGGGAGTATCTTGGAGTTCTTGGTTGCCCATTCCTTTCGGACCTGATGTATAAGCAAGTCTGAATCCTCAAATACTAACAATTCTTGGATGTTCATGTCAATGGCCATCTTGAGTCCCAAGATGCAGGCTTCGTACTCGGCCATGTTGTTGGTGCACGGGAACCTAAGTTTAGCAGACACTGGATAGTTCTAGCTAGTTTCTGATACTATGACTGCTCCTATGCCAACTCCTTTGAAATTTGCTGCTCCGTCGAAAGACATTCTCCAACCATCATAGGAATCTGCAATGTCTTCTCCTATGTATGATACCTCCTCGTTAGGAAAATACATCTTTAGTGGTTCGTATTCTCCGTCCACGGGATTCTCGGCGAGATGATCGTCCAATGCCTGTCCCTTGATTGTTTTCTGAGTTACGTAGACAATGTCGAATTCACTCAGTAGGATTTGCCACTTGGCTAGCTTGCCAGTGGGCATGGGCTTCTGAAAGATATACTTCAACGGATCCATCCTTGATATGAGATACGTGGTATAGGCACAGAAATAATGCCTCAACTTCTGAGCTACCCAAGTCAGAGCACAACAGGTGCGTTCTACCAGAGAATATCGGGTCTCGTAAGGGGTGAACTTCTTGCTGAGATAATAGATGGCCTGATCCTCCCCGTTTCATCATGATGTCCCAAAACACAATCGAACGCTCCATCTAGTACTACGAGGTAAAGTAATAGGGGTCTACCTGGCTCGGCCGGGACCAAAACTAACGGTGTTGACAGGTACTCCTTGATTCTGTCGAAGGCTTTTTGACAGTCATCAGTCCATTTGGTAGCGGCGTCCTTCTTCAACATCTTGAAGATTGGCTCACAGATAACAGTAGATTGTGCTATGAACCGGCTGATGTAGTTAAGTCTCCCCAAGAAACTCATCACGTTATTCTTGTTCTTTGGTGGTGGCAATTCTTGAATAGCTTTGACCTTTGATGGATCCAGTTCTATTCCTCGGTGACTCACAATAAACCCAAGCAATTTTCTAGCAGGAACCCCGAACGCACATTTTGCGGGATTCAGTTTCAAGTTGTACCTTCTCAGTCTATTGAAAAACTTCCTCAAATCTTTCATGGGATCAATGGCCTTCTTAGACTTGATGATGACATCATTTACATACACCTCGATCTCCTTATGTATCATATCATGGAAAATGGTAGTCATGGCCCTCATGTAAGTGGCCCCTGCGTTCTTTAACCCGAATGGTATCATCTTGTAGCAGTACATCACCCACGGCATAATGAAAGCCATTTTCTCTGCATCTTCTTCATCCATCCAGATCTGATGATATCCAGCAAAACAATTTACGAATGATTGCAACTCATGCTTGGTGCAATTGTCAATCAGGATGTGTATGTTTGGTAAGGGGAAGTCGTCTTTTGGACTGGCCCGGTTAAGATCTCGGTAGTCGACAAAGACCCTGACCTTCCCATCCTTCTTCGGAATTGGCACAATGTTGGTTAACCATGTCGGATATTCTACTACCCGAAGAACCTTAGCTTTGACCTGCTTGGTGACTTCTTCCTTGATTTTCAAGCTCATGTCAGGCTTGAACTTTCTGAGCTTTTGCTTTACCGGCGGACATGTTGGATCGGTTGGCAGTTTGTGAGCCATAATGGATGTACATAGACTAGTCATATCATCATACGACCAGGCAAATATGTCCTCATACTCTCTCAGAAGTTTTGTGTACCCTTCCTTTTCTGACGATGACAAATGAACACTAATGCGCGTTTCTTTGACATTTTCTGCATCTCCCAGGTTAACAACCTCAGTCTCGTCCAGGTTGTACTTAGGTCTATTCTCGAAATTCTCAACTTCTTTAACAATCTCTTCCGGTATATCATCTTCCTCTGAATCTATGTCCGTTTGTTACGTTGTCTCGTTGCATGTCACAGTCATTGGTTCATCAAGACAAGTAATAGTAATGTTGCATAAATAAAGTAATGAGAAAAAATAATAAGAGTACGATTTGTAAGGAAAATTGAAATGCTTTGATAAACTCATAACTATTTTGAACATTGGAGATCTTATTGCGAAATTTAAAAATGCAAAAAGAAAGTTAACTAGTGAAAATAAAAGATAATGCATGTTGCTTTGTTCAGCCTTGCTACCCCGAAGCTTTCCGGGCTCTGGTGGTTCTGATGGTCCAACTATTGAGGTACGCTCCTCAGCTTACGGCCTGTATGGAAGGGCCTTCCTCCTCCTCCTCCTCAAAAATGACACAACAATCCATATCATCACCTTCTAGGAACAAATTCCTCACTGCTACCAGTGCTTCCTCTTCTTTCGACCCATAGATAACATTGGTTGGCTGGAAAGTCTACTCTAAATGTGGTATCGGCTGATCCAATGGGTAGTAAGGACCGCGCCATGGTGGCGACCAGTTGTTGAATTCCTCCTAAGTGTATTCATACCCTAAACCAAAGGTGGTACCATGTTTTTTAGTTTGATAGGCTTGGCGATAGGTTCTTGCCAAGTCCTTTGCTAGGTTCATATCCACACCAGTTCAATATGCTTTCAATCTTGTTGTCCCACCACTTGTCCTTATCAACGGCGTTGACTCGCTCGATGCGGTGATAGGTCTCCCCGCCTATTCTTCTTTTGTCTCCAATTGCTGGGATGGTCTAGCGGCTGTATATAGGATTATAACCGTCACCATGAATGATCACCTCTTGGTAGTTCCATTAAAACTTCACTGCCTGATGTAGCTTTGATGCTACGACCCCGGCGGCATGAATCCACGGTCGTCCCAACAACAAATTGTAAGATGCTGGCACGTCTATCACTTGAAAATCAACATCGAACAAAGTAGGCCCCATTTGCAAGCACAAACTAATTTCCCCAATGGTGGACCTTAGGGAACCGTCGAAAGCTTTGACGTTGATGGCCCCGTCCTTGATCTCATGCAGACCTTTTCCCAATGTTCTTAGTGTTACCATTGGGCAAATGTTGAGGTTGGACCCTCCATCAATCAGGATTCTGGTGATAAACTAATCTTCGCATTGCACGGTGATGTGCAACGCCTTATTGTGACTCAAACCTTCTGGTGGCAGTTCATCTTCATAAAAAGTGATCTTGTGACTCTCCAACACCTGCCCTACCATGTTTGCCATTTCTCCTCCGGTGATGTTGCTTGCTACATATGCCTCTCTCAACACTTTTAACAAGGCATTTTTGTGTGCATCGGAACTTTGCAGCAAAGCCAGGATAGAGATTTGTGTCGGTGTTTTGTTCAGCTGATCAATGACTGAGTATTCCTTGGCTTGTATCTTTTTCCAGAGATCATCGGGCCCGATTTCAGTGATAGTCGGCCGACTAGAGGCCTGCTTGCTTGACTCAGCCAAGTATTCCGGAGTATAAACCCTGTCGGTTCTTGTCATACCCTGTGCCACAACTGCTTCCCCGAACTTGGCTTTCCCTTTCCTTCTTACCTCGATTGTGTAGTCCCAAGGTATGGCATTTGTATGGAATGGCGTTATAGCCGACATTGCTACTGGAATGGGCACCTTTACTCCAAACGGAGCATCTGTTTTGGAAAGTAACACAACAACTTCAAAGGGTACAGGTGCATTTGCTGGAGACCCAAACTCGACCTCAATCGGCACTAGCGTCTTTGCAGAAGAGGGTGCTTCAAACGCAAGTGGCATGGACATATTCACCTCGGCATCCCTAGAAGGCTGAATCTGGACTACAATCGGATTAAGGTGACTGTTGGTTTCTTTGGATCGTTGCCTTCCGTAATCAAACTGATCGATCCCTTGGGGTCCCAGTCATCCTCTACTTCAATCAGGTGAACACCCCCACCCTTGTGGTCTGGTAGAGGGTTATTGCGGACATTCGGAGCAGGTTCCTTCACCACAATAATCTTGTTATCAATCAGTGTCTGGATCTTATCTTTCAGAGAGCGGCATTCATCAATGGTATGCCCTTTCATGTCGGAATGGTATGCACAGGATTTATTTGGATTGACCTATTGGGAAGGGTTTTCAGGGGTTATAGTAGGGATGGAGGTGACATAACCAGCAGCTTTGAGCCTTTCGTACAGCTGGTCAATTGGTTCAGCAATGGTGGTATATTGTTTGGGAGGTCTGCGGTCGAAATTTGGTCGGGGTCTAGGAAAGTTTTGGCGAGTGGGAGGTGATTGATAGGTTGGTGGTGGAGTTTGGTAAAAGGGTGAGGGTGCTTGGTAATTTGGAGTAGGTTGATATGTGAGTGGAGGCATTGGGTAGGTTTGGTATTTGACAGGGGATTTGGTTCTCTGTGCGACCATTACGGCACCTACATCCCTCTTCTTGGACGTACCACCAGACTGCAGAGTCTTGTTGGTAGCTTTCAAGGCTTCCAAGTTCGTAACCATACCACTTTTGATGCCTTCCTCGATCCTCTCACCTAGCTTGATGATGTCGGAAAATTTCTGGCCTTCAATCAGCATCAGTCTTTCATAGTATTGGGGGTCCTAAGCCCGGACAAAAAACTTGTTCATTTGTTCTTCCTCTAGAGCAGTCCTGACTTTAGCAGCCTCTGACCTCCAGCGAGTGGCATATTCACGGAATGTCTCTGTGGGCCTTTTCTTTAAATTCTGAATATAGAACACATCCGGTGCGTTTTCAGTGTTGAACCTGAATTTGTCCATGAAGTCAGACGCCATACTTACCCAGTTCGACCACTTCTTTGGGTCTTAGCTAATGTACCAAGACAGAGCATCTCCTTTCAGGCTCCTCATGAAAAGTTTCATTCGGATCCTTTCGTCCTTCCCTACTCTGACCAGCTTGTCGCAGTACGTTCTCAAATGAACTCTAGGATCCCCTATACCATCAAATATCTCGAACTTAGGAGGTTTGTACCCCTCTGGCAGTTCGACATCTGGTTGTATACAAAGGTCTTCATAGTTCAACCTCCCAATCCCCTTGCTTCCTTCGACACCCTGAATTCGACTAGTCAATTTCTTGAGTTCTGCAACAAGGTTCCTGATGAGTGAATCTTTGTCATTAGACTCAGATGTGCTTGAGACGGGTTGGATGGAGTGCAGCATGGTTTCCACATAGATGGGTTGTTATGGTGAGTGTGGAAATGGTCATTTGTGGAGTTCAAAGGTTCCGGGATGAGCAGTGGAGTATTGTTGGAAGTGTAGCAAGTATTGCAGTGATGGTGAGGAGCGGGATGGTTTTGTGGTTTCGAGATATTTTGCGGAGGTATGGGGTTTTGAGTTCTTGGAAAATTGACATCTGGGGTGGTGAGGGAAAATGACAAGCCTTCCAAGTTTCGGACCTGATCAAGTTCAACCTGAAATTTCAACAGTTTCTGCTCGAGTTGGGACGCACTTTCTTTGGAGACCTAAGTACCCTGAGTGATTTCTACCCATTCAACCAAGTTTTCCTTTCTGATGTTGCTCAAATCTTCCATCTTTTCCTTGTTCTTGTTTCTGACGGGACTAGGAGGAGGAGTGGGTGGAGGGCTCTTAGATCTTGTGGAATATGATGATGATGCCAGAGTGCACGAACTAACCTTTGGGGGAGAGGAATAAAACAAAAAGTAAAAACAAAAGGTAACAAGTTAGTGAGGATTATAAGAAAAGATGTTGCGATATTTAAATACATAGTGCAAGAATGTAAATCGTGTCCTAATTTAGGAGCCTCGTTGTGCCCGAGGTAGGCCTAGCAACAAGTTGATTTGGAGAACTTAGAATGCTAAATGCCTCATTTTATTGATAAAAATAAGACGAATCCCAAAACGACATTAAATAACAGAAGATAAGAAGTCACTAATGGCCATTGGCCTTATTATATTCATAAAACGAAAAGATAAATTCCTATCTACTTGGTCCCAGAAGGACCTTCCCCAAACTCGGCATCTTTGGCTCCATCGAACAGCTGCACCAGCTTGCGAAGTCCTAACAGCAAGTAGGCTCTAGCTAGGTGCCCACCTTCGTTTCCCTCAGCAATCTGGCAGTCCTCGATCCTCCTGATGAATTTCCTTTCCAGCTCTACTAAACCCCGCTCCAAGTACCCCAGTTTCTTGTTGGCACTGACAGCCATGTATTTCCACTCTTCAATCAACTTTTGGTTGGATTCTTGAGTTTTACGATGCTCACTTTCGCATTCCTGAATCCTCTTGCGCAGTTGGTTGTACTTAACCTATGCTTCAGCCTTTTCATCGATGATCATGTGACCTCGAACAAACCCGGGTTGACCCAGACCATTGTGGTTATCTTCCAGCCAACCTGAATAGTAGGGAGAGCAACCGGCGTGGTACCTATCAGGCTCAATGGTATCTCTTCCCATGATGATTTTGAAGTGCCACATGTGTTGAGTTTGGCACTTGTAAGGGCTGTCATCAGCTTGGAAGTCGGCTCGAAAGTGACTCATCTTGTCGACCCTTGGTATAACCTGCTTCCTACCTGCCTGTCTCATGACTCAGAGAGGGACATAAGGGTAGGTTCTCCTCAAACCAATCAGTATCAGAAACGGTGCATCCCTGGATCGGGCAATAAATTCCTCAGTAGGGAACCACTCGAACATCCATTGTATTTGGTTTTCTGTCAGATTTTCAAACAACTCCACCCATCCCTTGGCATCTTCTAGTTGAGCAAACATGTCGGGCATATAGTTCATTTGCCTTGGCTGATTGAAGGCAATATGATCATCCCAGTCCCTACGCTGAATCTCTTGTCGATATTCGCCTTTTTGGAGGTGCTCCATGAGCCAGAGTTGGAGTATCAAGTTGCAACCCTCAAAGTGTTTGGCCCCTCGTTGACAGTTTTCCAGGGCTCGGTACATTTCTGCAATGATCATGGGTACTATGCTAAATGGTTGCCTGCCAATTCCCTCCATTAAGGTTTTTGTGACCATGGTTAGCATGGTGTGGATCTTTGCTTTCTTCATAGGAAACACTATCATTCCCAGGAAACAGAACATGAAGACAAAGACCCTTCGGTGAATATTCCCCACTGATATGAGGGCGAATTCATCAGGATAAGTGCGATAGGACTTTTTATGACCGTACCTCTCATACAAGTAATCAAAAGGAATGTACGACTCTTTCAAATAGGTCAAGTCTGGATTCTTCTTTAGACCTATCATTTTGAGAAAACCTCTACCCTTGCAATTTTATGGCATTAACAAACCCGGAGTCTCCCATGGTATACCAGCGAGTCCTCCTATTTCTTCTAGCAAGGGTGCCATTTCGATGTCCCCGAAGTGGAACACAAACCTATCGCCATCCCAGAATTGAGTAGCAGCTTCTATGATTTTGTTATTGGGTTGGATTTCTAGAAGAGAAGGTAAATTTACTAAGTATTTCCGTACAAGAGCCTGATCCCTAGAATGGAGATCTTCCCACCAGTTTAATAATTTTGGGTGGATGTTGGTGACCATGCCGAATCTGGGGACTTCGTGCCTCATTTTCTGCAAGACAAAAATGTTAGGCCCTTACCCCCACCAGACTCGACTATTAAATATCAATAATTGGCATAAAAAGCATTTAGTTCTCCAAATAAATGCACAAAACGTGGTAGTGTCCGTTTGGGGTTTTGAGGAAACCCAGTGGACTTTGGACAAAGCTACCTCAAAAGAGTCATTATGCGGACAACATAACTGACTCGGCTAGGTTTGACCATGATGAATGCATAATTAAACAAAGTAAAGTTTCTATGGGGTATTAGATTGGTACCCTTTAGCGGACAACTCAAGAGAGAAAGGCACGGAACCGTCGACTACACCGTTGATCGACTGGTTTTACCGCAAATATGCCTTTGCCGAATTTAGGGGGTGATAATATCGGAAGGGCACAACCACTCATTACAAGCGTTGATATGGTATTTTGTTTGGCACGAGTGGAATATGATATTGAATATGCAATTACAATAATCAAACAAGTTGTCACGTATTTGTACGTTCATAAAGTAAAAATTAAAATAATTCCTCAAAATTTACAATGGTAGTAAAGGAAAGTAGTAAAGGAAGGAAGTAAAGAAACAAAGGAAAGAAACAAAGAGCCAAGTCAGTTTCGTAATAGAAGAGGGAAATAAATACTTAGAGGCATTAAATAAGGACATGTAAATAAACGTAAAGCCACAAATAGCATGAAATGGTAAAAGCCTAAAGACAATATCCCCAACAGAGTCGCCATGCTGTCGCGCCCCCTTTTTCTTGCGAAATCAGGTTTATGACATTGACAACTCTTTTAACGGGTATTAAAAGAGAAGAGTCGCCACCTAATGATTAAAGTGCATTAGGACACTAAGAAGACTTTGATTTAGAAAACCAGAGATGGGGTAAGGGCTTGAAATTATTCTGAAGGGAAGGTGTTAGACACCCCTCAGGATCCACTAGTGTGGTTCCCGGCCATCCTATAATTGTGACTTTAAGTACAAGCAACATGTAGGCAAGTAAGACTTTCAAATAAGAGGGGATTTTTACACAACGGATTACAAATAAGCAAAGTAAAAGAAAAGTCAATTTTCCTTTAAAGAAACAGTTTTGAAAAAATTAAAAGAAAGAAAGCAAAGGAAGAGAAAGGGGGAGGGGGGATCCTAGGTTTATTAATAATATGGATCACATCAATGCAATACCTGGTAATCACTCCTCAAAAGAGGGGTTACACGTGGCATTAGCACACCGGTCATTATATCCATATCTACCCTTTCCCACCCTGTTAAGGTATTAAAGCACGGAATGGTCTCGTTTACTTATTGCATGCTATTACCCACCCCAATCCTATCAGTCTCGGAGGCATTTAAGACTACTAATCCTAAAGGAAAGGGATGTTGGACTTTTATGGTTTAAAAAGGACAAAATTCTAAGGAGACAATCAAAAACACATATAACAAATCTGGGGAAAGCACATAAACAACTAAAAGGCTCAAACAGGCCTCCTCAACTAAAGAAAACTATTTTAGCATGTCTTGCACATACTGGTTAGGGTCTGATTAAACTTAAAATGCAGAAGTGCAGAAAACCCTATGAGCAGGACATCTACCCCTTGCATGCATGGTTACCCCTCCCTTTTCACTAATCACCCCAAACGTTTATTACAAAGTTATTACAATCCAAAAATAAAATAGAGAAAATACATCAGAAAATTGTAAATTACAACCAAGGAGAGACTGATTCAAACTTCCTGTCTGAAGTATGAAGTAAACCAACTCCCAAGATCAAGATCCAAAGCCTTTCTCTCATTTGGATGTGTCAGAGTTCCCTAAGAGCCTCATATGGACTCCGGGCAGTGCTCACATCCAAATGCATTGCAAAATTAAGTCATAGTGCAGTGTGGAAGGGCCAGCCCTCAAGTGTCCAAGTTCAGAGGGAACTCAAGGTCCCAAGGCAAGGCTCACAGGAGGGGGCAGAACTTAGAAGCTAAGAGTGAGTGCAAGTGCAGAGTTCTGAGAGGGGGGAAAGGGGAAGTGGCAAAGAGGCAAGGACATGCTAGTGGGCATACCCAGCAATGGGAAATGCTGGCACACGCCACAAGTCTGTTAGAACACATTGTTTTAGAGGTTAGGATCCCCTAAGGGATCAAGCTCAAACCATGAACAATAAATTGCATATTGCCATGTTTTAAACTATAACTCAAAGCACATAAAGGGAAACAAGGGCAGGGATTCACAGCAGAAACAGGCAAAAGAAATTAACATGCTAGTTAAATATTTAATTCTACAGTAGTAGAAAGTAGACATGGATACAGAAAGCTATAAGTAAACATATTGTGAAGATGCTAAAGCTTAAATTATGGGCATAGTAGTTTCAAAGAAACGAGTAAGAAGAAAGAAGTAGTCTTGTAAAAGCCAAAGTGCAAACAGGAAGTCAGAACACTATAAGTATGAGTTTAGAAGAGAATTGTGAAATTGTGTAGTGTGTTCTTTGTGAAAAGGAGTCGTGCCTTTTATAGTGTAGAAAGCAAGCAGAAATAAGGTAAGAGAATAGTTTGAAAATTGTTTGTCAATCAATTACACAAGGTTTCCCTTTAATTAAGGGATTCAGATTTCAAACGGGTAAAATTAATTAAGGAAAGAAATAAATCAAACACTTTGTGCAAAGTAGTAAATTAGAGGCAAATACATAAAGGTTATTTAAGGACAGGGTCTTGACAGTACACGGTTTGTGCAAATAAGGCCAGGGAATCAGTTAACAGCCAGGAAATCAGAGATCACAGATTTGGTATGAATGAACTAAGTCAGAAAGGTGGAAAAGGTTTTAACTTAAGGAAAATTAGTAACAATCAATTAGACCTATTAAAAAGGAATTCTGTATCAATCACTAGTTTGAAAACCTCTTTGAAGAAAGAATCAACATATATAAAAAGCATACAAACACATTTAAACATGAAAGAAATTTGTCATGCCCTTGCAAAATCAGTAGAAAGAATCCAGTGTAGAAGAATTTAGCAAAAAGGTTCAGCATTGTATGAAAACAAAGGCATCCAAACTCAGTTCAGAGATTCAAAAATTAGTCTGAAAGAGTTAAGGGTTCTTAAAAATAAAACCCTAGTTCACATAATCAAAACTCAGCGGAATCCCCAAATTCTAAGGTTTCCACCTTGAATTTGATACAGAGATAAGGATGCAAGTAGTCGAAGCATACTCAGAGGTTTCTTTCAGAAACTCATGAGAAAACATGCAAACAAGTTAAAAGGTCCAAGCAAAATGTGAGACTAATTTGAGGCATAATGAAAGAACAACTGATAGTAGAAGAAACAGTAGAGGCAAAACATGCTTAAGAAGGTTTTTTAGAAAAACTTAAACAAGATAAATAATAAGAACACTTAAGAACATGGTAGAAGGAAGCAATAGGCGAAGCATATCAGATCGTAGTGGAAGAAAATAACAAAGCATAGTGAAAAGCATACATGCACATAGTGTAGAAATACAGTAGAAGAACATGCGTGGTAAAAGAACAACAAAAGAACACAGTAGAGACAAACATACACAAAGGAAAAGGAAAAGAAAAGTCAAAGAAACACTTTAAGCATTTTAAGAAAACCCTAAATCGGAAAGAAGTGATTTTGAAAGTAATTTTTGAAAGAAAAGTTGGGAAAATCGTTTGAAAAATCAAGTAGAGCATAGATACATAACAGATCTAAAAATATCGGAGAAAACCTCGAAGAGTTAGGGTTTTAGAAGAGCCCTAGAAATGAGAAAGGCTTGGGAAAAGGTCCGATCTGAGTTAGAAAAGTCAGAACCAGGCTCGAAACACCATTGTACGCCGGAGCAAGGCCGGAGATGGCCGTAGAACCTTGAATCGGCGGAGATATAAGCGAAAACCTTCGAGGTCAGACCTCGAATCTTCAAGTATCAAGTGTATAAGAGCAAAGGGAAGTGAGTTTAAGACTCCCATGGCCTGAGAGGCCATGGATTCCAGTGGTTTCAAGGTTTGAAGACGGTGAGAGGGGCTAGGGTTAGGGAATGTTCGAGAGAGTCTGAGAGAGGAGAGGATTTTAGAGGCAGAGGGTTAGGGGAAAATGATTTTAGGGTTGGGTGTTTGTGAATTTAAAAAGGAAAGGAATGATTGTGGTCGTTAATCAAAATGATCAACTACCTGGATCAAAAGGGGAGGTCGGGCGGGTTAGATTAGTTGGGTCAGGGGCGAGTTAAATTGAAATTGGGCCGGTCAATTTGGGATTTGAAATTGGGTTAATTGGGGGGTTGATTCAGGCTATAATTGAAATGAAATAGGGCTAGCATTTAAATAACCACTTTCTCCCTTTTATTTAATGAAAAATAGTAAAATAATTTCTGAAAATATATTAAAGGTACTAACATAATTAATAATATATAAATATTAAATTAAAAATACTGGACCAAATTTCATAAGTATAAAATGAAATTAAATCTTAAAATAGGCTAAAATTGCAATTATATGCAATTTAGCCTTAAAATACAAAATAAATTTGTAAAAATGTGCAAAAATTACCTTAGCTATATTTTGGTATAAATATGAGAATAAAATACATTAATCACCAAAATGATAATTTGAGGAACAATTATTGGTTTTTGTACTGTTAAAATAGGGCAATAAATTGATTTAAAAATTAGAAAAAATACTAAAACACTTGGGCATACTTATATATGCATATATATGCTATTTTGAAAGTATTTTGAATATATAAAATATACAAGGAAAAACTAGGTATCAACATCATCCAGGATACTGCTGGCAAGAAGGACCGTAAGAAGAAGAGGAATGCCACCAACAAAAGCTGGAGGTTTCACCCGAAGTTGTGTCAAACAAAGGGCTTACATACCAAGAACCATCTTCCACTGAGATGAGTGAGGATGAAGTCGAAGTCCTGCCCTAAGACGTCTCACTTCGTAGATTGTGGGTGATGAAGATAAACACAGGGATGAACGTCGTAGAGGTCTTTGGCCAACGCTTGGAGAAGGTGGAAGGCACCCTTAGTGTTATTAAGGGACACACTCTTGAAGAGATTAAGAGTATCCAAGATGACCCTGAGGGACTTACACAATCGGAGATGGAACTAAAGCAAACCATCACTGCCTTAGAATGCAAACTCATGGAGGATTGAGTACTATCAATGTTATGAAGGCAACGATAGAGTCACTCAAGGAGAATATTGATGGGCATGACCGAGGCAGCCAGCAATGTTGTGGTGACAAGGGGGGCCGAGATCAAGGCTCCCAAAACCCCGGTGTTTAAAGGTGTTCGTGATGCACAAGAAATGGAAAACTTCCTTTGGCACTTGGAGAACCTAATTTCAGACCTGGAAAAGTGAGGGACGACGAGGCCAAGATCAACACTATCGTGTTGTACCTCTCAGAGATTGTCATGCTATGGTGGATAAGGAAGATGGCCGATGTGGATAAAGGTCTATGTACTATTAGCATGTTGGATTAGTTCAAAGACGAGTTCAAGTGATAATCTTTCCAAACGTCTTGTATGAGGCAAGGTGCAAGCTTAGGGAGTTGAAGCAAAATAGGGAGTATACATGACTATGTGAAAGAGTTCACTACCCTTATGTTTCAAATCCCCAACCTGACCAATAATGACTTGATGTTCCAGTTCATAGACGGGTTGCAAAATTGGTCTAAGTAGGAGGTTCAACATCGGAAAGTTGCGGATAAAGACCAAGCCATAGTGGAGGCCGAATCATTGATGGATTTCATGCATTACAAACACGATAAAGGAAAAAGTCAAGGATCAAAGGTTCACAATGTCAAAGTTGGGGGAGACCGTGGCAAAGTCAAGGAGATACAACAAAAATACTCCATGATTGAAGATTCCAAAAAGTCGACTGGCCGTCAGGGCTACGCCGAGAAGAAGGCGCGGGCCAAGAAAAAGGGATGCTACATATGTGGAGGGCCACATGGCTTCAAGAATTGTCCCGATCTAAAGAGCCTCGGCACCATGGTCCGTGAACGGAAGGGAGTTAAGAAGACATCAACTAGCCAACGTAGACGAGGCCATAGCGATAGCCGAGTCACTTGTTGACTTCAAGATGAAGCCTGCCAAGTCCAAATAAGGCAATGCCGACAGGGGTGGGGGAGTTCATGAAAAGGAAAAAGAGAAATATAAAACCGAGATATACAAGGAGGATGACGATATTGTTAAGATACGCAATGCCTCAATGTACTTGACCAAGGTTGTCACGTTGGGGTAGCATCGAAAGTGTGGAAACATGGAAAAAAGGGTTATGCAAGATTGATACGTAAGAGCAGTTCAATAAGGGAGCTCCGACAGATGGCCACAATTCAAGAGTATATGCGCGAGTTCACTACCTTAATGCTGCAAATCTCGTCGGTGTCCGAGGAAGATTCTTTCTTCTCCTTCATGGATGGGTTACAACTAAGGGAATGGCAAACAACGGAGAAATTAACGCTGCCAACATCCAATCCAACCTCATCCAGGATACAGATGGCAAGAAGGACCATAACAAGAAGAGGAATGCTACCAACAAAAGCAGGAGGTTCCACACAAAATTGTGTCAAATGAAAGGCTTACATCCCAAGAACCATCTTCCATTGAGACGAGTGAGGATGAAGTGGAAGTCCTATCCGAGGATGTCTCGCTCGGTAAAGAGTGGGTGATGAAGATGAACATAAGGATGGACGTCGTGGAGGTCTTTAGTCAACGCTTGGGGAAGGTGGAAGACACCCTTAGCATTCTTAATGGACACACTCTTGAAGAGATTGAGAATATCCAAAATGACTTGGAGGGACGTACACAATCCGAGATAGAACTAAGGCAAACCATTACTGCCTTAGAATGAAAACTCATGGAGGATTTGAGTACTATCATGTTATGAAGGCAAAGATAAAGTCACTCGAGGAGTATATTGATGCTGGCGTGACCGAGGTAGCCAGCAATTTTGTGGTGACAAGGGGGGCCAAGATCAAGGCTCCCAAACCCCCGTTGTTCAAAGGTGTTCGTGATGCAAAAAAGTGGAAAACTTCCTTTGGCACTTGGAGAACCTAATTTCAGACCTAGAAAAGTAAGGGACGACGAGGCCAAGATCAACATTGTCACGTTGTACCTCTCAGAGACTGTCATGCTATGGTGGAGAAGGAAGATAGCCGATGTGTATAAAGGTCTATGTACTATTAGCATGTTGGATTAGTTCAAAGACGAGTTCAAGTGACAACTCTTTTCAAACGTCTTGTATGAGGCAAGGTGCAAGCTTAGGGATTTGAAGCAAACAGAGAGTATACATGACTATGTCATGGAGTTCACTACCCTTATGATTCAAATCGCCAACCTGACCAATGATGACTTGATGTTCCACTTCATGGAGGGGTTGCAAAATTGGGCTAAACAGGAGGTTCAACCTGGCAAGTTGCGGATATAGACCAAGCCATAGTGAAGGCTAAATCATTGATGGATTTCAGGAATGACAAACACGACAAAGGCAAAAGGCAAGGATCAAAGGTTCACAATGTCAAAGGTGGGGGAGGCCGTGGCAAAGGCAAGGAGATACAACAACAATACTCCAAGACTCAAGATTCCAAAAGGTCGAGTAGCCGTCAGGGCTATGCCAAGAAGAAGGTGCAGGTCAAGAAGAAGGGATACTACATATGTGGCGGGCCACACGGCTTCAAGAATTGCCCCGACCTAAAGAGCCTCAGCACCATGATCCGTGAATGGAAGGGAGTTAAGAAGACATCAAGTAGCCAATGTGGAAGAGGCCATAGCGATAGCCGAGTTGCTCGTTAACTTCAAGATGAAGCCTGCCAAGTCCAAATAAGGCAATGCCGATAGGGGTGGAGAGATCATGACAAGGACAAAGGGAAATATATAGCCGAGATATACAAGGAGGATGATGAAATTGTTAAGATACGCAATGCCTCAATGTACTTGACCAAGGTTATCGCATTGGGGTAGCGTCGGAAGTGTGCCAACATGGAAAAAAGGGTTATGCAAGATTGAGACATGAGAACAATTCAAGAGTTGAAGAAAAATTCTACTCGATGAATGTGGTGTAAGATTCTAGGGCAAAGCTAAGAGAGCTCTGACAGACGGCAATAATTCAAGAGTATGTGCGCGAGTTCACTATCTTAATACTGCAAATCTCATCATTGTTCGAGAAAGATTCTTTATTCTAATTCATGGATGGGTTGCAACTAAGGGAATGGCGAACAACAGAGAAATTAATGCTGCCAACACCTACTCAAATGTCATCCAGGATACTACTGGCAAGAAGGACCGTATCAAGAAGAGGAATGCCACCAATAAAAGCAGGAGGTTCCACCCGAAGTTGTGTCAAACGAAGGGCTTACATACCAAGAACCATCTTCCACTGAGACGAGCCAGGATGAAGTGGAAGTCCTTCCCAAGGATGACTCGCTTGGTAAAGAGTGGGTGATGAAGATAAACATGGGGATGGACGTCATGGAGTTCTTTGGACAATGTTTGGGGAAGGTGGAAGGCACCCTTAGCATTCTTAAGGGATACACTCTTTAAGAGATTGAGAGTATCCGAAATGACTTGGAGGGACATACATAATCCGAGATAGAACTAAGGCAAACCATCACTGCCTTAGAGTGCAAACTCATGGGGGATTGAGTATTATCGATGTTATGAAGGCAAAGATAGAGTCACTCGAAGAGCATGTTGATGTTGGCGTGACCGAGGCAGCCAACAATGATGTGGTGACAAGGGAGGCCAAGATCAAGGCTCCCAAACCCCCGGTGTTCAAAGGTGTTCGTGATGCATAAGAAGTGGAAAACTGTCTTTGACACTTGGAGAACTAATTAAGACATGTCAAAGTGAGGGATGACGAGGCCAAGATCAACACTGTCGTATTGTAACTCTCAGAGATTGTCATGCTATGGTGGAGAAGGATGATGGCCGATGTGGATAAAGTTCTATGTGCTATTAGCATGTTGGATCAGTTGAAAGTTGAGTTCAAGCGACAATTCTTTCCAAACGTCTTGTATGAGGCGAGGTGCAAGCTTAAGGAGTTGAAGCAAACAGGGAGTAAACGTGATTATGTCAAGGAGTTCACTATGATTCAAATCCCTGACCTGATCAATGATGACTTGATGTTCCACTTCATGGACGGGTTGCAAAATTGGGCTAAGTAGAAGTTGCAATGCCGGCAAGTTGCGGATATAGACCAATCGACAGTGGAGGCTGAATCATTGATGGATTTCAGGCATGACAGACACAACAAAGGCAAAGGCAAGGATCAAAGGTTACAATGTCAAAGGTCGGGGAGACCGTGGCAAAGGCAAGGAGATACAACAATAATACTCCAAGACTCAAGATTCCAAAAAGTCGAGTGTCCACTAGGGCTACGCTGAGAAGAAGGCGCGGGCCAAGAAGAAAGGATGCTACATATGTGGAGGGCCACACGGCTTCCAGAATTGTCCTAACCTAAAGAGCCTCAGCACCATGGTCCATGAACGGAAGGGAGTTAAGAAGACATCAAGTAGCCAACATGGACAAGGCTATAGCGGTAGCCGAGTCACTCGTTGACTTCATTATGATGCCTGCCAAGTCCAAATAAGGCAACATCAAGAGGGGTGGGGGAGATCATGACAAGGACAAAGGGAAATATATAGCCGAGATATATAAGGGCAATGGAAATGGGCTATCCCATAACAGATAGGGGTCTAAGAAATACGGCAAGGGGCCAAAAAACGGTAGCAAGTACATGCCTAAAGGATGGTGCTACTTCTTTAAATGATCACATCGGGCAAGTGAATTCCAAAAAACGGGGAAGCTTGCAGCAATGATTGAGAACTTTGCTCAAACACACAAGGGTGACATAGGAGGGCCACCTGCATTGGAGGCATGCACTTGGAATCTAAGCCGAAACTAGGGGATACCAAAGCCTATCTTGGCACCATGCAAATAGAGCATGGTGGCAGTAAAGAATGTTGGGCAGTCATAGTTGAAGTGGATGGTGTCACACCTCCTTTTTCCGACCCCGCGAAGGGCGAAGGAGTTTTTCCCAATTAAAGGACAATCGAAACGGGATTGGTGTAATTATTTCAGAGTCGCCACTTGGGAGATTTAGGGTGTCCCAAGTCACCAATTTTAATCCCGAATCGAGGAAAAGAATGACTCCATATTACAGTCTGCGTACCAGAAACCCGGATAAGGAATTCTGTTAACCCGGGAGAAGGTGTTAGGCATTCCCGAGTTCCGTGGTTCTAGCACGGTCGCTCAACTGTTATATTCGGCTTGATTATCTGATTTTATACAAGTGTGAACTTATGTGCAAAATTTAACTTTTAACCGCTTTTATCATTTACTATTTTTATCAAGAATTGCAACGTTGTGAAAATGTATCTCGAACCGCGTTACAATCAATGTACCCGTGGTCGTCGACACACTTTGACTCCGTTGAGATTTGGATTTGGGTCACATCAATGTGCACCCGATTTTAAGGAAATTAAATTATTAAAGGCGCGCCTAAAGCGACTAGCGTATTTATTTTGGGTAGGACCGTGGAATTTTACTAAACGGTCCATCCCGAAGTCTAAACAATTTTTAAAACAAATATTTACTGAGGGCCCCGCAATTTGTATTTTTATTCGGCGAGGCTCATCCCCTTCTCATTTTTTAAGGAATTTGCAACGTCATGGAAATGCATCTCGGGCCACGCCGCAATCAATGCGCCCGTGACTAGAGACATGTTTCGACTCCGTTGGGATTTGGATTTGGGTCACATAAATGTGCACCCGAGTTTAAGAAGGTAAGGTTCATTAAAGCGTATCCTAAAGAGACTAACATGTTGTTATTTTAGGAGGGTTGTGAGATTTGCTAAACAACCCGTCCTGGAAACTAAATGCTTCACTAATATACATTTAACAAGGGCCCCGCATCTGCGTTTTGTTTATTTTTATCGAGGCTCATCTCGTTGTTATTTTTAAAGGATATCCTATAGCACCTACGTTTCTTGTCGTGTTTGTCTCTATCAATTGAAAGCAGTAAATAGCCTTAGTCGATTATAAAACCGGATTTAAAATGCTTTTTACAGAATAATAAAACGTGACTTAAAATGCTTTTACAGAATAATAAAACGTGACTGCACTTATGGACAACTAGTCGCAAATTATGGGCCCAGACTAGCTCATGCGAGATGGCCAGACTTGGGCCCTGTTTTCCGATACAGGCCTAGCTGATTTTTCGATCTGGGCTCGGCCTTCCCGAGGTTGAGGCCTAGAACTGATTCTTTGTTCTTTATCAATTTATATGTGACAAACTAGCAAAAGGGGAAAGAACTTTAACTCATGTGGATAGTTTTCCTATTTTGGCCTACATTACAACATATATGGCAAAGTAAACTAAATCTGAGATGCAAACTAATTCATTGAAACCACCTTTATCTACAGCATACATATACAATTATCATTCGCTACCCTACATTGACATCTACTATGCTTGCAAGCTAACTTCAGTATCCCAAAATATGAGCTATTAGACATTACATGACATTCAACACACCAGGACATATATATAAACAACATCTGCGGATCTTCTCTTTTATACTCATTGCTCAAACTTTCGAGTTACATTGGTAGTGTAATTGTGTACCTGGTATGGAGGACAAAGAAGAAAGGAATGATCAGCTGGGCAATATGCAGTAAATTCAGCAGCAGCAGACACACAGCAACAACACAGCAACAACCAACTAAACCAAGTGTTTTCCACAGCCAACAGATAACCAACAAGGTCTCCCAGAATACAAGGAGAACCAACAAATAGTCGAGCACCAAGTGAGCAATCCCAGGAAAGAATAATGAAACCACAGCAATGACTGAGTGTTCAATGCAGCAAAACCACCAGTTCAACAACCACAAACAGCTCAATCAATGCAAACAATAGAACTTGGCCAAGACAGCTTGACCAATATGCACTCTTATACAACTTTCAGGCAGCGTTTGGTTACAATGTTTATTGGAAACTACCTTATGCTTTTCAGTTTTCTTTACACTCACTAGACCTCTCTTCAGACTAAAAGTTCCAGCCTCAAGACTAAAAATTCTAGTCTTTTCTCTCTCTTTTTCTCAAGACTAAAAGTCCAGCCCCTTTTAAGTTCTCAAATGGCCTATTTATAAGCCAAATGACTCGGTGCAGCTAGGCTGCCCTCATGCTGCAACTTGCAGCCTGCCCATACCCTGTTAAACCCATGCCTAAGCATCTTTTGTGCCAGCCCCTTTGTTCCCCACGCCTGGTTTTTGTTTAATCCAGAATCATGGGCTCATTTTATTATTCATTTTAAGCTCCATACCCTTGTGTCTTGTTCCCCATTGGTATTAGTTTAATCCCAACTTAATACCCTACTTGTCAGCCCATTTACACTAATCTTTTCTGTCTTTTTCAACACCCCAGAATACCCCTGCTTAACCTTGATTATTACTGCCCTACCTATTGCAGCATCAGGGCAGTTTTGAACTGATGAAAGTTCAAATACAAGGCTGCCTGGACTGAACCTTTCCAGTCATTTTTACAATGCAAACAAATCATTTTAAACAATGCTGGGGCATTCAGTTAGTGGCAACGTTCAATTAGTCATGTGACATTATTAGCTCATTTGATTCATTAGTTATAGAAAACTAATCAACGACATTTGTCGAGTCGACTATACTAATTATAGCAGGTAATAATCAGTCGCTCATATAAACAATACGTTCGGGGACCTAAAGGGCATCAGACAATTTTGTGTTCAATTACTGGGAACCTATATAAGTTTATTCATGCGACGACTATACTAATCGGACATGCTTATCATGGGATACATTTAAATCATACACAGAACACAATCGACCAAATAAAAGGTCTTTACAGAGATGAAAGAATTTAAGAAACTATCAGAAAGTAACAAACAATCAACACAAAGCATGCTAATGACTTAATCAGCAGTTGATATAAACGAAAAGGGAAAGAAAAACTTACCGACAAAGTTTGAAATCAAAATGGACCCCAAGTCAGACTCAACTTCGAACTCTTGAGGCCGAACAAACTTTAATCAGGGTGTTCTCACATGAGAACACCTTGATTAAGGTCTATTAGACCTCAAACCCTTGTCAAGACCGGCCGGATTCCAAGGCTATTAGTGTTCTAGGTTTTGGATCTCCAGATCTGATTTTTAGGGAGTTGTGGGTAGATTCGGACCAAACCAAGCTTGGTTTGGTCACGAGGAAGGTCAGGGGGGTGTCTGGTATGAAGATGGGGTAACTTGGCATAGGTCCGGGTTCGACTCAAATCTTCAAATGAAGATTCGAGACGAACGAAAGTGATTCGAGGCAAATGGATAGTAGATCCATGTTCAGGAGAGTGAGGGGGTCTTAGGGTGTTCAGGAGGTGGTCACCGGCGTTCGTGCCGCCGGCTTTAATGGCGAAGGAGACTAGGGCGGCTTGCTAGGGTTTGGGGTTCCAGCTTGGGGAAGGAGACGAGTGAGGGGTGGGGTTCGGATAGGGGGCGTGGGGTGAAGGGTTGAGTTTATATATGGGCTAGGGGTTTAGATCCTGGCCGTCAGATCAAATGAGATCTATGGCCAGGATTTAGCCACTTGGGGAAGACGGTGTCGTTTGGGTTTTGGTAGTGGGTGAGGTCGGGTAAGGCTGGATCGGGTCAAAACTGGACGGGTTTAGGGGGAAAACCGGGGTCCGTTGGATCAAGGGGTTGAACGGCTCAGATCAAATGTCTAAGACGACGTCGTTTGGGTTGAATGAGTGGCTTGATCAAGACCGTTTGTTTGAGTCAGATCAACGGCTCTAATAAGGATGCTGATACGGCGTCGTTCGAATCAACGCTTGGGCAGGCCGGATTTGGACTGGGTCTGAATGCCGGTTTTGGGCCCTTTTCTATTTCACTTTCTAGGCCCAAATTGATTTAATCCCTCTTTTCTTTGTTTTCTAATTTCATTTTTCTTTTAAACAAAAATAAAAATAACAAATAATAAAATAACGAAATTAAAACTAAACAACAATGCAACATTTTAACACGATTATCACAAAAATATTTAAGTAAGTTAAAAACCTAGAACAAACGATGCACACATATATATCTATTTTTTGAATTTTCTTTTATTGACCGGATTATGGTTTAATCATCCTAACATACATATTTTGTATTTTTGTTTGTTAATGATTAAATGCAGAAATGGACAGTCCTACAAATGACTAATAACACATGTCACGAAAACTTGAACAATTGAAACCATTTGTCACTTATTTTTATTTTCTTTTGGAGTGATTGTTGGTGAAGCAAAAATCACGTGCTTACAGTTGCCCCTCTTTGCACGAAGACACGAAGGGTTTTCGCGCAAAGATAAGCGAGCGATTTTTGCCCGCCCGAATACTCCGTGTGAAGCATTTTTTGAAAAAGATTTGACTGAACCTTTGCTTCAGAGGTTTCCTACATATCCTGGGCTGAAACAGGAATCATGTCAATGTAGTTCGGGAAATTTTGGTAGCTGGGACTACCGTGCGACTGTATTGCTTGCTGCTGTGGTGCGCTGTTGCATGCTGCTGTAGGATGCTACTGCTCAATCCGATCTCCCTGTTACATTGCTCTAAAAGGAAAAACAAGAAGTTAAGCTAGAGTATGAGATCATCTATCTCCCACTTGTTCTTGTTGTCTCGCTTTCTTGTCGGCTAACGCTTTCCTCTGACGCCTTTATTTCGTGAATTTTGGAGATGATGCTGGTCCATCGCCTTTCTGAATGCCAGTTTTCATTGTTTTGTTTGATTTGCTGGGAACATGGCTTTCTTATTTAAATCTTCCACTGGTTTCTTCAGTGGTATGTCTCTTCATCAGATTTGTTATGTTGGGCATGCCATAGCGTTCTCAAAACTGCTTCTTTTGAGACGCATTCCCTTTTCCTTTTGAATTGCGCGCTTGCTTCTGCAGTTGTCTGCTTCTCGGTGCTGGGGATTTTATTGTTTCCCGTTTGGGGCTCTCTGTTGTACCCTTCCGTCTTCAGGTGGGGTGACTGATTCCAACATCTAGAGCTAGAAATATTCCCGCATTATACTGGTGGGCGACCTAGAACTTAAAAGTACTCCCGCATTATACTGGTGGGCGACCTAGAACTTAAAAGTATTCCCGCATTATACTGGTGGGCGACCTAGAACTTAAAAGTATTCCCGCATTATACTGGTGGGCGACCTAGAACTTAAAAGTATTCCCGCATTATACTGGTGGGCGACCTAGAACCTTAAAAGTATTCCCGCATTATACTGGTGGGCGACCTAGAACTTAAATGTATTCCCGCATTATACTGGTGGGCGACCTAGAACTTAAAAGTATTCCCGCATTATACTGGTGGGCGACCTAGAACTTAAAAGTATTCCCGCATTATACTGGTGGGCGACCTAGAACTTAAAAGTATTCCCGCATTATACTGGTGGGCGACCTAGAACTTAAAAGTATTCCCGCATTATACTGGTGGGCGACCTAGAACTTAAAAGTATTCCCGCATTATACTGGTGGGCGACCTAGAACTTAAATGTATTCCCGCATTATACTGGTGGGCGACCTAGAACTTAAATGTATTCCCGCATTATACTGGTGGGCGACCTAGAACTTAAAAGTATTCCCGCATTATACTGGTGGGCGACCTAGAACTTAAAAGTATTCCCGCATTATACTGGTGGGCGACCTAGAACTTAAAAGTATTCCCGCATTATACTGGTGGGCGACCTAGAACTTAAAAGTATTCCCGCATTATACTGGTGGGCGACCTAGAACTTAAAAGTATTCCCGCATTATACTGGTGGGCGACCTAGAACTTAAAAGTATTCCCGCATTATACTGGTGGGCGACCTAGAACTTAAAAGTATTCCCGCATTATACTGGTGGGCGACCTAGAACTTAAATGTATTCCCGCATTATACTGGTGGGCGACCTAGAACTTAAAAGTATTCCCGCATTATACTGGTGGGCGACCTAGAACTTAAAAGTATTCCCGCATTATACTGGTGGGCGACCTAGAACTTAAATGTATTCCCGCATTATACTGGTGGGCGACCTAGAACTTAAAAGTATTCCCGCATTATACTGGTGGGCGACCTAGAACTTAAATGTATTCCCGCATTATACTGGTGGGCGACCTAGAACTTAAAAGTATTCCCGCATTATACTGGTGGGCGACCTAGAACTTAAAAGTATTCCCGCATTATACTGGTGGGCGACCTAGAACTTAAAAGTATTCCCGCATTATACTGGTGGGCGACCTAGAACTTAAAAGTATTTCCGCATTATACTGGTGGGCGACCTAGAACTTAAAAGTATTCCCGCATTATACTGGTGGGCGACCTAGAACTTAAATGTATTCCCGCATTATACTGGTGGGCGACCTAGAACTTAAAAGTATTCCCGCATTATACTGGTGGGCGACCTAGAACTTAAATGTATTCCCGCATTATGCTGGTGGGCGACCTAGAACTTAAATGTATTGAAATTGCTTCCCCGTTTTTTCGAGAAAATTTTCGACAATCGGCAGAAAATTTTCTGCCCCGGTTTTTGGTGACTTCCATGGCGTTGCATCTTGCTGCCATCATCAATTCTTTGCTCTCCTGCAACAGACAAAAGGATTTAGTCAGTTTTAATCGTGGCGGTAGAGGGTGCCTTTCTGGCGAGCCATTTTTCTCTCTTCCCCCTTTCTTGCTCTTTGTCCCCATAATTGGTTGGCGGGCAAAGTTGCCTGTTGGGGGTCTCTAGCCTGCTGGGGATTGGTTTTCAACTTATCCCCTTTTCTGCTTTCTCTTTAAACACATGATGTGGGAGTCTGCTTCTAACTCCCGAAACCACTCCCTTTTGGAGCTTACTTCTTCCAAAATTTCCGGGCACAATCGTTGCATTGCTTGGGACCGGCCCTTAAGACTGTTTGTATTATCCTGCATTGGGATGAATTTCCCTTCGGTTTTTGGTAGTAAGCTTTGAAAAATCCTTTAAAGACACATTTTAGGAAAAGAAATAAAGATATGGAAAGGAGAAAATCTTTCTGAACCAATATTTTGTGGGAGGAGACAATCAAAAGAACTTATCTGGAGGACACAACTGGTCCCCGTGATCATGGCGTGCACCATAGATTCCGACCCAGTCTATTTGTATCAATTGATCTGCTCGATGATTTGACTTGCTGGGGATGATAAAGGAGTGTTCATTTCGTTTCGAATGTGGTAGCTTTGCTGATCTGTCTTGTCGCCTCATAGTGCCCTTCGAGGGGTTTTCACTAATGAGACTCTCTCTTTTCTCTCATCTCCCGGTGCCTTATGGTGCCTGTGAAGGTTTTCACCAATAAGACTCTCTCATTTCATATCCCTCATCTTACATCGCCTCTCGGAGCCTGTGAAGGTCTTCACCGATAAGACTCTCTCATTTTATTTCTTTCGGGAAATCGGGGTGTTGTAGATACGTCCCTCCTTTCTGGAGATTCCCTTGACCATCAACTCATTTCCAGTCTTACGATCCTCTTCTTTGATTGGGATCAGTGTATTATCCTCGGCCTTATTCGCCGGACTTGGCATCTCTTGAACATTGATCGGGCGGTCTTTAGGAGGTTGATGTTGGTTTTGGTATGGGATTGAAGAAAAAGGCTACAAAAATGAAAACAATTTGAAGGGTGATGTGCTACAACTTTTGGAATCAAACCTTTGTTGGAACTTAAAACATAACCTCTGCCCCAGTTTTCTTGCTTGGGGAATTTATTTTTCATGCTTATGTTGAGCTATGTGTGTTACGCACATTGTGCCTATTATGCACACTATGTACATTATGCATCCTATATTTGCTATGATGCATACTATGACCGAGCCGTGAGGCGCCTACGTATCCTCTTTGAGGAATCAGGTCAAACGTAGTTCCCACGGTTTTATATTCCTTGATTTTTCTTTTCTTTCTTTTCATTTTCTTTTCCTTTTTTCTTTTTCTTTTCTTTTCCTTTCTTTTCTTCTTCTTTTTTTTTCATATCTTTCCCATTAGTGATTCCAAAAGAGGGGTATTGAAAGAATTGCTTAAGGCTCAAAGGGGGAAGCGAGGGTTAAAAGTGTTTGGGTAGAAGAAAGAATTGCCTCCGTCATCTCATTATTCAACAAATGCCAAATACAAACAAATAAACCAAAAATTGCCATAATTAAAGAAGTTACGCATAATATCTCTTGACTGCATCTGAATTGATAGCCATGTCGACACATCTACCTTCGACATCTGTCAGACACAAAGCACCGTTGGACAATACTCTGGTCACGATATAAGGCCCTTGCCAATTTGGGGCGAATTTGCCCTTTGCCTCGACCTGATGTGGGAGGATCTTCTTCAATACTTGTTGCCCTACTTCAAACTTCCTGGGGCGCACCTTCTTATTATACGCTCTTGCCATTCTCTTCTGGTACAGCTGACCATGGCACACCGCTGCCAATCTTTTCTCATCTATCAGGCTCAACTGTTCCAATCGAGCTTTGACCCATTCATCATCATCAATTCCGGCTTCAGCGACAATTCGGAGGGACGGAATTTTGACCTCCGCTGGTATCACGGCCTCAGTTCCATACATTAACAAATAAGGAGTTGTGCCTATGGAAGTCCGGACGGTAGTGCGGTAACCCAACAAGGCAAAGGGTAATTTCTCGTGCCATTGTCTGGACCCTTCCACCATTTTTCGCAGTATCTTCTTGATATTCTTATTGGCTGCTTCGACTGCTCCATTTGCCTTAGGACGATATGGGGTGGAATTGCGGTGTGTAATCTTGAATTGTTGGCATACCTCTCTCATCAAGCTGCTATTAAGATTCGCACCGTTATCCGTGATGATCACTTTTGGGATCCCAAATCTGCAGATGATATGGGAGTGAACAAAGTCCACCACTGCCTTCTTGGTTACTGATTTGAAGGTTTTAGCCTCAACCCATTTGGTGAAGTAATCAATGGTCACTAGAATGAACCTATGACCGTTGGACGCTGCTGGCTCGATGGGCCCAATGACATCCATGCCCCATGCTACAAACGGCCAGGGTGCTGACATCGTATGTAACTCTGTTGGCGGAGAATGAATCAAGTCTCCATGTATCTGGCACTGATGGCATTTCCTCACGAAAGTGATACAGTCGTGTTCCATGGTGAGCCAATAACACCCTGTTCGAAGGATTTTTCTTGCCAATACATATCCACTCATGTGTGGCCCACAAACTCCAGCATGTACTTCTGCCATAACCGTTGTTGCCTGCCTGGCATCTATGCATCTCAACAATCCCAAATTCGGGGTTCTTTTGTACAATATTCCCCCACTGAGGAAGAAACCATTCGACAACCGCCGGAGGGCTCTTTTTTGGTCTCCAGAGGCATGTTCTGGATATATCCCCATCCTGAGGTATTCCTTGATATCATGAAACCAGGGTTCGCCATCTGCTTCTTCTTCTATGGCATTGCAGTAGGCGTGCTGATCACGGACCTGGATGTGTAGAGGATCAACATACATTTTGTCAGGGTGGTGCAGCATTGATGCCAAGGTGGCCAAGGCATCCGCAACCTCATTGTGAACTCTCGGGATGTGTTTGAACTTTACCGATCGAAATTGCTTGCTCAGATCATGCAAGCATTGTCGGTATGGTATGAGCTTTAGATCTCGTGTTTCCCATTCACCCTGAATTTGATGTACCAAGAGGTCCGAGTCTCCCAAGACCAAGACGTCCCGGACATCCATGTCAGCGGCCAGGCGCAGACCCAGAATGCAAGCCTCATATTCGGCCATATTGTTGGTGCAATAGAAACGTAGTTGAGCCGTAACAGGATAATGTCGTCCTGTTTCAGAAATGAGTACTGCTCCTATTCCAACCCCTTTTGCGTTCGCAGCTCCATCGAAGAAAAGCTTCCAACCTGGTTCCTCAGGTACTTCCAACTCATTCGTATGCATCACCTCTTCGTCAGGAAAATACGTTCTTAAGGGCTCGTATTTTTCATCAACGGGATTCTCTGCCAAATGGTCTGCCAGTGCCTGGGCTTTCATGGTCGTCCTTGTTACGTAGACGATATCAAATTCTGTGAGCAGAATTTGCCATTTTGCCAACCTTCCCGTGGGCATAGGTTTCTGAAAGATATACTTTAATGGGTCCAAACGGGATATGAGATAAGTAGTATATGAAGACAGGTAGTGCTTCAACTTCTGAGCTACCCAAGTTAGGGCGCAGCACGTTTTCTCGAGTTGAGTGTACTTGACCTCATGCACTGTAAATTTCTTACTGAGATAGTAGATGGCCTGCTCCTTCCTTCCTGTGTCATCATGTTGCCCCAGTACACAACCAAATGAATTTTCCAAGACCGTCAGGTAAAGGATTAGGGGTTTCCCGGGCTTAGGCGGGACCAATATGGGTGGATTAGACAGATACCCTTTGATTTGGTCGAAGGCCTCCTGACACTCTACTGTCCAACCTACCGCGGCATCCTTTCTCAGCAACCGAAATATGGGCTCGCAAGTTGCTGTGAGTTGAGCGATGAACCTGCTGATGTAATTGAGTCTGCCCAGCAAACTCATTACCTCTGTTTTGTTCCTTGGCGGTGGCAAATCTCGGATGGATTCAATTTTGGATGGGTCTAACTCAATCCCCCGTCGACTGACGATGAATCCTAGAAACTTTCCTGATGGAACCCCGAATGCGCATTTGGCCGGGTTAAGCTTGATATCATACCTCCGGAGTCTTTGGAAAAATCTCCTTAGGTCTGCTACATGGTCCTCCTGACGCCAAGATTTGATGATCACATCATCGATGTACACCTCGATTTCCTTGTGTATCATGTCATGAAACACAGCAGTCATTGCTTGCATGTACGTTGCCCCAGCGTTCTTTAACCCGAACGGCATTACCCGATAGCAGTAGGTTCCCCATGGCGTAATAAACGCTGTCTTCTCAACATCCTCTTCGTCCATTAGGATCTGATGATAACCCGCATAGCAATCCACAAAGGATCCGATCTCGCGCCCAGCGCAATTATCGATCAGGATATTAATTTTTGGTAACGGAAAATTGTCCTTGGGACTTGCTTTGTTGAGGTTGCGGTAGTCGACACATACCCTGATTTTTCCATCCTTCTTTGGGACTGGTACCACATTGGCCAACCACTCGGGATATCGAGTGACCCGAATGACCTTCGATTGCAACTGCTTAATCACTTCTTCTTTGATCTTTACACTCATTTCTGTTTTAAATTTCCTTAGTTTTTGCTTGACCGGAGGGTATGCCGGGTCAGTGGGTAATTTGTGAACCACTAAATTGGTGCTTAATCCAGGCATATCATCATAGGACCAGGCAAAAACATCTTTGAATTCCCTGAGAGTTTTGATCAATTCTGTTCTGACATTCGGCTCAATGTGGATGCTAATTTTGGTCTCTTGGACGTTATCAGCGTCTCCTAGATTCACAGCCTCGGTGTCATTTAAGTTAGGCTTGGGTTTCTCTTCAAATTGGCACAGTTCTCTGTTTATTTCTTCGAAGGCTTCACCTTCGTCACATTCAGATTCACCGTCACAAATGACCTTTTGCATCATTGAGTCGGTTTCGGATTGATTTATTAGACTAGGTCGAAGATCCGCTGTGCATGCCATGTCATTAGGACCAGTAAAAAGAGAACTGTTCAGAAAGAACAAAACAAGAAATTAAAATGGGACAAAAGAAAAGAACTTTATTAAATTTGCAGGATAAAAAGGGTTCACACTTTTACAAAACGAAAGTAAAATTGGGATTACACCCTTGAATAATCCGATCAAACAAACAAACAAACAAAACATTAATCAAAGCCTACTACCAAGACTCCCCTCGGACAGGAAGAGGAGTAACCGTCCAATTGTTGGTCTTGGCCTCAGGCCCCACAAATTGTATCTCTGCTCTGCTGGAACCTTCTCCAGCTTCCACCATACTGACATCCGCAAATAGCCTCTCAAAACTCTGATTCAGATCTTCATTTATACCGATCAAAGGTCCTCGAATCTTTGGGATCGCTGACTCCTTGGCACTTGCTTTAACAAAAGACCTTGAGAGGCATGGCACTGGTTTAGGCAGAGACCAGACCCTCTTCTTCATTTTTCGCGCTTGCTCCCTGTCTGCTGCGGTTGGTTTGAACCCCAACCCGAAAGTTTCCAGATTCTTAGGAAGGGAGACAGGTTGGACTATCCCTTGAAGTTCAACTCCCAGGCCTTTTCCCGGCACAAACCCATTACCCAGCATTTCTGATACCATCATGACTGTTGCGGCAGCCACCCTAGGGTGCGGGATGATTTCTCCTTCAGAAATTTTGTTGGCCGACCCTGTATCGAGAATCTGGTAGACCCAGGGACCCTTGTCATCAGTGGTCTCTATGAAAGGCACGATGGTTCCGCCCATGGTGCATGTTGTATCCTCGCCGTGCAACACGACCTCTTGTCTTTCCCACTCGAACTTCACTGTCTGATGTAGGGTGGAAGGCACCGCTTTAGCTGCATGAATCCAAGGTCGTCCTAACAGCAAGTTGTAAGATACCGTGGCGTCCAACACCTGGAATTCCATGGTAAATAGGACCGGACCAATGGTTAATTCAAGTACAACATCCCCCACAGTGGCGGTTCCGTTTCCGTCAAACCCCCGGACACAGATGCTATTCTCCCGGATTCTTCCACGGTCAATCTTTAACTGGTCCAGGGTGGATAATGGACAAATATTGGCGCTTGAGCCGTTATCCACCAATACTCGAGTTACCACCGAGTCTTCACATTTGACAGCTAGGTATAGAGCTTTGTTATGCTCCTTACCTTCCACCGGCAGGTCATCATCTGAGAATGTTACCCTGTTCACCTCGAAAATCTTGCTGGCGATGGTTTCCAGGTGGTTTACAGAAATCTCACTGGGTACATGGGCCTCGTTCAATATCTTTAACAGGGCCCGACGATGTTCCTCGGAATGGAGGAGTAATGACAATAGTGAGATCTGGGCAGGCGTTTTTCTCAGCTGCTCAAACACAGAATAGTCTTGCACTTTCATCTTCCTCAGGAATTCTTCAGCCTCTTCTTCTGACACTGGCTTCTTGGTTGCCACTGGGTTGGTTTTTCTTAACTCCACCGGGGCAAACATCGACCTGATCGAGTCAGCCCTTGCGCTTCACAACTGACTTCTTCCACCTGTTTTCCTTGGTACGTCACCACTGCCTTTTGATATTTCCAGGGCACAGCCCTACTGTCAATCATCGGCAGTTGGACCACTGGCTTTATGGTCACCCGTTCTCTACATACCCCTTTCAACACGACTGTCGGTGTGGGCAGGATCCTTGGTATTACCAACTTGCTTGGCTCAGGTTTGCTTGCTTTGACGGACGGGCTCTTCCCCAATATTACTACCGGGTTGACGCCTTCACCCTGCGGTTGTATACTCGTTCCTCCACTGGTTAAGACTTCTCTCGGGGCGGCTTGGATCATCATCACTGTTTGTGAGGGTTTTCTCAATTCTCCTTCCTCACACACCAACTCAATCATGTGAGTTTCGTGGTGCGCTGGCAGTGGGTTTTGGTTGATGTTAGGAGCCTCCGGTGTCTGGACCTCGATCTTATTGGTGTCAATAAGATCCTGTATGGCATGCCTTAACTTCCAGCACTTCTCGGTATCGTGCCCGAGCATCCCTGAACAGTATTCACAACTGATTGAACGATCCAAATTCTGAGGCGGGGGATTTGGTTCCCGAGTATGGACAGGACTAACCAAACCCAATTGCCACAGCTTATGGAACACAACGGTGTAGGTTTCTCCCAGTTCGGTGAAGGTTCTTTGCTTCCGCAACCTGTCATTCCTAGCATCTGGATTTCCCCGGAAACCTGCCCCTGAAGGGTTTCTATATGCCCTTGGTGGAGGGTAGGTGTTTTGTGGTGGTGCATATATGTTCTGGGGAGCCGGTGCGCGCCATTGTGGGCGAACCGGAGGCTGAGTGTATACCTGGGCTTGGTGTACGGAACAATGTGGTTCTCGAGGTGGATAGAAATTTTGTGGTGGGTTGTATGGGTAATTTGACCTGTGAGGCCTGGGTTGGTTGTAGTGCGGCCTGCCAGCCCTGGACCAACTGCCTGCCTCGATCGTGGCAACCTCTTCTTTCTTTCTTCTAAGCGCACCTCCCGTGCCACTTTGAATAGCCTGGGTTATGGCCTTAAGTGCCGAATAGTTTAAGATCTTGTCCGACCTCAAACCTTCTTCTATCATGACCCCTATTTTGACCACCTCGTTGAAAGATTTTCCAACCGTTGTCACCAAGTGACCAAAGTAGGTTGGATCCAATGTCTGCAAAAATAGTCTACCATCTCTCCCTCTCTCATGGGAGGATCGACCCTAGCTGCTTGTTCTCTCCAGCGGAACCCGAACTCGCGAAAACTTTCCCCGGGTTTCTTCCCAGTTCTCAATAACGTGAGACGGTCAGGGACTATCTCTAGATTGTACTGGAAATGACCTGCAAAAGCCTGTGCCAGATCATCCCACGTGTACCACCTGCTGAAATCCTGCCTGGTATACCATTCCAGTGCAGATCCGCTCAGACTTTGGCCGAAATAAGCTATCAAAAGCTCATCCTTGCCTCCTGCCCCTCTCATTTTGCTACAGAATCCCCGCAAATGTGCCATGGGATCACCGTGCCCTTCATATAAATCAAACTTGGGCATCTTGAACCCAGCCGGGAGTTGGACATCTGGGAAAGGGCACAGATCTTTGTATGCCACGCTGACTTGATTGCCCAGCCCGTGCAAGTTCCTGAAGGATTGCTCCAGGCTTTTGAACTTTCTCAACACTTCATCCTGTTCAGGGGCCTTAACCGGCTTCTCAACCTCTGCCGGTACTTCCAAATGGGGATTGTAAGCCTGTGGTTCGGGTGCATGGAATGTAGGCTCAGGGGGATAGTATTGGGTATCGTGAGCCTGAAACAATGGCTCACTAGTCGTTCGCTGCAAAGGGGCTGATGTAGGTCCCACAAAAATGGGAATGTTGGGTGTTGGGAGAGGTTGATGGGGTGGTGGAGCTTGGGAATCGTGAGGGCTTCTTTCTTGATGATAGAGGGGATTTGGGTGGCTTGTGGAAGGGCCAGAGTGAGGGTATTCCGGCATGTGTCCCAGTGTCTCAGGGCTCTTTTGTGTTTTGGCCAGGGCTAGCTGCATTGCATGCATCTCTAGTCCCATCCTTTCAATCTTTTCCATTGCTTCTTTTAGCAACTGGCTCATCGGCCTTTCTTCCTCATTACTATTCTCTGAAGTAGTCATGCTTGTTGCTACCGGTCCTTTGGATCTGGTTTGGTATGAATGTGTTGCCAGAATTCTTTAACAACTAACTGTCTGGTATCAGACAACAACAAACTTTGTAGTGTTAGAGCTTAACAGATTTGATCATAACACATAGAGGATGCAATGCACCTAGGCAGTTAACCGTTTCTACATGCTTTGCTTCAAACCACATGCGTCATCCCGGTTTGTTCATTCGTCTCTTTTAAAGTATTTTGTGAAACCCTGCGTTTTATTTTATTTACATTTTCTTTTCTTTATTTATTAAAAGCGGTCGAATCTTATGGGGATTGCCTACGTATCACGTCCCCGCGTGAATCAGACCAGGCGTAGTTCTTCCTTGAGGCTAACATTTATAAAAGAAAATGAACAAACATTACATTTGAAAACTTTGTAAAACAATGTCTTGAAATACACATCAAAGAAAATAAGCAACATTACATTTGAAAACTTTGTAAAAACAATGTCTTGAAACACACACATTCAAATTGAAAGAAAAAGATACAATTCTTAACATCTCATAACGTGCCCCACTTTCCACTTGTGTTGTAAATTATTAGATCATTTGTTCAAGGCGGGGCTTGACCCGGATGTCCTCCCAATGTTCGATACATCCTTTCCAACTCCACTGCTAGATGACGGGCAAAGGTGGGTGCATGCTCGGTAAACCTTTCATAATCCATTCCTTGGCAGTTTACATAACTTTGAGAGGTGTAGACCGCCAGGTCGTGGATCTGTGCCCTGAAATTTTGGAGATGTTGGCCTTGATCCTGCAATTGCTGCTGGCGAGTGGTGGCTATATCTCGGATACGGCCTTCACGATCTAGGGCTGACTCTAATAGAGCTCGGAGTCTGGCCTGCTCTAATCTCATCTGCGCTCTTTCTCTCTCAGTGCCCGCTTGTTGATGCTCTCTGTATCTTCTTGCCTCTTCCAGTTGTGCCCGAAGTTGGTCTCCTGATCGTATCCAATGGTCTTTTTCCTTCTCGAATTGTGCCCTGTCTTTCTCGGATTGCCTATTTTGGCGTTCCTTATTAGATCTGGCTTCTTCTTTTAATTGTTGGACCCTTTCTTTTGCTTTGCTCAACGCCCTTTCTTTTGCAGCAAGAATGGAATCATAATCCTGCATTCTTTCAAAAAGTTTGGCGATGGTTTTTTGATCCTTCCAATTCCTCATTGGCGTTTCAGAAGCCTTTTTCATTTTCAGGAATCGAGCATGAAGACTTTCATTCTCACAGACTAGACTCTTCTTCTCGCCTTCAGCTTCTTGTGCTTGCAAATCCTTCTCCAGACTGAGGTTCCTTAGATTTTCCTTTAGGGCGTGGATAGTTGCTTTGTACCCCTTCTCTTTTTCTCCCCAAATCAACCGCTCTTGGATTTTATCATTGAAGTTTTGAATATGGGGTCTTTTAATCGGCCTTCTCAGCTCAGGTTCTGGTACATCGTCCACGCGAGACCGTTTCTCGAACCACCTTGCATATCCGGGATTTATCTCACCCTTTGTGGTGTCTGGGACTTGAGTATCGTTTTTTAAGTATCGACACCCATTCCACATCTGTTGAAGTAACGCCTCAGGGATAGTGGCCTCTGGGTGTAATTCGATTTCTTGTGTGCTCAAATCTTCATCATCGGGGACTACCTGATATCTGCCTAGCTGCCTTAAAACTCTCAATGGCGCGTACGGCTGGATGCTTCTCAATCCCAATAGTAGCAAATAACTATTTGAGTTTGACATATGTATCACTTCCCTCATTGGTAGCCATCCCAGAGTCCATTCAATTTGATTTGCCGTTAGAGCCCTTAGCCGAGATACCCATGCTTCTGTTCCTTCTGGAACCTGATAATTTTTCACTCTTTCCTCATAACCCTCGATGTAATTATCGTTGTTTGGCTTGTACTGTATGATCTTGGGCTGTTGTTGGAGATGTTCAATCAGCCACATTTGCAACAAAATTTCGCATCCTTCGAAGACTTTCGCTCCTGCTTTACATAAAGTCAAAGCCCGATAAATGTCTGAGAGAATGATGGGGACAATGGTGTGGTTTTCCTTGGAGGTGAGGATTTGCACAACCTTTGCGGCGCGAATATCGATTGTTCGTTCTTTGTTCGGGAAGACCATGATTCCTAGAAAAGCCACCATGAAGGCGAAACGACGGTGAACCTGCCATGCTTCTTTGTCTTGTTTGTTAGTAAGGCCTTTCTCATGAATTTCGAACCCATCTGACTTTTCGAACCTTGAATACAAAAAGTTGAAAGAACAACATCCGTTGATGACATTGCTTTTCCTGATTTGACTGCTGATGTTCAGAAGACCGAAGAATCGATGTACCGAGGGAGCCTTCGTAAATATCAATCTTTGATTCCTTAAACTTCCGTCAAATCCAACATATCCGGCTACCTCCTCTAATGTAGGAGTGAGCTCGAAGTCAGAAAAACGAAAGACATTGTGAACAGGGTCCCAAAAAGTCACTAATGCCGCAATCAGATCCTCGCGGGGTTTCACCTTCATAATGTCCGGGAGATTTCCGAGATGCTTGATGACCCACTTTTGACCATCTTCGCCTAATTCACACCACCACATTTGAAGCTGGAATAAAAACTCCTCTGTATTTGCGGAGAAAGGGTTTTGTGTGGTGCTCATTTTGTATCTGAAATTTTAATTTAATAAAGTTAAGACTTATTTCGAAAACATACTCCAATCATTTTCAGTCAAACTATTTCAAGACTTAAAACTATATATTTTTTTATTTTTTTTTCAAATTATTTTCAAGATTTGATACCTTTATTTCAAAACTATATATTTTTTATGTATATATATATTCTATTTTTTCATTTTCTTTTTATTTATGAAGACCTATTTTATTCCTCAGCTCTCATCATAATTTATTTAAACCGGTCAGCAAGCATGTTCGAAGCAAATGAATGCACATATAGCAAGTAGGATGCATCAGGATGGTCTTTTTATTTTGGGTTCACCTGTCCTAGACAGACCCAACCCCTATGTTGAGTCCCCTAAGTCAAATGCACGTGATGCAAATAAACGTTCCTACTAGGGATCCGGTACATGGCTGAGTTATTCTAAGTGTAAGACCTGAGGTTGATTGCTCTAGACCTGGCTTACCCAAACGGACAGTTTGAACCGAAGTGGGGGCAACGTACCGGGAGCACGAAAGTCTGCCCGGCCTAGTTACTTGTCCCAACTCCGTCTTATTTGGTATGACTTTAACAGAAAGGTGGGTCACGCGCACGTGTACACCATAAATTCAGAAGACTCAGAGGGAAGGGTTTCGTAGCAGTTTTATATACACAATTCAGATAATATTAAAGCGGTAAAAGCATCATTTAGCACATTAAGCATATATCATGTAAAAATTCGATAATAAATAAAGCCAAATAACAACAATTATTCTAAGCTCGAATTCTTAACCCTGAACCAGTGGTTCTGGGTCAAAATGCTCCCCAGCAGAGTCGCCAGAGCTGTCACACCTCCTTTTTCCGATCCCGCGAAGGGCGAAGGAGTTTTTCCCAATTAAAGGACAATCGAAACGGGATTGGTGTAATTATTTCAGAGTCGCCACTTGGGAGATTTAGGGTGTCCCAAGTCACCAATTTTAATCCCGAATCGAGGAAAAGAATGACTCCATATTACAGTCTGCGTACCAGAAACCCGAATAAGGAATTCTGTTAACCCGGGAGAAGGTGTTAGGCATTTCCGAGTTCCGTGGTTCTAGCACGGTCGCTCAACTGTTATATTCGGCTTGATTATCTTATTTTATACAAGTGTGAACTTATGTGCAAAATTTAACTTTTAACCGCTTTTATCATTTACTGTTTTTATCAAGAATTGCAACGTTGTGAAAATGTATCTCGAACCGCGTTACAATTAATGTATCCGTGGTCGTCGACACACTTTGACTCCGTTGAGATTTGGATTTGGGTCACATCAATGTGCACCCGATTTTTACTGAGGGCCCCGCAATTTGTATTTTTATTCGGCGAGGCTCATCCCCTTCTCATTTTTTAAGGAATTTGCAACGTCATGGAAATGCATCTCGGGCCACGCCGCAATCAATGCGCCCGTGACTAGAGACATGTTTCGACTCCGTTGGGATTTGGATTTGGGTCACATAAATGTGCACCCGAGTTTAAGAAGGTAAGGTTCATTAAAGCGTATCCTAAAGAGACTAACATGTTGTTATTTTAGGAGGGTTGTGAGATTTGCTAAACAACCCGTCCTGGAAACTAAATGCTTCACTAATATACATTTAACAAGGGCCCCGCATCTGCGTTTTGTTTATTTTTATCGAGGCTCATCTCGTTGTTATTTTTAAAGGATATCCTATAGCACCTACGTTTCTTGTCGTGTTTGTCTCTATCAATTGAAAGCAGTAAATAGCCTTAGTCGATTATAAAACCGGATTTAAAATGCTTTTTACAGAATAATAAAACGTGACTTAAAATGCTTTTACAGAATAATAAAACGTGACTGCACTTATGGACAACTAGTCGCAAATTATGGGCCCAGACTAGCTCATGCGAGATGGCCAGACTTGGGCCCTGTTTTCCGATATAGGCCTAGCTGATTTTTCGATTTGGGCTCGGCCTTCCTGAGGTTGAGGCCTAGAACTGATTCTTTGTTCTTTATCAATTTATATGTGACAAACTAGCAAAAGGGGAAAGAACTTTAACTCATGTGGATAGTTTTCCTATTTTGGCCTACATTACAGCATATATGGCAAAGTAAACTAAATCTGAGATGCAAACTAATTCATTGAAACCACCTTTATCTACAGCATACATATACAATTATCATTCGCTACCCTACATTGACATCTACTATGCTTGCAAGCTAACTTCAGTATCCCAAAATATGAGCTATTAGACATTACATGACATTCAACACACCAGGACATATATATAAACAACATCTGCGGATCTTCTCTTTTATACTCATTGCTCAAACTTTCGAGTTACATTGGTAGTGTAATTGTGTACCTGGTATGGAGGACAAAGAAGAAAGGAATGATCAGCTAGTAAATTCAGCAGCAGCAGACACACAGCAACAACACAGCAACAACCAACTAAACCAAGTGTTTTCCACAGCCAACAGATAACCAACAAGGTCTCCCAGAATACAAGGAGAACCAACAAATAGTCGAGCACCAAGTGAGCAATCCCAGGAAAGAATAATGAAACCACAGCAATGACTGAGTGTTCAATGCAGCAAAACCACCAGTTCAACAACCACAAACAGCTCAATCAATGCAAACAATAGAACTTGGCCAAGACAGCTTTTGTGCCAAGACAGCGTTTGGTTACAATGTTTATTGGAAACTACCTTATGCTTTTTAGTTTTCTTTACACTCACTAGACCTCTCTTCAGACTAAAAGTTCCAGCCTCAAGACTAAAAATTCTAGTCTTTTCTCTCTCTTTTTCTCAAGACTAAAAGTCCAGCCCCTTTTAAGTTCTCAAATGGCCTATTTATAAGCCAAATGACTCGGTGCAGCTAGGCTGCCCTCATGCTGCAACTTGCAGCCTGCCCATACCCTGTTAAACCCATGCCTAAGCATCTTTTGTGCCAGCCCCTTTGTTCCCCACGCCTGGTTTTTGTTTAATCCAGAATCATGGGCTCATTTTATTATTCATTTTAAGCTCCATACCCTTGTGTCTTGTTCCCCATTGGTATTAGTTTAATCCCAACTTAATACCCTACTTGTCAGCCTATTTACACTAATCTTTTCTGTCTTTTTCAACACCCCAGAATACCCCTGCTTAACCTTGATTATTACTGCCCTGCCTATTGCAGCATCAGGGCAGTTTTGAACTGATGAAAGTTCAAATACAAGGCTGCCTGGACTGAACCTTTCCAGTCATTTTTACAATGCAAACAAATCATTTTAAACAATGCTGGGGCATTCAGTTAGTGGCAACGTTCAATTAGTCATGTGACATTATTAGCTCATTTGATTCATTAGTTATAGAAAACTAATCAACGACATTTGTCGAGTCGACTATACTAATTATAGCAGGTAATAATCAGTCGCTCATATAAACAATACGTTCGGGGACCTAAAGGGCATCAGACAATTTTGTGTTCAATTACTGGGAACCTATATAAGTTTATTCATGCGACGACTATACTAATCGGACATGCTTATCATGGGATACATTTAAATCATACACAGAACACAATCGACCAAATAAAAGGTCTTTACAGAGATGAAAGAATTTAAGAAACTATCAGAAAGTAACAAACAATCAACACAAAGCATGCTAATGACTTAATCAGCAGTTGATATAAACGAAAAGGGAAAGAAAACTTACCGACAAAGTTTGAAATCAAAATGGACCCCAAGTCAGGCTCAACTTCGAACTCTTGAGGCCGAACAAACTTTAATCAGGGTGTTCTCACATGAGAACACCTTGATTAAGGTCTATTAGACCTTATACCCTTGTCGAGAACCGGCCGGATTCCCCAGGTGCATGTGTTCTAAGGTCTGGATTTCCAGATCTGATCTTTAGGGAGTTGTGGGTAGATTCGGACCAAACCAAGCTTGGTTTGGTCACGAGGAAGGTCAGGGGGTGTCTGGTATGAAGATGGGGTAACTTGGCATAGGTCCGGGTTCGACTCAAATCTTCAAATGAAGATTCGAGACGAACGAAAGTGATTCGAGGCAAATGGATAGTAGATCCATGTTCAGGAGAGTGAGGGGGTCTTAGGGTGTTCAGGAGGTGGTCACCGGCGTTCGTGCCGCCGGCTTTAATGGCGAAGGAGACTAGGGCGGCTTGCTAGGGTTTGGGGTTCCAGCTTGGGGAAGGAGACGAGTGAGGGGTGGGGTTCGGATAGGGGGCGTGGGGTGAAGGGTTGAGTTTATATATGGGCTAGGGGTTTAGATCCTGGCCGTCAGATCAAATGAGATCTATGGCCAGGATTTAGCCACTTGGGGAAGACGGTGTCGTTTGGGTTTTGGTAGTGGGTGAGGTCGGGTAAGGCTGGATCGGGTCAAAACTGGACGGGTTTAGGGGGAAAACCGGGGTCCGTTGGATCAAGGGGTTGAACGGCTCAGATCAAATGTCTAAGACGACGTCGTTTGGGTTGAATGAGTGGCTTGATCAAGACCGTTTGTTTGAGTCAGATCAACGGCTCTAATAAGGATGCTGATACGGCGTCGTTCGAATCAACGCTTGGGCAGGCCGGATTTGGACTGGGTCTGAATGCCGGTTTTGGGCCCTTTTCTATTTCACTTTCTGGGCCCAAATTGATTTAATCCCTCTTTTCTTTGTTTTCTAATTTCATTTTTCTTTTAAACAAAAATAAAAATAACAAATAATAAAATAACGAAATTAAAACTAAACAACAATGCAACATTTTAACACGATTATCACAAAAATATTTAAGTAAGTTAAAAACCTAGAACAAACGATGCACACATATATATCTATTTTTTGAATTTTCTTTTATTGACCGGATTATGGTTTAATCATCCTAACTTACATATTTTGTATTTTTGTTTGTTAATGATTAAATGCAGAAATGGACAGTCCTACAAACGACTAATAACACATGTCACGAAAACTTGAACAATTGAAACCATTTGTCACTTATTTTTATTTTCTTTTGGAGTGATTGTTGGTGAAGCAAAAATCACGTGCTTACAGATAGCGAGTTACAAAATGATGGCATGCTATCAGACTTAGACGATTCATCAAGCAGAGGGGTCAAGTTTGCCAGTAAGGCTGGGACCATTGAGGGCAGCCAAATAGGGAGTGTAAGCATGGACCCGATGCTTGAGAAGCTGCTAGACTTGGTCGAGTCATGGGGATATTCAGGCCAAGAGCAAGGAGAGGCATCCAATGAGCGAAGGATCGATGTCATCATTACTAGCCGTCCAAAGTACAAATGGGGAAAGAAAGTTGACAAGTAACTTGTGACATGGGAAGGCAAACCACTCTATAGGGCATCATGACTAATGGACAAAGATCTCCGGTGATGCCAAGGTGAGTTGCACACGTACATCAATGTTTCGTGCTGAGGGCGGCACAAAATTGGGTGGGGGAGAGTTTCATGACCTGCCACATCATCATGCCATGTAGATGCCACTTGGAATATATTTTTGACATATGGAAATCTTACATAGGAAAGAGGCTAGAACTTGTAGGAAAATTCTAGAGAAATATAGAGGTCTCCCTAGAAAGACCGTAGAACCCTATAAAATTACTAGAAAAGTCCTTGGAAAATTCTAGTTATGTAGAGAATTCTAGAGAAGGGATCTACTTGTAAATAATAAGGAACTTGTGTAATATTTTTTATATACTCACTAGCCCCCAGGAGACTAGTATATAAAGGGGTATTCATTTGTAAATTATCAAGCAAAACAATTAAGTTCTTTCTAATACAAAAGATTCCTTTGGCAATTCTCCTGTGTTCCAACATTCTCATAGCGATCTTTAGTGTAGCAAGACTGACTTGGCATAACAAGATCGTGAGCGAGTTGCGCAAAATTATGAGCAAATTATCAAGTGCCGCACATGCGCTTAGTTGAAGACTAAGGACATGATAATCAGTGTCACATCCCAGTTTCCAATTGCCTAGCTAGTACACCCATATTCTCACCAAGGATTCTAAACCAAACAAAGACCATTAATACACAAAAGAACAAATATTATCAACAGAAAAATGTACTGACAAATTAAGAAACAAAAGAAAAAAAAACTGAATAATGACATAACAAGAAGTCAACTATGCCTTGCTCGATCGAAAATTCTTCACGAAAGCTACCAACTTTTCAAATCTAGCCAAAGGCATAACACTCTATAGTGAAGCCCTCATTCCTCCAACTGACCTATGCCTTTTGAGTTGCACCAATTTCTCAGTAGCAGCTGTCTTCTCAAACTCAGAATCCAGTTCAGGCAATACCCCGATGGATTTCACGATGGATACCCCGATGGATTTCACGCAACAAATATAGTTTTATAGTGTGTGTGTGTTTATATTTTTATGTATATCTTAATTTTTATATACACCACATAATTTATGTCCGAAATATTAAATGTGTATGTACCCACAACTTATATGGTGAATTCACCTAATCATTGTGTCAATAGGATTTTACAATCACCAGTTGTGGACGTGTAATTCCTTTTCTCAGGATCCAAGGACGGGCTCCTGGGAAAGTCCCACCAGTGCTAGTACCAATAGGAATATTTTTATTGCTTAAGATATTTATTGTTTTATCCCTTTAGCATAAAAGTATGGTGGTGGTGCATGGCAAGCGTCTGGTTGAATAGATCAAGTCATATACAAGTTTGCAGAGAAGCGCACGACAGCTCCGGAGAAAACAAAGTGTAGCTTTATGAGTGATTTTATTGGTCTCATTTTTGTTAACCAAATGCTTGTCCTCCTTTAGGATTTTTGTTCTCTTTCCTTCTTTAAAAGATGGTAAAATGACCTTTTGGCCACTTAAACTTATACCTGATTGTCATATCGGTAAATAAACTTTCAAAATAACAAGTAGATCATACAAACCCAATAGGCATGTTTTTCTACCCTTTCATGCAAACATTAGAGTATGCCCATTTCTACGATTTCACTAACACCCCAATTGTTTATTACAAACCAGATGATAAATATAAGTACAAATATTAATAGGCCTACAGTAAGCCCAAAAGGAGATACCCAGTATTGTCTGGGCCTTCAACAAACTCTCTCTTCACAAACAGCATACCCATATCCCGATAGAGGACTATTTTCATCAGCACAACCCAGAAATCATAGAGGAACCCAAGACAAACCAAACAGCCACAGATTGACCATATGACCCAAACATTAAATTACAAAGAAATCACTTAAACAACCTAGTTTGCAGATTCAGTAGATAGAATGAGGAAAGAACTGAGTGTCAGAGATAGCTCAAGTCTCAGTAGTAGAGAGAGCGGCTAAAGAACCCCAAATCCTAGTGTGTCAGAGTTCACAAGGGTATCAAATGGACCCCGAGCAGTGCTCACACTAGGGAGGCCAATAGTGAGAGTCTTGGTGACCTTGGCTTTCAGCCGACCAACAGCATAGATTCAGAATAGTGTAGGTAACAGATGAGAGTGAGAGAATAATAATTAAGGGACAAAATTTGAAGAGATACACTTGTATTTTAGAAAGCAGACATAGCAAAGTTGTCTAAAACACAAAACATGCTAGTTAAGAGGGTCAACAAGACTTAGAGGCAGGTTGTTATTATAAGTTCAACACTTAGCAAGAAGTAACATATTGGCAGAAAACACATTGAGAGAGTTAGAGAAGAAACACGTTTTTTTTTTAAAATTATAAGATTAGCATACAAAGCTGCAGGATACCAAACGAGTCTAAGTAGAACATTAACTTAAAGGGTTTAAAGCCTAAGGGTCCAAATTATGCTGAATATCCATCACAACACCATAAAGCAGAAATGTCAATTTATCACTAAGATAAACAGTATCAAACATTGTAAGGAAACATAGATTAAGATAGTCATTCTAAAGGTCTCAAATAATCACTAAGGATACAGAATCAAGCAAACCAAAGACATGTTGAGTGACACAATAGCAGGGGAGCAAGTCATAGTTGATAGTAAAGGTCTTAACATTGATTAAAATATATTACAGATGGAGTCAGTCATTACAGAAATCCAGAACAGAGTAGAGAAGCAAGCCCATGTCAAACAGTAAATGTAGACATTCAGGTACCAACACATTAGGCTAAATGAACTTAAAAGGGTCTAAATTATTCCGGTGAAGCATACTCAAACAACATATCTCAAAGCTAGAAATTTTAGGTAAAAATCAAATGCTAAGAGGTTCAGATCATAAGATGAGTTCATGCTAGCAAAATTACACATAGAGATATCCTAGAAACACATTAGGTCACAAATTCAGAAGTATGAATATACAAATTATGAATACAGAAAAACGAAATTGTAAAAGCCAAATGACTTACCAGATAAACAGACAACAAGAAAGAACAAATTCCCCAGTACTCTGAATATCAATAAAGAGCAAGAACCCAGAATCGTAGTGCGTCAGAGTTCCTAAGGGCTTCAAATGAACCCCGGGCAGTGCTCACACCAAGAAAGGATGGAAAATCGAATTCTAGTGGCCTTGGCTTTCAGTTGGCCAAGAATCAAAGTATAGAAAAAGAGAATGAGAGAACAATAGATTAATAGCTTCAATTTTTAGTGAATCTAGCGATAAAAGGTCTGTTTCAAAGGGGAACGGGGAGGGATTTATATAGTAGTTAATCAGGTGAGTAAATAAGGAAAGAAGTCAATCAAACATGAACAAAGAAAGGAAAAAAATACATGCAATCATAAAGCAACCAGTAAAGGAAAGAAATAGAAAATCAAACCCTAATCGGGGTTCAACGTTTGAAAATCTATCTAGTGGTATGAGAAATCAACTACTCTTCCATGTATATGGACGAGATATTGTCCATATCTTAGCGATTGAAGTTTCGCGGGCCCGAATATGAGAGATGGTACTTTCAAAGTTTAGGCAAGTACTAAGTGACACCATAGTCTTGCGAGTAATACTGAGGTAACAATAAAAGGCAAGAAAATCAAAAAAAGGACTCCATGATTGAGACATATTCGGAGAAGATTGGGAGGGCGGATAGGGTTTCTGAAGGAGGGAGGAGTGTTTGAGGGCGGCTGAGGAAGAGAAATGGGGATTAGAGTTTGGGTGAGGGGATATAAAGAGAGTGGGGGAGTGTTGTGAGCCGTTGATCAATTTTGATCAACGGTTGGGATTTAAATAGGCTGGGTCGGGTTTTGGACTGGGTAGGATCATTATGTTGCTTGGGCTGCTGAGGTCATTGGGCCAAGGGTCTATTTGGACCTTAATTGGTCCGAAATTAATCCTAATTTTGGGCCAGATTTTAAAATAGGAAATTAAAGGAAAATTATTTAATAACAAATAGTTAAATAAAATATAAAAATGCTATTTATGATAATTAATACTTTAAAATAATAATAGAAGATTATATAAATGTAAGATATTATTTTGACCTTAAATAAAATGACAAATGCAAAAAATGAATTATAAAATACAGGCTATTATTGCAAGATTGTGCAAATGGCCTAAAAATACTAATGTAATTATAAAAAATAGAGTAAAATATCTGAAGCAAGTATAATAGATGCAAAATAATAATTTTAGGTAATTAAGTCATCATAAAATAATTTGAAGGAGTAATTAATAAGTATTAAAGTAATTTAAATGCAAGAAAATTGATTTTAAATCTCTAAAAATTACGAAAAATTATAGAAAATGCTTGTATAAATTTTTAAAATAAATAATGATGCAAAAATAATGTTTTAAAAGTATATGTACTATTTGTGAAAATATGAGAGCAAAATTGGGTATCAGCATGGTCCATCTATTTAGAGGGCTTCTTCTTCCTCCTTTGGCCTACAACCTCCATTTTTGACGTATACAAGCTCTGAATTTCTTCTTCTCTTCAAATTTTTTACAGATTCAAGTCAAATTTTTTCTTCTCTAGGTCGATATTTTATTCTTCAGGCCAAGAATGCAATGAAAATTCGTGTATTTGGTCATTATGTAATTGACACTGTTGTGTGCATAACCTAGAAGCCCACCAATCCGGGTAGAAGGTTCATAGGATGCTCAAAGTATGGTACAAGTAGTTGTTGTAATTTTTTAGGTAGGTTGATCCACCTCTTCTAGATTATTACAAACAAGTAATTTCGGGATTGCTAACAAGAATTTGCGTCAATAAGCAGCGAAGGAATAGGGGAAAACAATATGTAATTGCGTTTGTTGTTGTTGCACTACTCTTTATAGTGTTATTCTTAGCTTAGGATCTTTGTATTGTATGTTTATTCTTAAAAACAATGACAATGTCAAGTGTATGAAGTATTTTGCTGCAACAAAAAGTGATGCTTAGCATTAAATCTGAACATATATTAGACAAGTTCTAACAACCATCTTGATTGTCAAAAGTAGGCCATCAAATCTGCACACTAGCAAAAATCAATTTACTATTGTGCCTAAACCAAACCTAAACAACATTAACTAAGTTCCGAATTATTCAAACTAAATCTCCCACAAAATAACCTACAAATAAGTTCTGATACTAACAGACTTAAACTTTCACAAAAAGAAACATTCCTCAAATCATTATGGTTGAGACTGGTTGAAGTTGGACTAAGATTAGCTCAGGTTTGGTTGAGTTGAAGAAGCAGCTTCAGTTTGGCTTAGGGTTGCTTGAGTTTGTCTTCTTCTAGCCTGTTGTTGAAGTTGCCTTTGTGTTACTGTATTTGTTCCTTCCACCTTAGTCCAGGTGCTCTATATCCAAGATCAATATTGGTCTCGCTAGCATCAATTATTTGCCTAGGATCATGTGTGAATCTATCCCTTAACCCAAACTACATTCAAATAGAAATATAATTTCAGAACTTAGTATAGTAATTAGACACAATAATTGGATAGAATTTCACATACTTACCCTCTCTATGACTATCCCTGATTCACCAAACAATATTCCAAATCCAGTAGTCCTAGGCTTCCACCTAAAGTTCTAAGAATTTGTTGAGGAGTCCTTGATCTTTTTTTTGTAGTTCCAGATTGTTGTGTTGCTGATCCACCATCACCAATAGTTCCAGAATTTCTTTGTCTTATAGATCTCGTTGTTGTAGTAGTACTAGATTGTTGTGCTGCAGATCCACCACCAGCAGTAGTACCAGAATGACCTCCTGATGTAGCTGTAGTAGCCTGGGCATTTGCAGTACTACTCCCAGCACCAGCAATTGAACTTTTCCCTTTCTAAAACACCCAGAATATAAAACAAGACTAAAAACACTTAAAGCATAAGGAGTATTTGTTTCTTACTAGGATTGCACAGTCTTTCCTGGCATGCCCTACTGTCTTGTAATGAGAACATGTCATTGGTGTCCCCTTCCTTGATCTCTTACCAAATTTCTTTGTAGGTTCATATTGAGCCTTCCTTCTAAGTTTCTTAGGTCTACCAGGCATCTTAGTAATTACAGGAGGCTATACTTTGGGGTTTTGAGTTGGAGGCCACATCTCCATGATGGTCATAGGTTAAATGTAACAATTGAATGACTTGAGGTATGTTTCCTTCTTATTCCAATGTTCAACATAGTCAGCAGTGTCATATCTTTTAAAAAAATTGAACAAAGTGTATGGAAGCAGGGTATGCCTTTCAGCTTCCATATTCTACATGTGTACTCTTTCTTTATAAAATTAACTATGTGTTGTAAATACCATCTTGGATCTCAAATTTAGTGTCCCCACTCCATTTATATTCATGCTTGGTGGCTCATATAGATTGCTCTTCAATGTACCCCATTGTCATAGGAGATATATCAGAATTCCACTTTGTAGCAAATTCTTTCATATTAGTCATCCTCTCCATTACCTTCACTTTGATCTCTTCCAATATTGTTATGATTGACTTGTGCCAAGAAGTAAGTATCCAACTGTTGAAGGTCCCACACATGTTGTTCTCCATAATATTACACTTACTACAGTCTTTAAAAGAGGCCATGCACCATGACTATTTAAGATATCTAAGTAAGTCTTCTATTATCTTATTGCCACAAATTCTACCAATTCATCGAGTTTAACCTTCAAAAATGCTTCAAATGAAGCTCTTGCACAAACCCAGAATTTCTTCCTTCTTTCCTCACCACTCCAAGTTTTCTTCCGGTTGCTCCATATGTGCCTTGGACACATTCTATGCTCAGCATTTGGCATCAATTCAGATACATCTTGAACAAGTCCCTTGAACAACAAAAATACACTATTAGAGTTAATATAATGCAAGCTTATGTATTAAAGTAAAAAATGAGATTAAAACATTACACATACCTTCTACATGTCAGACATAATTGTTAGTCATTCACCTTCAGATTCTGTCAGTTTCAAGTCCTCCATTAGACACCTAAAAAATAATGGCCAACTGTTCGTGGTCTCTTTCTCAACCACTACTCAAGCAATAGGGTACGTCTGGTTATTATCATCCTTAGCAATGCATGATAATAGCTCACCTTTATACACTCCCTTCAGAAATGCACCATCAAAGCCAATTACATTTATACACCCTTCTAACCAACCCGTTTTCAAAGTATGTAGACAAAAGTATATCCCCACAAAGACCTCTTTACCAGGTTCTATTTCTTTTGAAGTCCTCACCACAACAGTCCTGCCAGGGTTAGTAGTTCTTATCATGTCAGCATAATCATAAATCCTGGCAAACTCGATTTTGTAATCACCTAAATACCTACCCATTACCTTCTATCTAATCTTGGCACATATTTTTTTCCTACATATACATCATACTTAATCCTTATCAACTCTTGAAACTTCTTGAGCTTTATATCAGGCTGATTAATGATCTTTCCTTTGTAATGTTTAACTATCCAAGCTGTGTTAGCAAGCTTGTTCCTTGTGACTGTATGACGACCCAAAGGGTCATCACCTATTTTTAATTGAATTCTGTGTCTCTGAGGTCTTGAATACCTCATTTAGAGTTGCCTCAATTTGCGTGCGTAGTCCGTGTACATAGCCGGAAAGCTTAAATATGAAATTCTGTGAAAATGCTAAGTTTTGATTTTAATATGAATAAATTTGACTTCGGTCAACATTTTGGGTAAATGAACTCGGACCCGTGATTTGACGGTCCCGGAGGGTCCGTAGGAAAATATGGGACGTGGGCGTATATCCGGAATCGAATTCCGAGGTCCCAAGCCCGAGAAATGAATTTTTAAGAAAAATAGTTTTCTGGAAATGTTTAAGGAAATTTGACATGAAATCTGATTAGAAAGCGATGGTATCGGGCCTGTATTTTGGTTCCGGTGTCTGGTATAAGTCTTATATATGGTTTAAGTCATTCCTATAAAATTTGGTTTAAAACGGACGTCGTTTGACATGATTCGGACTTGAATTTCTAAATTTGAAACTTGATGAAGTTTGAGAAAAAGTTCTTGATTTTGAGGTTTGATTCATTGTTTTTTAGGATATTTTGGCGATTTGATTGCACGGATAAGTTCGTATGATGTTATTAAGTTAGTACATGTGTTTGGTTAGGAGTCCCGAGGGCTCGGGTGTGTTTCGGATGTGTTTCAGAAGGTTTTAGGTTTAAGAAAAAGTTGCAGAAATAGCAGTTCTAGTGTTCTGAGATTTAGTGCTATGCGATCGCATAGTCAGTCTCGCGATCGCATAGTGTAAGTTTTAAGTGTCCTGTTTTGTTCTATGTAATCGCATAGGTCCTTTCGTGATCGCGTAGAGTAACCACAATTTGTTCTATGCGATCGCATTCCCTCTTACGCGATCGCGATGCATAAAAACCAAACCTGGGAAGGGAGCCTGTTTCTTCTACGCGTTCGCAATACCCAGTCCGCGATCGCAATGACTAACTTCTCCTTACCATATGAGATTGCATGACCTTCTTCGTGGTCGCATAGACCATTTTTGCCAAGTTATTTTAAAAGACCCAAAACAGTAGCATTACAGGATTTCTCGAAATTTCACAAAACCTCTTCTTCTCCAAAGCTCTTAGGCGATCCTTGAAGCGATTCTTCACCATAATCTCTTGGGTTAGTAATCTTTAACTTATTTTCTTCCATTTTCATCAACATCTATTGAATTTCTAGGCCTAAAACATGTGATTAAGGGTAGAAAATTAGGGATTTGGGTAGAGTTAGGGCTTTTTGATTAATTGTGATTTAGACCTCGTTTTGGGGTCGAATTTTAGAAATAATTATATATTTGGGATCGTGGGTGAATGGGTGATTTGATTTTGGTCTGAACCTCGTGTTTTGATCAAGCGAGCACAGGGTCGATTTTTGGGTTTTTGGGAAGAATGATTGGAAAGCTATAATTAGGCATTGGATTCGAATTGTTTAGCATTTATTGATGTTATGAAGTCATTTATATATAGATTCAATCGATTTGGAGCCAAATTCGAGAGGAAAAGCGGTGATTGAGGATTAAGTTGGCCGTGAAAGTTTGAGGTAAGTGTTCAGTCTAACCTTAGCTTGAGGGATTAGGAGTTGAGTATATGTGCTATGTGTTTCTTGTTGAGTACGACGTATAGGCATGGTGACGAGTATCTATACGTTGGTGTCGAGCATGACCGTGAGTCTTAAATTGATACTTGTTGAATTCTTGAATAATACTATGGTTGCAATAATGAGTAAATACGTGTAATTGAGCAAAGGCTTAGTTTATTTTCGTGGAAGTTTCTTATGAGTTAGAAATGGTGATAATAGAGATGATTAGGTGTTGACTTGAGATTGGTTATAGTTGATTCTCCCTTGCCGGGACGTATATACTTGTACTGTTGAGTTCCCTTGCCGGGATAGTGTAACTTATGGTAAATCCCTTGTCGGGATTGTTGTAATGATCACTGTAAGCTGTATATTTGGAACGGGTTGCGCACCACAACATTTTTATTAATATATACATGTATGAATCGGGTTGCATGTCGCAACAGATATTATATTAGATCAGGTTGCACGCCGCAACAGATATTATATTGGATCGGGTTGCACGCTGCAACAGATAATATATTGGATCGGGTTGCACGTCGCAACAATTATTATATTGGATCGGGTTGCACGCCGCAATAGTGTTAAATGATAAAGGATCAGGTTGCGTGCCGCAACAGTTGTTTTATTACATTGTTTTAGATACTGTACTGTTCTTTCATATTTATTTGGTCAGACACTTACTAGCATATGGGGTCGGTTGTGCTGATGCTACACTCTGCAATTATGTGCAGATACCGGAGCATTTGGTGCACAACAGTAGTTTGGGAGCCAGCCTTCAATCCATCGAGACACCAAAGTAGCCTTGCAGACGTCCGCAGGCCCGGCGTTTCCTCTATCTTATTTTATATCCTGTTATCTCATGTATTCGAGACAAACAGCTTTACCTTTCCTTCAAACTAATGTATGTAGTATTCGTAGTAGTCCGTGGATGTTGTGACACCAGGTTCTCGATAGAGACATGTATTGGCTTTCTAGATTTTGGTTTCATATTTGTTTACGACTTCCGCTAAAATTTTATTTTTCGCTGTCATTTAAATGCTTATTCATTGTTAATTTAATTGTTTAAACATGAATTAAAACAAAATGGGTTAATGGTTTCAAAGTTCATGGCTTGCCTAGCTTCCACGAGTAGGTACCATCATGACTCCCGAGGGTGGGAATTCCGGGTTGTGACAGTTGGTATCAAAGCTCTAGGTTAAATAGGTCTCACAACTCACGGACAAGCTCAGTAGAGTCTGAGGGATCGGTACGGAGACGTCTGTATTTATCCCCCAGAGGCTACAGAGTTAGCAAAATTTCACATTTGTTCTTTCTTGTCGTGCGGATTTGTTTCTCAATGCTAATTGGATTTCTACTCTATTCTTTCATAGATGGAAAGTACATGCGCTTCCTCATCTACCGCTCAGCAGCTCGAGCCCCTAGCAGCAGCACCCACTAGGGGAAAAGGGCGAGACCGAGGCTGTGCTAGAGGCCGAGGTAGGGGCAGAGCTCAACCCCGAGCAGCAACACCAGTGGCGGAGCCTCAGGTTGATTTTGACGAGGAGGTTTCATCCCTAGCAATTCTGGTGGGCCCAGCTCAGTTCTTAGAGGGGTTTATTGCTACCCCAGTTCTTCAGGATGCTCTGGTCCGATTGGTGGGCCTCATGGAGAATGTCACCCGAGCAGGTTTGCTTCCTGTAGCACTAGCCGTCTCTCAGGCTGGATGAGGGGCTCAGACTCCTGCTACTCACACTCTGGAGTAGGTAGCTCCCCAGATTCAGACTCCAGCGGTTCAGCCAATTGGAGCAGTTCAGCCGGGTGTAGTAGCTCAGACCGGCGATGGAGCGGCTATGTCCGCCGATGTTTTGTGGAGGCTGGATAGGTTCACCAAGATCTTCACTTCTACTTTTAGCGGTGCATCTACTGAGGATCCTCAGGATTATCTAGACAGTTGCCACGAGGTTCTCAGGAACATATGTATTATTGAGACCAATGGGGTCGATTTTGCTACATTTCGCTTGTCTGGATCGCCAAGACTTCATGGAGGGATTATTGCTTAGCCAGGCCAGCCGGGTCGCCATCTTTGACCTGGGAGCAGTTTACAGTGTTGTTTCTAGAGAAGTTTCTCCCTATTACTCAGAGAGAGGCCTATAGGAGGAAGTTTGAGCGCCTCCAGTAGGGTTCCATGACGGTCACCCAGTATGAGACTAGGTTCATCGACTTAGCTCGCCATGACCTTGTCATACTTCCTACCGAGAGAGAGAGAGAGGGTGAGGAGGTTTATTGATGGTCTTATTCAGCCGATTCGTCTTCAAATGGCCAAGGAGGCTGGGAATGAGATCACTTTTCAAGAGGCGACCAATGTGGCCCGCAGAGTTGAGATGGTTCTGTCGCAGGGAGGTGGTCATGGGTCGGATAAGAGAACTCGTCATTCAGGTAGATTCAGTGGTGCCTCATCTGGAAGCAGAGAGTCATATGGTAGAGGCCATCCTTATAGGCCCTTTCAGTCAGCTCTTCAGGTTTCTCACGGTGCTTCAGGTGGCTGTGGTTCTCGAATGTAGTATTCTGATCAGCAGCCCTACAGTGCACTACCAACTCCTATCAGTGCACCGCCGCTCCAGAGTTTTCGGGGTGGCCATTCAGGTCGACGGGGCCAGTCTCAGTTCCCTCAGCCGCAGCATTCAGGTGGATGTTATGAGTGTGGTAAGTATGTATTTAGAGGGTAGAGGTGCTAGAGGTGGAGGTAGAGGATTTAGAGGTAGATCTTAGGCCGCCAGAGATGGAGGCCAGCCAGCTGCAGGCCATCCCAGAGAGGTAGTCCAGGGCGATGGGGCCCAGCCCCGATGTTATGCTCTTCCAGCCAGGCCCGAGGCTGAGGCTTCAGATGCGGTGATCACAAGTACTGTTCTGGTTTGTGATAGAGATGTTTCAGTGTTATTTTATCTAGGGTCTACGTACTCGTATGTGTCATCTTATTTTGCAACGTATCTGGTCATACCTAGTAATTCATTGAGTATTCCTATTTATGTGTCTACACCGGTGGGTGATTCTATCGTGGTTGATCGAGTCCATCGTTCTTGTATTGTGGTGATTGGGGGTCTCGAGACTCGTGTAGATTTATTGCTTTTAGACAAGGTCGACTTCGATGTTATATTAGGGATGGACTAGTTATCACCTTACCATACTATCTTGGATTGTCATGCCAAGACTGTGACTTTAGCTTTATCGGGTATGCCTCGTTTAGAGTGGAGAGGGACTCCTAGTCATTCTACCCGTAGCGTTATCTCTTATGTGAAGGCTCGGCATATGGTTGAGAAGGGGTGTTTGGCCTATCTTGCTTATGTTCGTGATTCCAGTGCTGAGGTTCCCTCTATTGATTTTGTGCCTGTGGTTCGTGAGTTCCCTGAGGTTTTTCCCTCAGACCTGCCGGGGATGTCACCCGATAGGGATATTGACTTCTGCATTGATTTGGCTCCGGGCACTCAGCCCATTTCTATTCTGATGTATCGCATGGCCCCGCCATAGTTGAAAGAGTTGAAGGAGCAGTTGTAAGACTTGCTTGAGAAGGGTTTCATTAGACCCAGTGTTTCACCTTGGGGTGCGCCGGTGTTGTTTGTTAAGAAAAAGGATGGTTCGATGAGAATGTACATTGATTACCAGCAGTTGAACAAGGTTACAATCAAGAATAAGTATCCATTGCCGAGGATTGATAATTTATTCGATCAGCTTCAGGGTGACAAGGTATTTTCAAAGATTGACTTGAGATCTAGCTACCATCAGTTGAGGATTAGGGCATCTGATGTCCCTAAGATAGCATTCCGCACTCGGTACGGGCATTATGAGTTCTTGGTCATGTCATTCGGGTTGACAAATGCCCCAGTAGCCTTTATGGATTTGATGAACCGAGTGTTCAGGACTTATTTGGACTCGTTCATGATAGTCTTCATTGATGATATTTTGATATATTCCCGCAGCCAGGAGGAGCACGAGCAGCATCTCAGAGTGGTTCTTCAGACTCTTAAGGATAGTCAGCTATATGCTAAGTTCTCAAAGTGTGAGTTTTGTTTGAGTTCAGTTGCATTTCTGGGTCATGTTGTATCAGCAGAGGGTATTCAGGTTGATCCGAAGAAGATTGAGGCAGTCAAGAACTGGCCTAGACCAGCATCAGCTACAGAGATTCAAAGTTTTTTGGGATTGGCAGGCTACTATCGTCGGTTCGTATAAGGGTTCTTATCTATCGTAGCCCCGATGACCAGGTTGACCCAGAAGGGTACCCAGTTCAGGTGGTCAGACGAGTGTGAGGCGAGCTTTCAGAAGCTCAAGACAGCTCTGACTACGGCACCGGTGTTGGTTTTGCCCACAGGTTTAGGGTTTTATACAGTTTATTGTGATGTTTCCCGTGTTGGGCTTGGTGCAATATTGATGCAGGATGGCAAGGTCATTGCCTATGCTTCGAGGCAGTTGAAGATTCATGAGAAGAACTATCCGGTTCATGACTTAGAGTTGGCAGCCATTGTTCACGCATTGAAGATTTAGAGGCATTATCTGTATGGCATGGCATGTGAGGTGTTCACTGATCACAAGAGTCTTCAGTATTTGTTCAAGCAAAAGGAGTTAAATTTGAGGCTGAGGAGGGGGTTGGAGTTGTTAAAGGATTATGACATCACTATCTTATATCACTCGGGAAAGGCCAATGCGGTGGCCGATGCTTTGAGTAGAAAGTCAGCCAGTATGGGCAGTCTTGCTTATATTCTGGTCGGTGAGAGGTCGCTTGCTTTGGATGTTCCGGCTTTGGCCAATCGGTTTGTGAGGTTGGATATTTCTGAGCCTAGTCGAGTATTAGCTTGCACGGTCGCTCGTTCTTCATTATTGGAGTGTATCTGTGATCGGCAGTTTGATGATCCCCATTTGTGTGTCCTTAGACACATAGTGCACCGTGGAGGTGCCAAGCAGGTTACCTTAGGTGATGATGGAGTTTTGAGATTGTAGGGTCGAGTTTGTGTGCCTAATGTGGATGGGCTTCGAGAGTTGATTTTAGAGGAGGCCCATAGCTCCAGGTACTCTATTCATCCGGGCACCGCGAAGATGTATCAGGATCTGCGACAGCATTATTGGTGGAGTAGAATGAAGAAGGATATTGTTGCATATGTGGCTCGGTGTTTGAATTGTCAGCAGGTTAAGTATGAGCATCAGAGGCCTGGTGGATTGTTTCAGAGGATTGAGCTTCCCGAGTGGAAGTGGGAGCGGATCACTATGGACTTCATTGTTGGACTCCCGCAGACTCGGAGGAAGTTTGAAGCAGTTTGGGTCATTGTTGATAGACTGACCAAGTCAGCGTATTTCATTCCTGTGGCAGTCTCTTATTCATCCGAGAGGTTAGCTGAGATCTATATCCGGGAGATTGTTCGTCTTCATGGTGTGCCTGTATCTATCATTTCGGACCGAGGTACGCAGTTCACCTCGCGCTTCTGGAGAGCAGTTCAGCAAGAGTTGGGCACCCAGGTTGAGTTGAGTACAGCATTTCATCCCTAGACGGACGGGCAGTCTGAGCGGACCATTCAGATTTTGGAGGATATGCTCCGAGCCTGTGTCATTTACTTTGGAGGTTCGTGGGATCAATTCTTTCCTTTAGCAGAGTTTGCCTACAACAATAGCTACCAGTCGAGTATTCAGATGGCTCCTTATAAGGCTTTATATTGTAGGCGGTGTCGATCTCCGGTTGGATGGTTTGAGCCGGGGGATGCTCGGTTGTTGAGTACGGATCTGGTTCAGGAGTCCTTGGATAAGGTCAAGATCATTCAGGATAGGCTTCGTACAGCTCAGTTCAGGCAAAAGAATTATGCAGATCGCAAGGTTTGAGATGTGGCTTTTATGGTCGGTGAGCGGGTATTGCTCCGAGTGTCGCCTATGAAGGGCGTGATGAGATTTGGGAAGAAGGGCAAGCTTAGCCCTAGGTTCATTGGTCCGTTTGAGATTCTTGATCGAGCATGAGAGGTGGCTTATAGACTTGCATTGTCGTCGAGCTTATCAGTCGTGCATCCAGTGTTTCATGTGTCCATGCTCCGGAAATATCACGGCGATCCATCCCACGTGTTAGATTTCAGCACTGTCCAGTTGGACAAGCACTTGTCTTATGAGGATGAGCCGGTAGCTATTCTAGACCGGCAGGTTCGTCCGTTGAGATCCAAGAGTTTCCTTCTGTTCGTGTTCAGTGGAGAGGTCAACCTCCTAAGGCATCGACCTGGGAGTCCGAGTCCGATATACGGAGCCGTTATCCTCGTCTTTTCCCCGACTCAGGTACTTCCTTCTTCTGTCCGTTCGAGGACGAACGATTGTTTTAGAGGTGGAGAATGTGACAACCCAAAGGGTCATCACCTATTTTTAATTGAATTATGTGTCTCCGAGACCTTGAAAATCTCATTTAGAGTTACCTCGATTTGCGTGCGCAGTTCGGGCACATAGCCGGAAAGCTTAAATATGAAATTCTGTGAAAATGCTTAAGTTTTGATTTTAAAATGAATAAAATTGACTTCGCTCAATATTTTAGATAAACGGATTCGGACCCGTGATTTGACGGTCCCGGAGGGTCCGTAGGAAAATATGGGACATGGGCGTATGCCCGGAATCAAATTTCGAGGTCCCAAGCCCGAGAAATGAATTTTTAAGAAAAATTGTTTTCTGGAAATGTTTAAGGAAATTTGAAATGAAATCTGATTAGAAAGCGATGGTATCGGGCATGTATTTTGGTTCCGATGCCCGATACATGTCTTATATATGGTTTAAGTCATTCCTGTAAAATTTGGTTAAAAACGGACGTCGTTTGACGTGATTCGGACTTGAATTTCTAAATTTGAAACTTGATGAAGTTTGAGAAAAATTTCTTGATTTTAAGGTTTGATTCATTGTTTTTTAGGCTATTTTGGTGATTTGATCGTGCGGATAAGTTCGTATGATGTTGTTGAGTTAGTACATGTGTTTGGTTAGGAGTCCCGAGGGCTCGGGTGTGTTTTGAATTTGTTTCGGAAGGTTTTAGACTTAAGAAAAAGTTGCAGAAATAGCAGTTCGGTGTTCTGAGATTTAGTGCTATGCGATCGCATAGTCAGTCTCGCGATCGCATAGTGTAAGTTTTAAATGTCCTGTTTTATTCTATGCGATTGCATAGGTCCTTCCGCGATCGCATAGAGTAACCACAATTTGTTCTATGTGATCACATTCCCTCTTACGCGATCGCGATGCATAAAAACCAAACCTGGGAAGGGAGCCTGTTTCTTCTACACGTTCGCAATACCAAGTCCGCGGTCGCAATGACCAACTTCTCCTTACCATATGCGATCGCATGACCTTCTTCGCAATCGCATAGACCATTTTTGCCCAGTTATTTTAAAAGACCCAAAACAGTAGCATCGGGATTTCTCAAAATTTCACAAAACCTCTTCTTCTCCAAAGCTCTTAGGCGATCCTTGAAGCGATTCTTCACCATAATATCTTGGGTTTGTAATATTTAACTTATTTTCTTCCATTTTCATCAACATCTATTGAATTTTTAGGCCTAAAACATGTGATTAAGGGTAGAAAATTAGGGATTTGGGTAGAGTTAGGGTTTTTTGATTAATTGTGATTTAGACCTCGTTTTGGGGTCGAATTTTGGAAATAATTATATATTTGGGCTCGTGGGTGAAAAGGTGATTTGATTTTGGTCCGAACCTCATGTTTTGATCAAGTGGGTCCGGGGTCGATTTTTAGGTTTTGGGGAAGAATGATTGGAAAGCTATAATTAGGCATTGGATTCGAATTGTTTAGCATTTATTGATGTTATGAAGTCATTTATGTATAGATTCAATCGATTTGGAGCCATTCGAGAGGAAAAGCGGTGATTGAGGATTGAGTTAGTCGTGGAAGTTTGAGGTAAGTGTTCGGTCTAACCTTAGCTTGAGGGATTAGGAGTTGATCCATTTGTGTTATGTGTTTCTTATTGAGTACGACGTATAGGCATGGTGACGAATATCTATACGTTGGTGTCGAGCATGACCGTGAATCTTAAATTGATACTTGTTGAATTCTTGAACAATACTATGGTTGCAATAATGAGTAAATCCGTGGAATTGAGCAAAGGCTTAGTTTATTTTCGTAGAAGTTACTTATGAGTTAGAAATGGTGATAATAGAGATGATTAGGTGTTGAGTTGAGATTGGTTATAGCTGATTCTCCCTTGCCATGACGTATATACTTGTACTGTTGAGTTCTCTTGCCGGGATAGTGTAACTTATGGTAAATCCCTTGCCGGGATTGTTGTAATGATCACTGTAAGCTGTATATTTGGAACGGGCTGCGCGGCGCAATATTTTTATTAATATATACATATATGGATCGGGTTGCACGCCGCAACAGATATTATATTGGATCGGGTTGCACGCCGCAACAGATATTATATTGGATCGGGTTGCACGCCGCAAGAGATAATATATTGGATCGGGTTGCACGTCGCAACAATTATTATATTGGATCGGGTTGCACGTCGCAACAATTATTATATTGGATCGGGTTGCACGCCGCAATAGTGTTAAATGATAAAGGATCAGGTTGCGTGCCGCAACAGTTGTTTTATTACATTGTTTTAGATACTGTACTGTTCTTTCATATTTATTTGGTTTCTGCTAGGTTGAGTTGTTTCCCCGAAGCATGTACCCCCTCCCTTTTTAACTGCTTATTACCTATTTACTTTCCCACCATATATTATATAACTACACAGGTTTATCTGAAGTCTGGTTCTAGCCTCGTCACTACCTCGCTGGAGTTAGGCCAGACACTTACCAACACATGGGGTTAGTTGTGCTGATGCTACACTCTGCACTTATGTGCAGATACTGGAGCAGCATTTGGTGCACAGCAGTAGTTCGGGAGCCAGCCTTCAGTCCACCGAGACACCGAGGTAGCCTTGCAGACGTACGCAGGCCCGGCGTCTCCTCTATCTTATTTTATATCCTGTTATCTCATGTATTTGAGATAAACAACTTTACTTTTCCTTCAAACTGATGTATGTAGTATTCGTAGTAGTCCGTGGATGTTGTGACACCAGGTTCTGGGTAGAGACATGTATTCGCTTTCTGGATTTTGGTTTCATATCTGTTTATGACTTCCGCTAAAATTTTATTTTTCGTTGTCATTTAAATGCTTATTCATTGTTAATTTAATTGCTTAAACATGAATTAAAACGAAAGGGGTTAATGGTTTCAAAGTTCATGGCTTGTCTAGCTTCCATGAGTAGGCGCCATCACGACTTCCGAGGGTGGGAATTCCAGGTCGTGACAGACTAGGAAGCATGAATGAACAAGGTAGTATGTATTAACAATGAAGTTCTGCGTGTGGCCCTGTAAACTACCTAAAATATACCATCTACATCTACTAGAATTCAAATATATTGCCATGACCCTATTCCTCTCATTTGGCCTCAGCTTTAACTAAACTCTCCTTTGTACAGCATAATCTTGTAAAGCAGATCTAAATTGTCTAACATTTTCAAAGACCATTCCCAGTTGGAAAACAATTTTCTTACAGTTAGGGTCAAAGTAGACATTTCTACTGTATCTTCTTGGAGGAAGTTTCTGCACCTCATCATCTTCATCTACATCATCATCAGTATTATCCTCACTCTCTGGATCTGAATTGTCTAGGTACTGCTCATCCCCTCCCAATTTGCCAGCATATTTAGCAGTCTTGTCCTTGTAAATGTCTTCAAATCCAGGGTCAATACCTACTGGGCCACTAGGTAGCTCATCTACATTAACATCACTAGATCTCTCTTTCCAGTTCTTCTAATTTACTTTGGTCTATCTAGCAGCAACAAGGTCAACTTCTATATCACTTGTCTCTCCAACAACATCCTCATCAGCATCATAAAGTGACTCATCTCTATCCTCATCAGCAGAAACACCGTCATAATCACCATCCTCGCTCTTAGAATTACTCTCAAATTCATCACAATCTGAATCGATGGCTAGATGAAAGTTGTAGAACTCTCCTTCATCCTCAGTAGATTCTTCTATATTAGCAGCCTTCCCTTTACCCTTCCCTTTAGTAAAGCAACCACTATTTATATCATTGGTAGGTGAGTTTGTTGCCCTAGCATTAGCTCTACTTGTTTGCCTTTGTGGCGCTTCACTAAAGCTAACTATTTGGTCATATGGAATATCACTTAGGTCCACATCACTACTTAACATTTCATTCAATTCAATATCAATACATGGTATATTAACGGTGTGACATAAATAAATATCAATAAAAACCCCATCATGAAGGTCTTTGAAGAATTCGAACATATCAGCATCATACTTAATAAATCGAAATGCTCCTTTTTTATTGACTTGACATGCAAATTTCTCCACACCTAAGTACCCAATATCATTTGTCCATTTATTAAATTGAATAACATGCAATTCATCAGTATCAGCAGTTACAATAGTAGGACATGTTACACCATTTTCATACCTCATTAATGGGTCAGCTATCAGTTGTCCCTGATGGTAAAATTATAATTTCACAAGAACAACCATCCTGCCTCACTACGCCTATAAAAATAAGATAAGACAAGTCAAAATCAGTAAAATAATCAAAAGAAAAAGACAGTATTGTCTGAACATGTCTTTGAAAAAGAACAAGCAAATGCGGGAAAAGAACCCTAGCTTTATCACTTTAAAAGACAAAAAAAATGCGATATGATGAAAAGCCCTAATTTTTAACCCTATATGCCAATCAGCCATGGAACTGGTAAAATTCAAAGAAAAAATAGGAATTTAGTGTGTTATTCCAAAAAGCCCTAATTTTAAACCCTAAATAACGAAAGAACCATTGCACACATACAAAACATTATCTATTATGACCAACTTCAATAACGCATAAAAACAAAAGAAAACAACTAGAAATTTCATGAAAGACAACAATCGGGCCTTGAATGACTTCTATGTTTCTAGTGGAGGAGAAATCGACGATATACGAAACACTCAGATTCTTGTTTTGAGACCGAATTTGAAAGAAAAATAAACACAATGTGCAGATGAATGGGCGGAAAATCCTATCGTTCACTCCATTTGAGCAAACGATTGAAAATGTAGAGTTCTTTGAGAGAGACAACTGAAAATGAAAATGAAATGAGTGTTTAAGGGTTTTTAGGTCAAAATAAATGGGAAATAGCCGGTGCTCAGTGGGATTTCGTGCCTTACACGTGGCAGGTTTTAATTCGTTTATTGCTGACTGGGTTGCCACGTTTCTGAAATTGTAATGCACGCAGTATGATTCAACTGTCGGATGTGTTTATTAGACAACTTATTCTAGAATTGAAGTGTTCATTTGGGAATTTTAAAAGTTTATTTATCGGCATGACAATTGGGTGCAAGTTCAAGTGGCTAGAGGCATTTTTGCCTTAAAAGATCGTACATTTTCACCGTAGTGCTTCTTTTTTTTGGGTGGGGGGGGGGGGATTACACTATTAGGCGTGCTTAGTAGTTATTTTATTAATAATAAAAAAGAAAAGCACAACACATAGAAAAAGAATAAATAAGGGGGACAATAGCACCAGTAGTGTTGCCTATATGTCTTGGCTATATAATCACTCCTCTGCACCTCACATTGTCTTATGATGGCAGTCTCATGTAAATGATCATGGTGTAGCTGCTGGCAAAGTTTCACGAGGCATATAATCTCATAGCCATTTGGATATCTTTCCAAAGGCATAGGACATGAGCAACCGTAGTTCTTCTTTTCCTGGTAAAAAATTTCCAGATTTTGGGAGTTGATTTTTAGTCTCTTTATTCTGTTAAACTCAAGTGACGATGAACTTACAAGCAAATTCAATACACACACACCAAAAAAAAAAAAAATTACAAATGGGAAAAAGTGTGGGGACAGGGTGGGGAATGGAGTACAAAGAAAGCTAAAGTTAGCTCTTTATTCTGATTGAATGAGCACAATCATGTGGAGAATGAACTTTTACTAGCTGGAAGAAGAATATTGCTTTACTCAAAGCATATTAAGTGTCAAATGACACCTGAGAATAAAAAAAAAATGAGGGTTTTCTATGAATTATTTCCTGATTGAAATATAATCAGGTATGTTCCAAAATTGAACAGAACATGGACAAACAACCCAGGGTACTACAATTTTTTTGTTGCTGAGTTATTGTTGTATCTGTAAAATATTTACCCCGACCCCAAACTCTCAAATCCATCGAAGCAGCAACCAAATTACGGATGTCACGTAAAGCTAGTTACTGTACAATGCCCCCTTCTGTTATTTGATCTGCACCAGGAAAAGTGCTGGCTCAAATTTTGCTGCATAGCCAAATTTAGATGTGCTATACTTCCTATGTACTCCTGTTAGTTTCCCTGTTGCTGCCTTTTGGTGGTAGATCACGATAGATCTCGAGCATTTCCTAAAGCAAGAAAAAGAATGCTAAATCAGATAAATCTTGAGAGGTGAAGTGAGAATCAAACAGAAATATGGAGTTAGTTCTCACAGAAGTTGATCTTCTGAGTAACTTGTATGCCATTCACATGTTTTACTCCATTGCATGACACCATATAGCGTGCACTGAGCTGTATAAATTGCAGCAGCAGCCATGAAAGATGGTGGAAACTTAAGCATTTCATATTCCACGAGGCAAAGCTCGATTAAGAAGAAAGACAGGACCTCAAGCTGTTAATAAGAACCAAAGAGGGGTTAATTTAACGTGTTGTCACTAAACTTTACCAATTATAACAGTAAAGTCAAAAAATTATACGTCACAAGACTATTTTGTGTCACACTATAAAAACTGAACTATGTGTGAATTTTTCAGAAAATACAAATAAACAGAAGGTCAAAGTTCCATCTTTCGTGTCACCGTTTTTTCTTCATTTACGAGCCAAGAGACACATGAGCCACTATTACAAGTGCCTTCCCAGACTAACCTTCCTATCAGCTTGAGCAGCCTTGAGAAATCTTCTCATAAAAACATATGCAGTTGGAACTGACATATTAAACTGCAGTGTATCGAGCATTAATGTTTCCTGCAGTAAAATTAAAGGAATGGATTTCAACAACAACAACAACAACAACAACCCAGTGTAATCCCACAAATGGGGTCTGGGGAGGGTAATATGTACGCAGACCTTACATCTACCCCGAGGGGCAGAGAGGCTGTTTCCAGGAGACCCTCGGCTCAAGAAGGCAACAAGAGACACTATATTAGCACTATCAATAGACTCATAATAAAATAACATAAAATACCATAAAATCCATAACATAACATAAATACCATAAAATAACAAAATAACAGCAATATAAGAGATAGGAAATACGAGAAAGATGTAAGGTATACTAATAAACAGCAGATAAAGTCCATCATCAATAGCTGATCAATAGCATCCTAAGACTAATTCCTAACTGGCTAGTCTCACTCTAGTGCGCTGTAGGAAAAAAAAATCACAATTTCCCCTAACCTACAACCTTAATGCTCGATCTCCATAATTCAATGCCAAATAAAGTAGAGGAAATGCAGTACTTGTTGATATAATGAGATCAGTATTACCATTTCAAGAACCTCTTTCCTTGTATAGGCGTTGTCCGAAATAATCACCAAATCATCCACCACAGGGACAGAGACCTCTTCATATTTGCATGCTAATAGCATAGCAACCAGCCCAACAAGCTGCAACTTCTTTCTTGCAACTATTTGCTTCTCCAAAAATCTGTCTATCGAATTAACAGTCAAGAATAACGTCTCTTCCCTGAGCTCAAACTTGTGATTTACCTGTTTGTTTAGAATACGCAAGTTAACAACATAATGAAATACTAACTTAATTCCACTGCCTGATTATTTTCATTGTGAAGAAACATCAAATATACCTCAATGAGCCAGTCTACTAATGTAGCTCTCATCCTTTCATTGATGTCAAACTGTTGTGTCATATAGTTTGGTGAAACACAGCTATAACCCTGAAATGCAAATGGCCAATATCAGTTACAGCTGCCAATCTTGAATCTAATTAAATTCCAACGCCTCGTTCAATTACCCCTTAGTTAAGTTAGCCCCATGAAATGCATGGAGTTGGTTTTTCAACTCTAAACCAACATGCTTATTTAAAAATGAAAAAAAGGTAATATCTTTGTGCAAGGTTGAAGGGATCCTTGGCGTAACTGGTAAAGTTATTATATCTTTGTGCAAGGTGTTTAATTGCGTTTAATGTGAATATGTTATGTTAGTTAAGGGAAGGGGCAACTGATAATAAAAGTTTACATAAATGGGGAAGGTTGATAATTTTAATGGAGAATGAATTTAGCATTTGAAAAACTATCTATCCATCAATGGCCAGTTTATAATTAAGATAGGAAGGAAGAATATATATTGTCTTGATGAGAGGGAGATAATATTTTTACTTAAGGTCGAAACCTAGAAATCATTTACAGTCATTTTTCATTTGAAAATGCAATTAATAATCAACCCCAGTAAAGCTGGTGTTTGAACAGAGGAATCAGACATGATAAGTTGGACCTGCCCTTGCCTCATTACATATGAAATATACCTTGACAACATTAACAACAACAAACCAAGCAGTTTCCCACAAGTGGGGTCTGGGGAAGGTAAGATGTACGCAGCCTTACCACCACCCCTGGAAGGGCACAGAGTTTGTTTCCGATAGACCCTCAGATAGAGAACGACTGAAAAAGAAAAGGTAATTGCAACAAGTAGGAATAACAGCAAGATGAAATAAAATTGAATCCAAGAATGCAGTCAAACTCTAGGTAGTAATAGTCATCTATGGATAAAAGATATCATACTAACACTAATGCTAACTAACTGAGTAAGACAAAGAGAAACGCTCGACTACCTACACATTTTCTACCCTAATTTTTGACATCCACACCCTCCTGTCTAGGGTCATGTCCTCAGTCAGCTTCAACTGCGCCATGTCCCGCCTAATAACCTCTCCCCACGACTTCTTAGGCCTACCTCTATCCCTCCTGCTACCCACCGAGGCTAATCGATCGCACCTTCTAATATGGAAAATAGATCAATAAACTGTTATAGCCACTCTAGGTAGTAATAGTCATCTATGGATAAAAGATATCATACTAACACTAATGCTAACTAACTGAGTAAGACAAAGAGAAACGCTCGACTACCTACGAATCTTCTACCCTAATTTTTGACCTCCACACCCTCCTTTCTAGGGCCATGTCCTCAGTCAGCTTCAATTGCGCCATGTCCCGCTTAATAACCTCTCCCCACGACTTCTTAGGCCTACTTCTATCCCTACTGCTACCCACCGAGGCTAACCGATCGCACCTTCTAATATGGAAAATAGATCAATAAACTGTTATAGCCACTCTAGGTAGTAATAGTCATCTATGGATAAAAGATATCATACTAACACTAATACTAACTAACTGAGTAAGACAAAGAGAAACGCTCGACTACCTACACATTTTCTACCCTAATTTTTGACATCCACACCCTCCTGTCTAGGGTCATGTCCTCAGTCAGCTTCAACTGCGCCATGTCCCGCCTAATAACCTCTCCCCACGACTTCTTAGGCCTACCTCTATCCCTCCTGCTACCCACCGAGGCTAACCGATGGCACCTTCTAATATGGAAAATAGATCAATAAACTGTTATAGCCACTGATATCGGAAAATTTACATTGTCAGTTTATATAAATTAAATCCTTGTAACATAACCAGAACCTGAATGGAGGACTGACCTCCATTTTTCTGTAGTTGGCATATAGATCTTCCACATAGTCAACAACTGCAAGCGGATTGTTAGTGTCATCACTGTCAATATCTATTAGTGCCTCCTCAAATATATCCTCCATTTCAACCTCCTGCAGGATTTATGAAGTTAGCTGTTTAATTAATGATACACAAAAAAACGGCTCATTAAAACATCAAACACAAATACACTAGAAAGGAAAATTCTCTTTACCATTTCTGTCTTGTCATTTGAAAATGTTGCTTCTTGTTCCAAAGACATAGACATGGGTTGGTCTTTAGCTGCCACATGTTCTTCCCAAATCCTAAAATCTTCCGCTGCTAGTTTTGGTTTCTTGGTTTCCTGTTCAACATCATTGTGCCTGACTTCAACTTTTAAGCTATTTGACACTTCAATTTAACCAAAAATAAATCAACTATTTTTACTCCATGATATCGAAATTTTGTACCTCGGGGTAATGCTGGTGTGAGCTAGCAATTTGTGCAGTCAATTTCCTTCATTTTAAAAAGTTATACTTTATTTATCAGTCAAGCACTATATATGATTTCAGTTATAACCTCTTGATTACTGGGATGTGTCCTAAAGGACAAGTGAACTGAAATTTGAATATACAAAATTCATAGAAATGGTAGTTTTACTGACTAACCTCGTAGGATTCTTGTCGTAGATGATTCCATTTGCACTGAAAGCAAGAAATTTTTTGCACCAGATTAAAAATGAAACTCGGAAAAAATAAAAGTGAAAACTTTAAAGTTGGGAGCGAAGTATTTTACTGTGATAATCTTCTCTTGTTAACAACACAACGATATGGATTAGGTCCTAATAAATTCTGATTAATCACTCTCAGTGCTCTTCTGTTGTGTCTTGTCTCCACTCCAATCTTGCTGTTTCCCATTCCTGCCTCACCAACTTTCATTCATAACAATGACGAAGATTAATTTTTGAGAAGAAAAAAAAGATCATCTCTAATTTTTGAGAAGAAAAAAAAAATCATCTTTACCCAGTGATTTCCTAGTGAACTGATTCTCATCAGATATATCCATGTTTTTTTCTTTGACTAGAAAAATAACCAATGAAGCAGATGAATGAGGGGTGGGGGTGGGGGGGGGGATAGGATTAATGGGCGAAAATATGGGTATATGTCTGGTGAAACACAAGGGATGTCATTATATATTCAAATGAAACGGCTAATGAAATATGGCCGTTGTGAAAGACTTTCACATTTGGCTAGGCATATGTGGCGAATGAAGTATAAGGGAGACGTTACTTTCAAATTAATGTAAAAATGTTAATGTGCTAAATTACTTTCCATGACTTCAATTCCTAAATAGGATTCTAAGTTATTATTATACCATCAATATAGTTTAATATATTACGTAGAGGAGATTATTTAATTTACGTATTTTCAAATTTAATAAGTTATAGTACGTAGTTGCCTTAGATAACTATATATAATTGACTTTTAAATAATTTGATTAATACTATAAAAATCTTTACGTTGTTGGTGTATAAAATAAAACATGAAATTAAGTTAATGAGGTTTGCACCTTTAGGAAGAGACCCGTGAAATATAGAATGCGCTCTCGCCCACTTTTGAGCTTTCTGGTGGTAGGCCTCAAAGTATTGTGGCTCCTTCCTACTTTTTGCTCTTTCTTTCTTTCCGACCATGAATGATGTAGTTTTTAATCCACTTTCGTTCTAGTACAAGCGCTAAATTTTGAGCATGACAAGACTATTGTATCATTTTCCTTTATGTCTAGATTTCGGCATTTGTTACAAGTTTAAGTTTTCAATGTAAATAGGGGCGGATCTAGGATTTCAAGAGTCACTATTATAAAAAGATGGATCTAGAATTTATATTTGATCGATTTAACTATAGTCTCTTACCTTAAACTCACTATACTTTTGAAATTATAGGTTTAAAATTATTATTTTTTTGAAGTTTTAGTGATTTTCACTTAATATCGATCTATACTCTGTGCCGAAAATAAGACCGTTTAGAGTAGGATTTGAGTAATTGTTGCACTACAGGAGTCTTTGAGCATCAGTGCACACATATATATTTAAGTAATTTTGAAAAAAAATAATATTATTATACATGGTTTAGAAAGAGGTGTATGGGTTCACGTGAACCCATATGCATTGACCTAGATAGGCCCCTGAATGTAAATATCTTGTTTTATTATTCCCTTCGTTCCTTGCTTGATACGCTCTTTAAGTGATCATTGAATTTATTTACTAAATTGTTCTTGTTAATGATTATTAAGGATGTAACTCCAATTAATTTGGAAAGTATGGGTACTTAATACTAAGGGTAATATTGAAACAAAATAATAAATAAAAAAATTTATTTGTTAAAGTGGACAAGTAAAGGTAAAAATTTATTTTTGATATAAAGGACTAATAAAAAAGACGAGAGAGTAAATTTGAATTAAATTTTTGTCGAAGTATAAATGAACTGGATTTTATCTTCAACAATTATCATTGAATAAGTTTGTAATTTTGATTCATATTATTGTACTGAAAAATAATTAACTAACTGAAATCATGAATGAAAGAAAATCATAATGGAAGTTGACTTCTGTATTAAGCATATTCACACTATTACGGGACGTAATTATAAAAGACTTAGATATTCAGACCATCACATATTTGATGTTATCATTGTATGGGTTCGAATTTAATCGATCACGTCTCAAGGTTAACACGACCAACTACCAGGTACCTACGAGTCGATACAGGGGTACAACCCAGGGGTTAAAGGAGAGACGTCCTCGCATCATCGTCAGGCTTTGTTGTAGTAGGTACTTCTTAAGTTGTCGTTCCAGTGATTAAGTAAAAATCCTCCATTATATAAGAGGGACTCAAGCCTTGTAATCGAGAGAGAGTGGATAATATACAAGCTGACTCTCTCTCTCTCTCTAATCTTTATCTCTCTATTGGTCTCTCTCCTTTTCTATTATTGTCATTCCATCTACCAGAATTATCCTAGGGTTTATTATTTTCGACTACGATTTACCCCTTCATCTTTTTTGATTTATTTGCTTAGAAAGAGTTTAACATCTTTTGAGTCAAACAATTTGGCGCCGTCTGTGAGGATTTCCATAGTCGAAATCGTAGTTCTCACCTAGGATATCGAAAGCAACGATCACTGCTCTTCACATCCCATAGAAGCCAACAATGGCAGAGAAAGAAGCGAAGTTGAAGATGATAGCAAATGTCTCAAATAACCTCTTGAACTCCCTCAACGAAGCCGGTAGGGAAGATACCGAGAATGCAACACCAAGAGATACACCGGAGGGGGAGATCTCACCCTCTCCACACGAGGATCTGACGGTCTTGCGTGAAAGAGGATCTGACGGTCTTGCGTGAAAGAGGAGCTTTCGTGTCTACAGTGAAAGAAACACCACCAGCAATCAAAAAGCTACTAGAGGAGTGGTTGGCGAGTGCTCTAAGCAACATGCTCGAAAAACCCCCTCAAGGAAATGCCGAAGATTCGCCAACGGCAGAAATCGCAGTTATCACCAGCGAGCTAGGCACTACAAGAACGAGCAACACTCACACTGTCATCAACGCAAGTGACGATGCACTCACAACCATCCTAAAGAAAATGGAAGAAATGGAAAACGAGAACAAAGTACTTCGTGATCAAATGAAAGATCACCAGGAAAGGGTTGACAAAATACCTGGCGCCCCTAAGTTGCTGCCAAAATGCGATGTGTGAAGGTTCGTCGAACAGCCATACAGTGAGGAAGTGCTCCTTACCCTATCCTGAAAACGTTCAAAATGCCACCATATTTGAAAATATACGACGGGACCACGGATCCAGAAGATCATTTAATCCATTACGTCACTGTGATAAAAGGCAATGACCTGTCAAAAGAACAAGTGCCATTCGTACTGTTGAAAAAGTTTGGTGAGACTTTGACAGGAGGAGCATTAACATGGTATTCTCAACTACCAGCACGGTCGATATCGACATTTGAGGAGATGGCGGACAAATTCGCCACTGCTCATGTAGGAGAAAAGAAGACTGAAGCTAGGGTCAACGACATCTTCGCCATCAGGAAAACGGCGGGCGAATGACTTCGAGACTTCCTGGCCCGATTCAATAGGGTAAGAATGGGACTACCAAATGTGTCAGAAGGAATGGCAGTCGCAGCCTTCCAAAACGGGTTAAACAGGAACGGGTCAAAGGCAACCAAGAAATTGCTCAACAGACTCATGAAGTATCCCCTACCACATGGGAAGAAATTCATAACGCCTATTACGCCGAGGTAAGAGCGGATAAAGATGATCTCAATGGTCCAACCCAGCGACTAACGTCAGTCCAGTCCGAGGCAAAGAGGGATCGACGTAACGGCGGGCGAAGGGATCAACTCCCACGTTTCAACTGAGAAAGGCATCAGCCCTATGTCAGAACATCCAACCCGCCTCCTCCAAGGCATGCAGATGTCGTGCTACGACACACCGCACCCCTTCGAAACGAAAAAGGTATGCCTCCACTGTTATCTGCTCAGAAATTTTGTGTTTCCCCTTCAGAGATAGTGTACGCACTGGAGAAACTGGGCACGAAGGTGCAGTGGCAACAAAAAAGGAAATCGGACCCAAACGTGAGAAGGTCAAATGTCCTTTGTGAATTCCATCAGGAAAGAGAACACAAGACCAAAGATTGCATAGGTTTACGGTGGGAGGTGGTCAGGATGTTGAACCAGGGGTACCTGAAAGAATTGCTCAGCGATAAAGGAAAGGCCAATTTCCCAGAGGACGCGACCCATCTCAAGGATCTCCAAAGCCACCGTCGCCGGCACGTACCATACAGATGATCATCGGTGGTGGCGATGACTCGGTAATCAACCACGTGAAGTTCACCACTACACACAAGCTCAAACGAATAGTCGCCCACGAACGGTATGATGACCTCGAAGACAGTATCATCTTCGAAAAGTCAGATGTCGATGGTTTGTCTTTACCTCATTATAATGCTTTGGTTATAACATTACGCATCACTGATACATATGTAAAATGAATCATGGTAGATGACGGAAGTGGCGCGTGTATTATCCACCCGAGAGTTCTCGTGCAAATGAGGCTTGATGATAAAATAATACCGTATTGCATAACACTAACGGGTTTTAACAATGCAGTAGAACGGACATCTGGAGAAGTAGCGTTGTCGGTCCTAGTAGGGGGAGTCACGCTGGAAACCACATTCCACGTCATGGACCAGGAAACAGCCTATAATGCCATCATAGGATGCCCATGGATACACGCCATGCGAGCCATCCCCTCAAGCTTCTATCAAGTGATCAAATTTCCCACCCCGTGGGGTATATTCAGCATTCGAGGCGAACCGCGCACCGCCCAGGAATGCTATCGGATCGCCCAAGATTGCACGCATACCAAACAGCTGAAAGGAGCAAGCGCAGAGGCATAGCAATCAGCCATTTCGGGAACTAAAATAGACCAGCCAACAGAGGTCATCAGAGACCCAGATATCATAGAAGCCTGCAAGGCAACTATTGAAAACCTCGACCCGGTCCAGCTGGATGACGCCGACAACATAAAAAAGGCTTATATCGGGCACAACCTCTCTGAGCCAGGTAAGTACCGTGAATTTTTAACTAACAATACCGACCTATTTGCCTTTTCCCACTCAGATATGCCAGGGATCCCAAAGGACATCACCATTCAGAGGTTGAATGTCAACCCACTCTATCCGCCCATACGGCAGATGAGGAGAAAATATAATGCCACGATCAATGAGGCGGCCAGTGAAGAGGTGGACAAATTGCTAGCCAACGGTTCCATCAGAGAATCGAAATACCCCCAATGGATCGCCAATGTGGTCATGGTCAAAACGAAGAACGGGAAATGGCGAATGTGTGTGGACTTCACCGATCTGAACAAGGCATGCCCGAAAGATTCCTTCTCGTTGCCCTATATCGACCAGCTGATCAACGAGACAGCGGGGCACGAACTGCTGAGTTTTTTGGATGCCTACTCCGGCTACAACCAAATTCTAATGGCCGAGGAGGATCAGGAAAAGGCAACTTTCATCAGTCACCAAGGGACTTACTGCTATAAAGTGAGGTCGTTCGGACTCAAGAACGCAGGAGCCACATACCAAAGGTTGGTTACTAAGATGTTCAAGGTACAGCTCGGCAAGACAATGGAGGTCTATATCGATGATATGTCGGTAAAGTTGGCAAAGAAGGAGGACCGCGTTAGTCATTTGAAAGAAGCCTTCGAGATATTGAGGCGGTACGGGATGAAATTGAATCCGGAAAAATGCGCCTTCGGCGTGGCCTCAGGAAAATTCCTAGGTTTCCTCGTATTACAATGAGGAATCAAAGTTAACCTGGATCAAACCAAAGCCATAGACATGATACCTGAGGTACTGACCAGCAAGAAATAGGTACAGAAGCTGACGGGGCAAATAGCCGCCCTATCGAGGTTCATTTCACGATCCTCGGACAGGTGTCACAAATTCTTCAACGTACTAAGAAAAGATCATGGGCTGCAATGGAACGAGGAATGCATCGACTCCATGAGGAAACTAAAAGATTGCCTATCGTCACCACCACTACTCGTCAAGGCGGACCTAGGAGAATGTCTGCTCGTATATCTGGCAGTATCCGAAGTCGCTATCAGTGCAGTCCTGGTCCGCAAAAACAAAGGTACTCAATCCCCTATTTACTATATCAGCAAGACCTTAATAGATGCCGAGTAAAGGTACCCTTACCTTGAAAACCTGGCTCTGGCACTAGTCGTAGCTTCACGCAAGCTTAGACCGTATTTTCAATGTCACCCCATAAAAGTAATAACAACCTTCCCCCTAAAGGGCATCCTACATAAACCCGAGCTCTCAGGCAGACTCGCCAAATGGGCAATAGAGCTCAACGAGCATGACATAACTTACCACCCACGAACTGCCATTAAGTCGCAGGTGCTCGCTGATTTTGTCGTCGACTTCAGCGCGGAAATATTACCAGAGGCAGAACAAGAAGCGCTTTATGCCTCCACGTGTACCGACCTTTGGACCCTCTACACCGACGGTGCTTCAAATGTCTCGGGATCGGGATTGGGACTCGTCTTCGAAGTACCTACGGGCGAAGTAATTCACCAGTCCATATGATGCCCCAAGATGACTAACAACGAGGCCGAGTATGAGGCTGTGATTGCAGGTATGAAGTTAGCCCTCAAATACGAAGCCCGACGACTCATCCTCTACTGTGACTCTCAACTCGTCGTAAATCAAGTCACCAGGACTTTCCAAATCAAAGAGCAGAGACTACAAAAGTATCAATCGGAGATCCATAAACTGATGCCAGAGTTTGATGAATGTCGCTTCGAGCAGATCCCTACGGCACAAAACATTGAAGCAGATTGCCTCGCTAAACTAGTCACGGCCACCAAGAATATCAACAAGGAAAATGTGATCACCCTCCTTCATTCAACCATAGATCACATCGAGGTATTCTCCCTGAGCATAACTTGGGACTGGCGTAACCACCTTGTATCCTATTTACAGGATGGAACACTCCCGCAAGACAAAGAAGAAGCCAAGAAACTCCGAGTGCAGGTTTCCCGATACAGCCTGGTAAATCATGACCTCTATAAGAGAACATTTGGCGGCCCCCTAGCTAAATGTCTCGGACCGCACCAAACAAGACAAGTACTGGAGGAGGTGCACGAGGGCCATTGCGGTGCCCATATAGGGAATCGCGCCCTCGTGCGATGCCTCATCCGTGTCGGCTACTACTGGCCTACTATGAAAAAAGAAGTAGCAGACTATGTCCGGAGATGTGAGCGATGCCAAAAGTACGCCCCTATGATACATCAAGCGGGGGAATTCCTCCATTTAGTCACTTCGCCATGGCATTTCATAAAGTGGGGGATGGACATAGTCGGCCCTCCGCCAGCCGGACGAGGACAGGTATGTTTTCTTTTAGTTTTAACTCACTATTTCTCTAAATGGGTGGAAGCAGGTGCGTACGCTCAAATACGAGAATAGGAGGTCATCAATTTATATGGAAAAATATTATATGTCATTTCAGCATCCCCAAAGAAATCAGCTGCGACAAAGGGCCTTAGTTCGTCGAAAAGAGAACGACTGAGTTCTTCGAAAAATGGCACATCAAGCGGATACTATCCACTCCATATCATCTTGTCGCCAATGGCCAAGCCAAGTCTTCCAACAAAGTAATATTAAACATATTGAAAAAGAAGCTCGAGGAAGCTAAAGGGCTATGGCCTGAATTACTACCGAAGTATTTTGGGCATACCGAACTACGCCAAAGTCCAGCACGGGAGAAATGCCATACTCACTGGTCTACGGGACCGATGCAGTTATACCCGTCGAGGTCGGGAAACCCAGCCTGATATACTCCCATGTCAGCGGGGTGGATAATGACGAAAGTAGGTTGCAAGACTTAGATGAAGTTGAAGAATGGAGAGACATGGCCCATGTAAGAATGATAGCCCAGAAATAGCAAGTAGAGAGATACTACAACAAAAGAGCCAAGGTAAGATCACTCAAAGTTGGCGACTACGTCCTTAAATTCCAAAACACTGGCATCAAAAGATCCAAACGAGGGAAAGTTAGGAACCAACTGGGACGAACCGTATAAAATCATAGCAGCAGCAAACAAAGGAGCGTTCCAACTGGAAACAATAGAGGGAAAACCACTCCAAAACAACTGGAACGTCGCCCATCTCAAGTACTTCCACTTTTGAAAGGTATCACCTAAGTCGTACTCTTTTTCCCTCACTCGAGTTTTGTCCCAATCGGGTTTTCTCGGGGAGGTTTTTAACGAGGCGGCGAAGGAAATACCCTGTGGATCAAAGCGCAGTTCATCACCTCGGCCCGTCGACACGATCTCTAGGCCGAAGTAATGAAGGGACTACACAAGTCAATCTCCATTGTATAAACAGAATTCTCCATTATATGAATGGAAGTCAATCTCCACTGTTTAAACTGAATTATCCATTGTATGAACGGAAGTCAATCTCCACTGTTTAAACAGAATTCTCCATTGTATGAACGGAATCCAATCTCCATTATATTAAACACAAATAACCTAATGGCCAAGGCCATCGACATTAGTTCGACCTCGTTCAAACCACGACGTGATACTACTACGACGACAGTCGAAGCAATATCCTAATGGCCAAGGCCATCGACATTAGTTCGACCTCATTCGAACCACATCGGGATACTGCTCGACGACAGTCGAAGCAACATCCTAATGGCCAAGGCCATCGACATTAGTTCGACCTCGTTCGAACTACGATGGAATACTACTTCGACGACAGTCGAAGCAACATCATAATGGCCAAGACCATCGACATTAGTTCGACCTCGTTCGAACCACATCGGGATACTACTTCGACGACAATCGAAACAACATCCTAATGGACAAGGCCATCGATATTAGTTCGACCTCATTCGAACCACGACGGGATACTACTTCGACAACAGTCGAAGCAACATCCTAATGGCCAAGGCCATCGACATTAGTTCGATCTCGTTCGAACCACGACGGGATACTTCGATGACAGTCAAAGTAACATCCTAATGGCCAAGGCCATCAACATTAGTTCGACCTCGTTCGAACCACATCGGGATACTACTTTGACGACAGTCGAAGCAATATCCTAATGGCCAAGGCCATCGACATTAGTTCGACCTCATTCGAACCACATCGGGATACTGCTCGACGACAGTCGAAGCAACATCCTAATGGCCAAGGCCATCGACATTAGCTCGACCTCGTTCGAACTACGACGGAATACTACTTCGATGACAGTCGAAGCAACATCATAATGGCCAGGGCCATCGACATTAGTTCGACCTCGTTCAAACCATAACGGGATACTACTTCAATGACAGTTGAAGCAATATCCCAATGGCCAAGGCCATCGACACCAGTTCGACCTCATTCGAACCACGACGAGATCTTTTTAACAATAATTAAAACAACACCCCTACGGAGACTAGGTGTCATGCAATAATCCAAAAAAGGAAAAGCAACGAATAGACAAAGTGACAAAAGCAAAAGTTTATATTATAACAAAAATATTATTTACATTCGTCCCAACGGACGGGCCTTAGTACAACCCACTTCCAAAAAATGCCCAAACAAAAATATACAAACTGAAACTACTCGTCATCTACAGCAAGATAGGCATCTTCATACCACGAATCCGAGTCAAGGCGATTAACGTCCTCAGGGGTAGCACCCTCCCCATCAGGAGTGTTAGGGTAGTACCTACATGACTCGCGAGTTGTACGAGCCTCAGCATGCACCGCCTGAACCTCCGCCTCCGTCGCCTGGACCTCGGCATGAAAAGCTCTGTATATATCGAGCCGAGTCTCCGCATAGACCCATATCTCATATCTGCAACGAGGCGAGCCCTGACCAGTTGGAGGACGAGATGTGGAGGGCCGAGAACGATGATCTACTCCCTTTGACCTTGGTGAAGCCACTTGCCTCTGCAACGCATCCAATTTATCGGCATTAGCATTTAACTCGCCCTTAAGCCCGTCAATTTCTACCATCTTGGCACTCAGCTCGGCATTCAAACCAGCTACCTTCAGCTGCAGGTCGGCATTCTCCGCCATCACCCCTTGGCTCAGTTCGAGTTCATCCTCCCTCGCCTTAAGAAGGGCCTCCAATTCGTTGTTTCGAGCGATAGCCCTCACTAGCTCCTCGTCCCTCTCCTTCAGGTCTTCGATCCTGCGTTCCAATTGGACCTCCCGCTGCTTAAGTCCCTTGCGGAACACCTAGAACTCGGGATCCTGGTGGTAGATATCGGACATCACCAGGTGCTTAGCACGGTACTGCTGATACTTCGTCGACATCTTTTTGTAGAGGTCCGTCCTCTTTCGTTCACGATGATCTCTCTCCACCTCCAAGACGAGGGTCTAACAAAGGAAAAAAACAGAGTTAGAAAAAACACGCCATTTCCATACCACCCCCGCGACATAGAGAAAAGAAAAAAGGAGTCTACTTGTAAATCCATACCAGCAACCTTCCGAGACAGCTCCGCATCACTCATCGTCCCAAGTGTCTCATTCTCATGCCGATGCAACCTGCTCGCTATTCAGCAGAAAGTTGCAACCCCTTGGAATCGTGATGTAATGGTCGAACCCCTCCGTCCTCACTTCCATACCGGTATAGCCACCCAGAAATTCATTAACGTCCTCGGGAGCGATATTTGAACCTGATCTATCCTCTTTTATACGAGGCCCCCTAACATTGGACGGTGCACCCCCTTCAGCAAAACGCACCGAACTGGCCCTTGGGTCGACTCTCTCCTCATGGGCTGATCTCCCTAATAGAATGGCGTCAACCATAAACAGGGCAACGAGGCCATCCGAGACGCTCCACTTCCATCAGCTTCAGTGGCCACACATTTTCCCAGCTCCAATCTTCTTCTTTTTCTTTCCAATAGCTCGTCGCCATCAGAAGATTCGTCGATGGGATGTGGGGCCGGTGATAATGAGGTCGTCTCTCTCATAGTCGTGGCTACGGATGTGGCCCCATGTTGAGAAAGTAAAGGACGACCCTCCCGTACAGACTCGCACAAAATATCTCGAGCGTCCACGGTAGTAGTGGGTCACATAAAAGCAGGGACTGGCGCCATCCTCCTAGAAGCCCCCCGACCTGTTTTCACAAAATCATACGGTTAAGCGAGATTGCATGACCGGCGAGGCAAAAATCAGAAGTTTACCTGAGGAAACTTTAGGGTCGTAACATTGTACGAAGGCAGACCAAGTTCGAGTCTCCTCCGCGTAGGGCAGCAGGCCGGCGACCTAGTACCTGAGTCCGATAACGGGTTGGGGCGGACGAGACATCGCTACAATACAAAAGATTAGAAAGTTGCAATAATCACGGGTGACGAGGAATCTAATGAACTACAACACTTACGAGTTTGGCCGATCGAAAGAGAGAAAGGGTGTAGCCGATCATGAATGGGTATTCGTAGAAGGCACAGTACTCAGGCCTGTGAACATCAACGTAATCTCCCTCCACCAACTCCATCTCTATGTGTATGTGGGCAGGAATACCATACTTTATGCGGAGGGCATCAAGGTGAGACTTATTCATCTCAGAAAGTACGGGGGTCGGAGTAGTGGCGGGTCCTTGAGGAAATCACTCCGAGACAAGGGATGCCTCGGTAGTAATGCCTCCACAGTAGAAGGACTGTCACCCTCTTCCATCTCCACCTCTCCGCCATCGGAGAAGGGTGTTGCGTTCAACGGAGCAACCTCAGGTACCCCTTCGCTAGTACGACGAGATCTCGGCATGATTTTGTTTGAAGAAAGTCGCACAAAATGGAATGAAGAAGAAGAAAAATCTCTGGTCAAGAATGAAAGTGAAGAAATGTGAAATTAGAAGAGGAGGACTGGAGAATTCTCAAGAATGGCTAAAAGTTCTTCAATGAAATTGAACCCTTCACCTATTTATAGGGTTGGGTGGCGCCGGAATCGAAGTGGGAGGTGTCAAATCAGCACGGGAAACCAAGCTCCAAACCGTCAGCTTTTCCACCTCAAAAATACGCATAATGATGATGCATGCGAACGCTAACGTCACCCCGGGTGGAGTGTTCGCTTTAACGTTCCGACAAATATGATTGTTGTCTCCTATTGACTACGTCGTAGCATTTCGACGAGCCAAATTCTCCTTAAAGGAGGAATTAATTCCTCCCATCAAGGACGCATTTCGCTGTGACCTCGATGAGCGGAGGGACTAACTGTATGGGTTCGAATTTGATCGATCACATCTCAAGGTTAACACGACCAACTACCAGGTACCTACGAGTCGATACAGGGGTACAACCTAGGGGTAAAAGGAGAGACGTCCTCGCGTCATCGTCAGGCTTTGTTGTAGTAGGTACTTCTTAATTTGTCGTTCTAGTGATTAAGTAAAAATCCTCCATTATATAAGAGGGACTCAAGCCTTGTAATCGAGAGAGAGAGAGTGAATAATATACAAGCTGATTCTCTCTCTATCTCTCTAATCTTTATTTCTCTACTGGTCTCTCTCCTTTTCTATTATTGTCATTCCATCTACCAGAATTATCCTAGGGTTTATTATTTTCGACTACGATTTATCACTTCATCTTTTTTGATTGATTTTCTTAGAAAGGGTTTAACATATTTTGAGTCAAACAATGATAAAATAAGTTGGTGGCGTATACCCAAGAGCAAGATTAAAAACTACTAAGTGTTTAAATAAATGCATAATTGAAGTCGACTTAGGTAAATAGATCAAAGTTAATTTACATTGATAGTATAAATATTTGTTATATTATTAGCATATAAATAAACCTGTGATAGCATGCCAGTTGTTATCTTTGTTGGATTACTATAGGTAACATATTTGTATAAATATCTTTTACACCGTCAGTATAAAAAACTTAAACTCATACAATCAGGAAATCTTCAAGTGCCACACATTTAATATAATCGATAAATAAGTTAAATTCATGAGTTAAAATGACAATAAAACAAGATCCATATTGATAGATGAGTGAATGAGCACTCCTACGAATTTTAAAAAATAAAAAAATACTAGCAATTTGGCATTTATATTTACTGTTTTGGAAAATAAGTTAAACACAATGTTTGATGATACCATGATGTCACTGGCCTAAAGAAATAATTGGTCTGATTCTTCATTGGCGACATCATGTGTTTACCCTTAAAATTGGATAACAATTGAATTTATACTGCAATTTTAAGGATACATAATTTTACTTGGCACAAACTGAGGAATATATTAGAAATTAACTGTAAATGGAAACAAAGCAAACCAATGTAATGAACAGTTATGGCCCTCGAGCTACATCGCCCTCGAACCAATCGAATATGCTAATGAAAAGTAAGAACTGAATAATAGAGCTTAAGAGAGAAAATATAATGTATTGCTTTATTATGCGCCAATATGATGGTTACAAAATGATTATAACCCCCTTTATATAGTAGAGGAATTCTACTTATGGTACCATTAATCCAAATATAGAAGGAAATCTCATGATTGGCTAAATAATCCGCCTTGACTTGATACGTGTCGACAGTTCCGCCACGATCCTTGCCCGATCACCGATATCTCGGCTTTCTATTATTCGACTTAGCAGGCTCTCTTCGATCTCGCTCGATTTCTATCCTGCTTCATTCTCGATCACGACTGGTCTCGGTCTTAATCGGTCATTGATTCATGAGCTTAGCAATCCATCTCCGTGCCATGGTCCGATACAACGCGAGGCTAAACCTTGGTCTGCCACCCCAGTTTTGATTAGCCATACAAGAGTAGGCAAGCCTGATTTTGACCGTATATAGATATAGTCCCCTCGCTTTTTGGAGTATAACGACAAGAAACAATTGAGCATTCGAACTTACCCTTGGTTTATCATGAAGTGACGTAAGCGGCAAAGGTGATAAAAACGTCCCGTCGGTACAATTTTCTAGACATTTAATGCATGTCAGTCGATGGTCGGTCACTACCAGTTCTGAACCGTCGTCTTCAACCTATAAATATATCTTTCTTCTTTTTTCAAACTTTACTTACAAATCTTCTTCACTCTAATCTTCAAAATCTTTTGCCTTCCTCAAAGCTTTGCATTTTTATATCTCTGAGTTTCTTTACTTGTTTCATCGAAAAATACCAAGCGACTTTCCTCTGTTTCTTCTCCACTCATAAAATGTCTAAGACTTTATAACTGTTCCATATAAGGAAACCACTTCTTCATCAAGGCCCGACGACGACGGAGCCGCGGTGGAACCTCCCCTAGAGGACTTCATTCCGACAAAGTGCCCCACTGCTGTCGATTTTAAGGTAGAGAATACACCCTCGACACCGGGTCGTATGTACGATCACCAAAGACATCCTCAAGAAGGTGAAAAAGGAGTGCAACTGGGTAGCCAAAGATGTGGTAGTTCCTACACTCGAGGAATCTATCACCACTTATGTGGAAGGGTATCTAAGTGTCAATACTTACCCCTTCACGATGCGCTCCTTAGACCCTATCATCGTCGCCTTTTGCAAGAGGTACGATGTCACTCTTGGCCAAATCCATCCATCATTCTGGAGGATCGTGATCCTCCTCTGATTTTGTGTAAGCAAAATTGAGGGCCATCCTTTCACCTTTGATTACCTTATATGTCTTTATAGTCCTCGGGTTTATCGAGGAGGACTGATCAAGCTTTACCACCGAGCCACCGAGCCACCATTCTTCTCGAGCATAGACAAGACCCGAGACCGAGGTTGGATGGGCCGATTTTCCCAAATAAAGACTTTGGACCTAATCCCTGCCGAAGACATGCCGTTTCTTGAAAAATGGAACATGAATCGTAAGTGTTGCTTTGCCTTGAATACCTAACTTTGATGTTTTGCTTCTCATCTCCTTTCCTCTTGTGTGTTGCAGTTGTGGCCCATGTGCTAGAAGTAATCCCCGATCTCAGGCAATGGGTCGAGGGCTTAGTATCGTAGAAATCTTACTTTGAGCATGCCTGGATGGAGTTATTAAAGGGTCAATGGGAGGCTCGTAACCATAGTAATCTTCTTTTCTTAGTACGGTTTCCATTCGGGCTTTGCATTGAGCTTACTCGTCATTTTCCTTTTGTAGGCCTCAGGAAAGATGTAGCAATGAGGCCCTCATCTGCTAAAGAAGAGGTAGTCCTCTCATCATATGCCCTGAAGCAGGCCAAAGAGAAGAAACGAAAAGAGGCCCCGAGCTCTCCAAGCCCGGAAAAGAAAGACCAGCTAGGAGGCCCTGTAAGCCTATGGGGAATTCATCCCTCTAACTTTAGAGTCAGTTATTCGGCTAAGGGATGAGCCTGAAAGGGAAGAGGAAGAAGAAGACTCTAGGCTAGTGGCCCATGTGCGAACTTGCACTAATACTCAGAAAATCTCTGAATCGGTGGGAGCTGAAGCCGCTCTGCCCCGACCTGACAAACCTGAGGGGGAAAACTCAACCGAAGTCCCCGAGCCAGAAAGGGCTGAAGTCGCTTCCCCTCGAGGTGAGAGGGCTATCGAAGAGGCAGCGGATGTCGGTATAGAAACTATATCCGAGGCCCCCCAAGATGGAGGCGGTGCCTCAAAAGACCCTCTTGGGGCAATAGAGATCGGGGATCCCCCCCCCCCCCCCCTCCCATGTTTCCTTCATTTTTCGAGTCGATGATACGCCACGCTCAGGCCGTGAAGACTTGCCACGGGGAAGGAGCCCATAGAGAGGAAGATCATTTTCGTGACTATTTTGTTGGTGTAGAAGATGTCACCGGTCAGAGTGACTTGGAGGTCTAGAAGAAGATCTTGGGAGAGGCTATCGTGAGTTTTAAACTGACCACTTAGTTTTTGGCCACCAGTGTCGATCCCAGGTGCAATAGATCGATCATTATCACGGTCCTGGAGGATGACCGGGTTCTTGTTTCCCTCGTAGGGGTGGATAGCTACCTTCGATGTTTGGTCACGGAAGAAGACTAGGCCCAGATGGACGAGGTGGGAGCGTCTTGTCTTTTCAACAAAGCCCAACGGCTCTGAACCGGGTAATCCCTAATTTCCCCATCAATTTTCATACTTAGTTTTTCCTCCCTTTGCATAACTTTCCTTTTTATGTTTGTAGGCTTCGGTGCTCATCATGAGGTTTTTCTCCGATTCTGAGGGGAATTGAGCTACTATGAGGCCGAGATCCGAGGGTTTATTGAGGAAAAGGATGCCTTCAAGCTTCTTAGTGAGCAAAGAGAAGGGGAAGCTAAAGGCCTCCGTGTTGAGCTAAAAACGGCTCAGAAAGAACATACCGATTTGGTCGAGCAAGTAAGAAGAATATTTGAAGTTAGTGATGGCGACTCGGGCATGGTAGCTAATGGTTCGAACCCACGGTCCAAAAAAAGCTTGATGTTATCAGGCAACTTCGTGAAGAAGTAGATGCACTGAAAACTAGGTCGAATGATGGAAAGATAAAATGGACTGTTTGTCCTCAGAAAAGGAGACTGCTCGGGCCTAACTGGCCTTGGCTGAGAACCAACTCTGAGGTATGAAGGAGGAAATCTTGGTGCAGGCCAAGAAAGTCGAGGATCTCGTCCTAATTGGTTTCAGCAGTTTCTGCTAAGGAGAATCTGGTCGTGGAGCTCGAAGCGGCCAAATCTTAGGTGGCAGTGGCTAACGCCAAGGCCCAAGCTAATGCGACCCAATACAAGGTCAACGGCGAGGCCACCCTGGCATAAGCCAGGAGCATGGTAGATCACGTGAAGTGGCAAGCTCGAAGGGAAGCCCTCGAGGAAGTTCAAGCTCAGGGTTTCAATATTGGGGTCAAGCTCGAGAATGCCGAAGCAGAGAGACCAGAGCTCGGAAACTGGCCTTCCGTGAGGAAGACTCCGAGAGCTAAGACGGATCTGAAGATGGGAAGATCCTGAAAATGGCAATGCTACCTCCGACGAAGACCAAGCTACTTAGGATTTTTAGTAGTTTTTTGTATTTCTGTTGAGGCCTTTCAACCCTTGTAAAGAACTTTAATGGGGTCGTGTTGCCCTTGTAAAATATTTTGATGAATATATAAAACTTTTCTTCCTTTCTGCCTTATAAAATTATGAGATTGTATTCTGAGGTCTGAGGTTTAGACAATCCGATTAAAACCGAACTAGTATAGCCTTTACGATCGAATGAGTGCTTGCTGGAACTCGAAGTAAGGTAACCCTTAGGTTTTTTATTTGAGAGAGGTTAGTCGAACTCAATGCAAAAACAGCCCTTAGGCTCTTGTATTAGGCCGACATGGCCTTTGCAGAAAGATTGTTTATGGCTTTCTCCCCTTTTCGGGTTGAATATTTTTTTTATCATTTGTATTTGCAAAACTTGTAATGCCTTAGCATGAAATAAGGAACTATTCGAGAGTTCGAATAATTTCATACTCATTAGAGTTTTTGAGACTTGATATTATCGAAGCCTTTTATGATTTTGGCAGGGGTAGTCCATTTAATGGGTTTATGAAAGAATTCGAAGGCCTGTTTTGTTAGGGAATTTGGACGTCTCCGAACCTTGTTAATTTGGCCATAGCCTCTTTAGTTGGGGATTTGCCCCTTGGGCTTATTTTCCCATTTTACTTAGAGCTTGCTCGAAGTATCAGTCCCCGAGTGGGGTGGCCGTGGCCTATAAAAATCGAGAGTTTCCTAAAAGGTCTTATGAACTCGAAGTTTTAAAATTTTGATCTAGTTTATTTTTCGGCCGACAATAACCAAGCTGGTTATGATCGGCCCTTAAGCCTGTTTACATAATAGATCAAGAGTATGAAATTGTAAAGTAGAAAAAAAATTCTAAGGCATGAGATATCGTCAAGGAAAAATACTTCTCTTTATAATTGATTATACATGCATACATATTATGTGCCAGGGCTCGAGCAAACTATGAGGACACGGTTCGTTTGACCGTTTGGCCTTTACAAAATTTTCCTATCGAGACCCTGATGCTATAAAGTAATTTCCTCGTATTCGAGGTAATGCCCCCAGTATTCGAGGTTGATTTTAAAGAAACCTCGGGTACTGTTGAATTGTTCTAAGTTAACACGATCAATGGTTGCCTCATTAAAAACCTCGCCGGAAAACCCATTTGGGACAAAACCAGTCTAAGGGAAAAAGAGTGCAATGCATGCTTTCAGACCTAAAGACTTCGTGTTGAGGAATCCATCGATGTGTCTGATCGAAAACCTACAAGAGTTAGTTTAAAATATAAATGAAAATGGAAGGGGTCGTACCTTAGCAGTAGTATCGTTTTAGGTGTGATATGTTCCAATTGCTTAGCAGTTGTTCGTCGTTTATCGTGTCGAGCTTGTAGGGTCCTTTTCCAATGATTTGGAGAACCTGGTACGATCCTTCCCAGTTCGGGCCTAGTTTCCCTTCATTCGGATTTCGGGTGTTAGGGGTGACTTTTCTTAGCACCAAGTCCCCGATGTTAAAATGTCGACAATTGGCTCTTCGATTGTAGTACATTTCGATCCGCTATTTTTGGGCAGCCAATCGGACGAGTGCAGCTTCGCATCTTTTGTCCAACAATTCTAGGGCCTCGTTATTTGACTCCACTATTGCATATGATAATCTGATGCTGGGTTCTCCGACTTCAACCGGATTAGAGCTTCGGCGCCATAAACTAACGAGAACGGTGTTGCTCCGGTACTGGATTTTGATGTTGTGTGGTATGCCCATAGAACCTCGGGCAGTATCTCTTTCCACTTCCCTTTGGAGTCGGTCATCTCTTCTTAAGGTTCTGAATGATGGTTTTGCTGGTCGATTCAGCTTGTCCGTTACCGCTGGGATGATAAGGCATCGAAGGATTCTTTTAATCTTGTGATCCTCGAGAAATTTAGTCACTTTGCTGCCGATGGATTGCTTTCCATTATCACATATGATCCCGGAGGGCATCCCAAATTGACATATGATGTGATCCCAAATGAAGTCTATGACGTCTTTTTCTCTCACTTTCTCGAAAGCTTGTGCTCCAACCCATTTAGAAAAATAATCAGTTAGAAATAAAATAAACTGAGCTTTACCTAGGGTCGATAGAAGAGGGCCGACGATATCCACTCCCCATTTCATGAACGGCTATGGGGATAAGACTGAATGGAGCTGCTCTCCGGGCGGGTGAATCATTGGCGCATACCTTTGGCATTTGTCGTATTTTTGAATGAACTCCTTTGAGTCATTCTCCATATTGATCCAGTAGTACCCTGCTCTGAGTACTTTGTGGACCAACGACTCGGCACCCGAATGATTTCTACAAGTGCCTTCGTGAACTTCTCGTAGGACGTAGTCAGTATCTCCCTGTCCCAAACATATTGCTAACGGTCCATCGAACATCCTTCTAAATAGCGTTTCGTCTTCAGACAAAGTGAATTGCATTGCCTTTGTGCGCAAAGCTCTCGACTCCTTTGGATTTGACGGAAGCTTCTCATTCTTTAAGTACTCTACGTACTTGTTTCTCCAATCCCAGGTCAAACTAGTTGAGTTTATTTTGGTATGGCCTTCTTCGATCACTGATCTCATGAGTTGTACGATAGTCCCCGAGTTGAGTTCGTCGTCTTCAACCGATGAACCTAGATTGGCAAGAGCGATGGCCTCGTTGATCTGTTCTCGAGGTACATGTTGCAAGGTCTATTCCTTAAATTGATGTAGAGTCACCTGTAGTTTATCCAAGTACCTCTGCCTTCGGTCTTCTCAGACTTCAAAAGTCCCGTTAACTTGGTTTACCACGATGAGGGAATCACGCTTGGCCTCTATAACCTCTACTCCCCAGCTTTTAGCTAGTTTAAGACCTGCAATCATGGCCTCATACTCGGCCTCATTGTTAATCAATTGTGTAGTTCTGATAGATTGTCTAACTACATTACCCGTGGGTGATCTTAGCATGATGCCTAGTCCGGACCCCTTCGCATTCAAAGCACCATCCGTAAAGAGGGTCCAGACCCCCAAAGATGTACCCGATTTTATCAGTAGTTCTTTTTCAACCTCAGGTACGAGGGCCGACGCAAATTCAACCATGAAGTTTGCCAAGATTTGAGACTTGATACTAGTTCGGGTTCGATACTCAATATCGTACCCACTGATTTCGACAACCCATTTGGCCAGTCGACCCGAATGTTTGGGTTTGTGCAAAATGTTTCAAAGAGGATAAGTTGTCAGAACACATATTGGATGGCATTGGAAATGAGGTTTTAGTTTCCTAGAGGCGCTTATTAATGCAAGAGTTAATTTTTCTAAGTGCGAATATCTAGTTTCGGCCTCACCTAAGATCCGACTAACAAAATAGACAGGAAATTGTGTACCTTATTCTTCTTAGACTAGGACTCCACTTACCGCTGTCTTTGAGACTGCCAAGTACAAGTAAAGTTGTTTGTTCATTTTCGAGGTATGAAGCAGCGGCGGGTTCAATAAATATCGCTTTAGTTCCTCCAAGACCTGATGGCATTCCGGAGTCCATGCAAAATTGCTCTTCTTCTTAAGCAGTGAGAAGAATCATTGACTCCTATCTAAAGATCTCGAAATGAATCGCCCTAGGGCGGCTATATGCCCCGTTAGCCTCTGCACGGCCTTTACATTATCTATGACCATGATATCCTCTATAGCTTTGATTTTATCGGGGTTAATCTCGATCCTTCTATTGGACACCATGAAGCTAAGAAATTTGCCCCGAGCCAACCCCGAACATGCATTTTTTGGGTTGAGCTTCATATTATACTTCCTTAGTATATCGAAAGTCTCCTGCAAATGCTTTAAATGGTCCTCTACTCGCAGGGACTTAACTAGCATGTCATCAATATAAACTTCCATACATTTCCCTATTTGTTGTTCGAACATTCGATTTACTAGGCGTTGATAGGTTGCACTAGCATTTTTTAGTCCGAATGGCATTATATTATAACAGTAGGTGCCATACTTAGTGATAAATGAGGTCTTTTACTAGTCCTCTGGGTTCATCTGTATTTGGTTGTACCCAGAGTAGGCATCGACAAAAATGAGAATCTCGTGGTCGGCCGTGGCATCGATCATACGATCGATGTTAGGCAAAGGAAAATAATCCTTGGGGCATGCTTTATTCAGGTCTTTATAATCTACACACATTCTAAGTTTGTTTCCCTTCTTAGGGACTACCACTATGTTTGCTAACCATTCGGGATAATTTACTTCCCGAATGGATCCCATTTTGAGAAGTATAGTTACCTCGTCTTTGATGAAAGTGTGTTTGACCTCGGATTGAGGCCTCCTTTTTGTTTCACCGGGCGAAACTTTGGATCCAAACTCAGTTTATAGGTAGTGATCTTCGGTGGGATCCCTGTCATATCGAGATGGGACCAGGCAAAACAATCCATATTAGCTATAAGAAATTGAATAAGTTTTTTCCTGAGTTCGGGAGTTAACCCCATGCCTAGGCATATCTTTTGATCGGGCAGATGCTCGATCAGTATGATCTGTTCCGGCTCTTTGACCATTGTCTTGGTGGCATCGGAGTCATCGAGAATAATGAAGGATCGAGGGATCTAATAGTCGTCGTCCTCATCGGTCCCCTACTTCTCCGATTAGGTCGAGGCTGGTGTCTGTTGTTGCTATTTGGCCTCCCATTTTCCTTTCGAATCTGATCCTTTTGTCTGATGAAAGTGTCGATATCGGTATCACTTCATCGATTGCAAACATCTCATTGGCAGTGGGTTTCTCTCTATACAATGTTTTGACTCTATCCGATGTCAAGAACTTAAGAACTTGGTAAAGGGTCGAGGGTACTGCCCTCATGTTATGGATCCAAGGCCTTCCGAGTAGGACGTTGTACCTCATGTAACCCTCGATCACATGGAACTTTGTTTCTTGGATGGTCCCGACCACATTCACTGGCAAAATAATTTCACCTTTGGTGGTTTTGCTTGCCATTTTAAAGTCGTTAAGTACTCGGGATGTGGGCACAATTTGATCTTGTAGGACGAGCTGTTTTACAACCCTCGATCGAATAATGTTGTCCGAGCTACTTGGATCAATCAAAACAGGTTTAGCTATAATTTTACTCATAAGGAGATATATTACCAGTACGTCGTTGTGGGGTTGTTCGATCCCTTCTATATCCTCGTCATTGAAGGACAAGGTCCTTCCGGTAAATAGTCCCGAATTCGCATCTCCCTTGTGATCGTCACCTTGGTGCATTTAAATACTGGTCCTTGAGGAATATCGACCCTTCTAGTGATCATGTGAATCGCGTGATGTGGCTCTTCTTTCTCGTTCTGTCTGTTTGAATCTCTGTTTTTGAAGTGATTCTTGGCCCGATCATTTAAGAATTCTTGAAAGTTCCCCTTGTTAAACAATCAGGCTACTTCCTCTTTTAGCTGTCTACAATCTTCTATTTTATGGCCATGGGTACCATGATACCAGCATATTTGGTTTGGATTTCTCTGGGTCGGATCGGTTTGCAGAGGTCGAGGCCATCTGGTATCTTTGATACATCCGATGACCGATATGATGGCAAATGCATCTACGTTGAAGCTATATTCTGATAGTCAAGGTGCTTCTTTGGGCCCGGCATCCCTGTGGAAACCACTCTTGCTCATAAGTCCTCGGGAGCTACGTCCTCGGTCATTCCTTATATCATTTCGAACGGGGTTGCATCTAGGTCCGTTGTTTCTCCAATCTCCATCGTATGGTTCATATGGATCTCTGTTCGATCATAGTTACAGATCAATATCCCTTTAAACTCTGTCGACGGACTTGTTTGGATAAATAGACCTAGAAGGAGTCCCAACTGGTCATCCTCGACCCTGATCTTCGACTGATACCGATTATGTACATCGGCCCAAGTGACAGTTGGATATTCGACCAAATTCTGCTTCAATTATTGTGAAGCTATAGAATTCTAATCGTTGAGACCTTGAGTAAAAGCTTGAACAGCCCAATTGTCGGTGACGGTGGCAAATCCATTTGTTCCATTTGGAATCGAGATACGAATTTACTGAGCATCTCGTTGTCTTTCTACCTTACCTTGAAAAGGTCCAACTTTCTTGTAGCAGCCTTAATATCTCCGGTGTGTGGATTTACAAAAGAATCTGCAAGTATAGCAAACGAGTCAATAGAATTAGGTGGTAAGTTATGATACCATATCATAGCACCCTTCGATAAAGTCTCCCCAAATTTCTTCAACAATACAGATTCAATCTCGTCATCTTCCAAGTCATTTACCTTGATGGCACACGTGTATGAGGTGATGTGCTCGTTTGGATTTGTTGTCCTGTTATACTTCGGAATCTTGGGCATACGAAACTTCTTGGGGATTGGCTTCGGAGCCGCACTCGGGGGGAGGTTTTTGTACAAACTTTTTGGAATCTGGTCCTTTCAATATCGGTGGTGCCCCCGGAATTTGGTCGACCCTAGAGTTATAAGTTTCTACCTTCTTATTATTTCCTCGATCTTCTTTACCCCATCTCGATTCGCTTTGTCAATTCTTCGAGCATCCTTATGATAGCAGGATTGGTCTTCGACTCTTTCTCATTCGGTTTCCTCGAGGCCGATTCAACCCTTTATATGACTTCCTAGGATAGTTCGAGCTCAGCCATGCTCGCAGTATGGTTCTGGTTTTGAAACTGGGCTATTGCTGCCTGCTGGGCTTGTAACATTTTGAAGATTACCCGTAGGCTGATCCCGCCATCTTCACCGCTATGTGCATTCTGAGTTGCTGATCGGGTACCCCCACGAACGCTGCTTTTGGGTTCGATGACCACATTTACATTGATGGCTATATGTGAACTGACGTTGATTGGGTGTACAACCGGGACTCTATCGAGGCCGGCAGGGGGTACAACGTTTCCTGTGCAATGTTCTCATTCTCGCTGTGGTGGCTGAGATCATTGTTAATGTGTTAAGGTGCTGACTGAGAGTTTGACATATTTTAATCCTATAATCAAAGACACTTCAAAGAACAAGCGTAAAATAGTGTGTGTCACAAAAATTGTACCAGGCAATCACTATTATCCTTAGCCCCACAGTGGGCGCCAAACTGTTTACCCTTAAAATTGGATAACAATTGAATTTATATTGCGGTGTTAAGGATACGTGATTTTACTTGGCACAAACTGAGGAATATGTAAATTAATATTAGAAATTGACTGTAAATGGAAAAAACCAAACCAATATAATGAGCAGTTATGGCCCTCGAGCTAGATCGCCCTCGAACCAACTGAGTATGCTAATGAAAAGTATGAAATGAACAACAGAGCTTAAGAGAGAAAATATAATGTATTGCTTTATTATGCGTGAATATGATGGCTACAAAATGATTATAACCCCATTTATTTAGTAGAGGAATTCTACTTATGGTATCATTCTAAATACAGAAGGAAATCCCATGATTGGCTAAATAATCAGTCTTGACTTGATATGTGCCGAGATTTCCGCCACGATCCTTGCCCGATCACGGATATCTCGGCTTTCTATTATTCGACTTAGCAGGCTCCCTTCGATCTCGCTCGATTTCTATCCTACTTCGGTCTTGATCATGGATGGTCTCGATCTTGATCGGTCATTGATTCATGAGCTTAGCAATCCATCTTCGTGCCATGGTTCGGTACAAAGTGAGGCCGAACCTTGGTCTGCCATCCATGTTTCGATTAACCATACAAGACTAGGCTAGCCCGATTTTGACCGTATATATCATGTTACATCAATCTAGACCAAAATCCAAAAATCCTTCACAGAAAATGGCATCAGAAAAGCTTGGGGGTCACATATATTTATTTTTTTTAAAATACATTTTTTAGAAAAAAAAGTACTTTGGTCTCCTAAACGCTTGGCCAAACATGCTCTTAATTTTGAGAACTCTAGAGAGAGGATTTTGTAGTTTGGAGAAAATGAGAGATGGATATTGTTTTTCAAAGGTGTTCTGGCTGTGGAAATGGAGGTGAACGAATGGGTGATGAGTAGGGTTGTTCATTCGGATCGAATATCCGAAATCCGAACCGATCCATTCAATTTTGAATTTCGAATTTCGGATTGGATCGGATTTCGGATTATGTTTATTAAAATTTCGGATTTCGGATTGGTATATTTTAATCCAATCCAATCCGAAATCCAAAATTATTAGGACATGTATAAATACTACACTTTAATTTACATCAACCTCCAAGTTATTACCTTTACAATTGCTAGATTTAGCTATATTGGCACCATAGTACTCTCATAATTGCATAAACATGAATTTTTCTTAATGTATTGCCTCTTTTACAAAGAAAATATACATATTAGTTTAAGTTTGAGGCATAATAATACGATCCGATATCCGATCCGATCCAAACTTTAAAATCCGATCCGATCCGATATAATTCGGATCGAATTCGAATTGCATTTTCTAAAATCCGAAATCCGAAATTCGAATCCGAAATATGCTAAATCCGATCCGATCCGATCCGTGCATAGCCCTAGTGATGAGGGTAGCCACGGACCATCATAACTATAGTTGGTTGAGGGGCCAAAGTCCCACATATTAATTAGTTTGAGGAGCACTTTAGTAGTTTGAAAATGGTGTTAAAAGGGAGAGTAACAACAATTAATTATATATTGTCCAATTGAAAAATGACATTTGTAAATATTGGTCAGATTTCTAATTCGTCTCCAACGCGCGCGGTCTCAAGAAATTGTTTATAGAGAGAGAGAGAGAGATTTACTGGTTTAAAACTTTAAATAGAAGAGCAATTGTTGTACAGACCACAGAGGCACATATGAGTACAATTCCTGGAATCACTTTGCTATTATCTGCAATTGATATTAAATATTAAATGAATGTTTGCAGGATTTAACAATCCAATTATTATTCCAATGAAATGAAAATAGTAAGATCCTTTGAGTGCAACTTATTATTTCAATGACAAACTAGAATGCCAATTGATCTAAAAAGAAGTTCAACTTCCAAAGAATGTTTATAATCACAATAAGCACAATTGAACCGTAGAATACTACAGAATTATTTAATAGTATGCCGACTTAATTTTTTAAAATTCATTTTAATAACACAACTCACTTGCTTGCATTTTATTTTGGATCAATTTTGCCAGAATTTAATTAAACTAATTGGAGTACAATTTTATTTGACTTTACGTCGTTAAGTTCAAGTAGTATATTTATGCTCTCGTGCCTAACTGCCTACCACTAACCATAGCATGTGCTCCTTTGCCGCCTAATGCATGCACAATGTAGGTGTTAGGATTGAAACAATTAGGTGTCACGTAAAAACCAGTAAAGTAAACCTTGAACGACGATAAATCATATAATAAAAAAGAAATATACCAAAAGAGACATAAATATTTAATTCAGTCAATTGACCTATATCCAGAGGTGGAGATAACCAATCCACTATATAAAAGAGAATACACCATATCGAAAGAACAACCTCACAAAGAGGCACACACAAGTGACAGCATAAACACTTATCTTAAAATTCTCCCTAAACAAGAGGAACTATATTGTGGATGCTACTAGATTAGAAAGAAAATTCTCAATTTATAGAAGTGCAAAACATTTTCCTCCAAGAAAAGGACTAACAAATATGGAAGAATTATATTTTTTCCCTAAGAAGTAAAATCAATTATGGTAATTATGTTGTACTTCCTTCAAGAAATAGAAAACCCAAATATGGTAAGAAAATTAGGACAAACCCCTTTACAATTCTCCCTTTTGGCCTGAACTTTCTTACAAAATAAAGTTGATTCACCACCTTCTTCATATAACCTTCAATAGGTTGTCACAAAGTTTGTCTCAACATGAATAGCACTCTAGTCAAAATTTCCAAACAAAAATTATGATTACTGTCAAATAGGTTGCTAGTAAGGATAAACCTTGAGATTTTCTCCTTAATTTCTCTTTTAATACACCACTCTTGGCATATTTCACGGTCACCTTACCACTATGAGCTAAATTTGTCAAAGAAACACGACGACTTTCCCAAGAATCTGGAAGCCAAAGTCCTTATATCTCATCATCAAAATTAACTTCCATTCCAGACAGCTGATCAAGGACACCTTAAAAATTATTTATACGATCAAGGATAGGACTGCCCTCATTGTATTTAAAAGGACATCGATTGCCTTAGCAGGAACAACTTGTTATTCTCAGTTTTTAAGCATAAAAAGTTTCTAGCTTTCCCATATTGATATCACATGTGTCTCATTCACAATATGATTGCGGACATTGTCTTCAAACCATTGTCGTATATATCCACATACTTGCTGGTGCTCGAAATCCCAGATTTCATCAAATATAGTCTCGGGGTTATGAGCTGCAAAAATGGGTAGATGCATCTTGTTCACGAACAATAAATCTTTCGTCTTGCTTTTTCAGACATTATAATTGCTCACATTTAAACATACCATCTTACTCATATTCGTCTCCATTCCATAAAAAAATCGGATAATTAACCAAGACTCTGATACTACTTGTTAGGATCGAAATAATGAGGTGTCATACGGAAGCTAATAAAGCAAATATTGAACGACGATAAATCATACAACAAAAGAGAAATATACCAAAAGATACACAAATATTTATCGTGGTTCGGTCAATTAATCTACATCCACAAGCAGAGATAGCAATCCACTATATAAATAAAGTATATCATATCAAGAGAACAACCTCACAAAAAGGTACACACAAGTGACATCATAATATTTATTTCACAAATTCTCCTCCTAAACAAGACTCTCAAACCCGTTAAGGACTACATTGTGGATGCTACTAAACTAGAAGGAATGATTCTTAATTTATAAAAGTATAAAACTTTTTTCTCCAAGAAAAAAGATTAGCCAAATATGGGAGAATTATATTTTCCTTTTCATAAAAGGTAAAATTAATTATGAAAAATATATTGTCCTTCCTTCAAAAAATAGAAAAATCGAATATGATAAGAAAATCAAAACAAACACCAAATAATAGGCTACAAAGTAGTAAAAAATAAACAAAAGATTAGTATTCAACAACAAACAAACAAAAAAAAAAAGTAAAAAAAGGTTGCTAAAGACTTGTTCACGTGAAAGGGGTGGCAGCAGACATGATTCTTTTCAGTTGAATATTTTTTGTAACCCACTGTAATTTTCTTTGCAAGATTCCTTGTGGGTTGGTTAAACGAGTTGGTAACAAACTTGTTTTGTGATATAATTTTTTTTTTAAAAAAGGGATATAGGCTCAAGGAAACTAACTGGAGGCGGCAAAAGCAGTGCAGTCAGTGAAAGCATAGCTTTCTTTGGTTAAACTGAAAAATTTTATTTTGTGTCTCACACAAGTGATACTAGTTGTGTGAGGCCTCTTTTTTGTTTCACAACTGTGTGGTCCCCGAATTTTGTGGACTCAAATGTGTAAGATATGAGTCCACATATATGTGAGGTAAAAAAAGACATCACACAACTAGTATAAGTTGTACGAGACATAAAATAAAATCACTCGGCTAAACTCTAGGTTAATTTCCTTTGATGATTTCTTGGTGATGGGACAGCTCATTTAGTCGTCATTTTCCTATAAAGTTAGATGATTTGTGTATTGTTGCAAACATATAAACACTAAACAACCCCCTTTGTGGCAATATTTACTCCATTCTTTATGGAGACCATGTGTCATGTGTGCCCTGTGGAATAATACAAACCCTTAAACATTTTAGGCAACTACTATGGGTTAATTAATTGAAGCAACTTCACAGTGGTCCCATTTAAGATTTTAGATAGATGTGGGACTTTGGATAGGGGAACTCAAAATAGTAAGGACCTAAGTTCCATGATTAGAAACTAACACTTAATTATCTAACTAAAAATTTTATAATGCAACAAGTGCTAACATGATGTTAATATGGACGCTATAAAATTTCAACCATAATAAATTGAAGGAAATATAGTGTCATATTTTAGCCTTAAGAAAATATAATTACTCTCCATCTCAACTTTATACTCTTTTCATTTTAATTTATATGATACTTTTCTTATTAGTTCGTTCTAACATAACGACATATTTTTATTTTTAAAATAATTTAATTTTAAATTTTTTATTTACTTATTTTTTCTTTAATGAGAAGTTTTTATAGCCACACAAATGTATAATCCCACAAAGTGTACAACATTTAAACTTTTAAAACCGTAAATTGCTAAAGTCTTGTATAAATATTCGCAAATTAAATATGTTAAGGCTGGCTTTGTTTTCACTCCTTACAAAACTAAAAAGTCTCAAATTAAACAAAATAGAATTGTTATTTGTTACTAAGAATCACGTATCCCCCGTCTTTCTAATGACCCTCTTTTGTTAGTGATAACTAGTTTCCATTAATAATACTATTATCTAGTTAAAAATAAAAAAAATCACGTGTTTGTAATATTATATTCCTTTTGTTTCAATTTAAAATGACACACTTTTTATTAATCCGTTCAAAAAGAATGACATGTTTTTATATTTAAAAATAATTTAATTTTAAATTTTTATTTTACTCACTTCTATATTATATTCAAAGGAAGGTAGTGAAGCATGAGGTTAAGTCATGTGGCGTTTTTAAAAAAAAAATATTACTTGGTACTTTTAAAATATAATATAAATATATTTAGACAAATTAAATTTAATCAAATTTAATTTATGGTGGAAAGCAATGATTGACTCATATTTTATAGTAAATAGATTCTGAAAGCTTTTCAAAAATAAAGATTCCTATTTTAATAGTTTTTCACTAACCATATGATCTGTTTTCTTTTATTTCATAATTTTATATATTTAGGAATATTACCTAGAGAAATAAAATGATAGTAAAGATATTATTATAATAATTAGATATAATGTGTTCGAATAAATAAGAAAATAATTTTGTAACGACCCGTCCAGTCCTTTTGCTTTGTAGATCCTTGTTCCCCTAATTAAGACTCCTCATATGTATTTTTACTGTTTTATGACCTGCGGGGATGGTTGGTTTAGGTTTGAAAGAGTTCGGGTTGAAATCAGAACACTTAGTTTCTTAATAGTGGCCTATAATGGTTAAGTTTGACTTGAGTCGACGTTTTGAGTAAACGATCTTGGAACCGGGATTTGACGATCCCAATAGGTTCGTATGATGATTTTGGACTTGGTCGTGTGTTCGGATCGGGTTTCGAATGACCCGAGAGCATTTCGGCTTCTTTAAGTTTGGTTTGGAATAGACTTTGGTGTCATCGAGGTCCATTTGGGATTCCGAGCCTAGGAATAGTTCTGTACAATGATTTATGACTTGCACGCAAAATTTGGCGTCATTCCGAGTTGATTTGATAGGAATCGGATGCGCGGAAGTATTTTTAAAAGTTTTTCAGTTTCATGTTGTATTCACACGTTTTGGACATCCAATTCGTGGGTTTTGATGTTATTTTGGTATTTTGATCGCGCGAGCAAGTCTGTATTATGTTGTGGGATGTGTTAATGTAATCGGATAGGGTCCCAAGGGGCCCTGGGTGCGAATCGGATTGGAATCGGACTTGGTTTTGGACATGGGGGATTATTGGTCGCTTTAGATCTGGTGCACTTGCATATGAGTGGAAAGGGATGCAGGTGCGCGCTCCCAGAAGCGGCCCAGTGGTCGCAGAAGCGGGCTTAAGGCTAGAGCTGGGTGGTCGCAGGTGCGAGGCTTTTTCTGCATATGCAAGGCTCCGCAAATGCGGACTTGGGTTGGTTGGTTGTGGATCATAGAAGCAGAAGGAGTCCGCAGAAGTAGAAGAGGTCCGCAGAATCGGACCACAGAAGCGGCTCCCCATCCGCAGAAGCGGCTCCTCATCCGCAGAAGCGAGGAAGCTGGAGGTAGTGGGGGATCACATATGCGACCTTTTGACCGCACTTGCGGCTCCGCATATACGATCAAGTGGCCGCAAGTGCAGAAGTCGCAGGGCACTGATGGTTTTTAATCCGAGACTTAGGTCATTTTTTCACACATTTTTCATTTGGTCTTGGGAGATTTTGAGAGCACTTTAGAGTGGGATTCTCATCTACAATACAATGTAAGTAAACTTCACCCGCTTTCAAGTTAAATACGCGGACATAAGTAAATTGAACATGAAAAATTTATGAAATTTGTGCGATTTGTGAAGTACCTAGGATTTGGTAAATTTGGGATTTGATCACTAATTTGGTAGCGAAAATGAAAGCAAATTATATATTTGAGTTCGGGAGTTCATGGGTAACAATTATATTCGAATATTTTTGGAACCCGGACACGTGGGCCCAGGGAGTGAATTTTATTAATCTTTCAAATTGAGTTGGGTAACTACTATAAAAGTTAAAATATGAGATTGTGAGCATATATTTACTAGTTTATACAACTTTTGATTAGTTTCGGAGTCCTCGGCGTCGTTTGAAGGGTTCTAGTGAGGTTGGAGAATCAGATTGAGGACTTGGAATCGAGGTAAGTCTCTTGCCTAACCTTGTACGAGGGAACCTATCCCCTTAGGCATATTATTGTTGTGTGCTACTTGTGTGGGGAGCTACGTATGCATGAGGTGACGAGAGTCCGTACGTAGCTATATTTCATGATATGTATAGCTAGACTTAGATTTACATCATGCTTTTAATTGTATTGTTTATGCCTATCGTGTGTATTAATTGTCTTGATTAGAGCTGAGACTGAGGATTTAAATTGGAATTATCGACTTAGCTTCTTATTTCAGAAAACTGGGAATACTTAATAAATTATGAAAATCCATGTCTTCTCGTCTCGCAAGTACTTCCGCGAGCGAGGTGAATTTCTCTACTCTAATGGGATCGAGTCGTTTGCCTAATCAGTATGATAACACCACTCTTATGGATCTGCCCATTCCCCTTGGCAGTATGATAACACCACTCTAATGCGACCAGGCCGTTCGCCTCGGCAGTATGATAGTAAATTATTCTTATGGGATCGGGTTGTTTGCCTTGACAGTATTGAGTACCACTATTCTTATGGGATCGAGCTATTTGCCTCGATAACTTCGTGCTTAATAATCGAAACGGGTTCGAGTTTGGGTATAATTGAGTCAGCGCCTTCACAACCAGTTATGATATGTTGGTGATGTAATACGGACTCCTGATTGTATTTATTGTAGTTGCTCTTATTTGCTTCATTGATACTTGTTGTATACTTACCATGTCTGCTTTATGCACTTATATTATTATTATTATTTGACCTCTAGTAAGTGTCAAGTCGACCCTTCGTCACTACTTCTTCGAGGTTAGACTAGATACTTACTAGGTACGCATTGTTTTTCGTACTCATGTTACACTTATGCACTGATGTGCAGGTATTGAGACAGGTATTACCAGTGGTCACGCGGGCGCGTAGATGATCATTTACAGAGATTTAGTGGTGAGCTGCATGCCTTGCTACGATCTGCAGTACCGGGGTCACCCTCTACCTTATTTATTATTCTGTCTATCATTACAGACAATAGTTGTAGTAGTTTTTATATTCCCTAAATTGCTCATGCACTTGTGACATCGAGTTTTGGGGGATCTTTAGTATTTATGTACTGTTGTATTTATCACTTCTTTCACCACTATGGATGTTCTTATTATGATGGTACTTTGATTCAAAGAGATGTTACGGTTGCATGAAATCTAGTTTAAACTGTTCTTTAAAAAGGAAAACTTCCGTTTTAAAAATGTTAAAAAGGGTAGTTTCCCTTATGGGCTTGCCTATTGGCGGCGTTAGGTGCAGTCGCAATATATTATGAATTTGGGTCGTGACAGATTTTCTATGATTAATATTTAAATTGAGTGCATTTAGTTTAAGTTTGAAAGCATAAGATATTTTTTTGAAAATGTGGTCCAAAATAGTGTCAAATTTACTATTGAAATAATTTAAGTTTTATATGTATTATATTAAAATGAGTGTGATAGAAATGGATATTAAATTCAAACAAGCTAATAAAAGTCACATGAAAGTGTAATATATTAACTCATATAATAGCAAAAATCAGGAACAAATAGAGAAATTAAAAATTTCATTATAAAGAAAAATAGAAGGATAAAGCTTATTTAAATTTGAGATGAGAAATTTTTTCTTATTTCTTTATGATAAGAAGATCACGTTGTGGATACGGCTATATAACTCAAGTCTAATAGAAAAAATAAAAAATAAAAAATAATGAATAATGAAATAAATTAGAGATAATGTAAGAATATTTATACAAAAAATTAGTTTACAAAACAAAACAAAGTGAATATACAATACTTAAAATACTATTGACAAATTTACATATCTATCTATATTATACATTAAAGTAAAATAGTGGATAATGATATAAAATAGCAAGTTAATAAAAATTCACATGAAAACATGATAATATACAATTAGATAACGTAAAATTAAGGAAAATAATTAAAATTTTAATACTAGATGGAAGGGAAAGACTATTTTAACTTAAGATTAGAAAGTTCCTAAAATTATGAAGAGACCGTTCCAACTATAAATGGGACCACAAAATTAAAGTCTTACTAGATAAAAAAATAAAATATAATAAATAATTAAAAATAAATTAATGTAGGTAATTTTACGAAGGAAAATTAAAAGTCAAACTTGTATCTTGGAAACTAAAAGAGAGAAAAATTTAATTGCATGTAATACAAAAAATAATTATAGGAAAACTTAATAAAAATATAATAATCAAATAACTTATGTGTTAATATTTTGGATTAATTCAAGGTTACAATTTAAAATAAAATATGATATTATTTTGATTATAGATAAAAGATTTATGTAAAAAACTAATTAAAAATTTGTCACAATCCAAAATTCATTAAAGACCGTGATGGCCCCGGACCGCTGTCGAGCAAGCCAACAATAGTTTAATTAATTTGGTTCTCTTTTTAGTATTCTTAAAATCATAGTTTGCCTTCAATTACATAATAGGAGATGGAAATTTCAAAGTAAATAATAATATTTTTAACAATCTAAATATTGAATAACTCATAATGATCCCAGAACTCGGTATCACTAGTGCATGAACATCAACTAGAAAAAAGAAAATAAAATACATCATCTGTCCGGAATACAACATTGGACATGAGAGAAAAATATAAATACTCTAAAGGAGACTCTGTTGGCTGCGGATCGTAACATAAGATGCAGCTCACTTAAGTCCCCGTATCAACTACGCCGCTGCGCCTACAAGGCCACTAGACATACATGTGCATGTACAACAAGTGTAATATGAGTACGAAAATAACGTGTACCAAGTAAGTATCCAGTCTAACCTCGAAGAAGTAGTGATCAGGGATCGACTTCGACACTTACTATGGGCCATAAATAAAATACTAATGATATAATTTAAACATGAATTATATAAAACGGCTGCAAGCTCAATATTTTGAATTAAGTAAGAAATTCTTTTATAATTAAGAAATCTCCAAATTTATTTTCTATTATTTAACAATTTATCTCAGGCCAAAGAGGCAATATCATTTATTGGAAATTTCAAAGCAATCAATTTAATCATGTGCAAATCATGCTGAGGTCGTACAACCCGATCCAACATATAAATATAACATGTGCAATGTCGAGTGTCGAACGATACGAATCATAGATGCATCTATTTAACCTATCGAGACGAACGACCCGCTCCCTAGTGGAAATTTACCCCGCTCGCCGAATATAACTGCGATGCGATTACACATCGATTTCTTAAGTTATTATAATATTCCTCAATTTCTTTTTGAAAATACGAAGTTCAAATGAAAACTTTTTTAAAAATCTTAAATTACTCAATTTTAATTATTTTTAAGACAATTAATATGCAACTTCAATGTTGCTCCTTCTAAAGGCAAACAATAACCACAAATCAAATAACAATATCAACAAGGCATGATGAAAACCTAAAACTACCCGGACATAGGCATAACTAGTAGCTACGTACGAACTCTCGTCACCTCGTGCGTGCGTAGCCCCCACAAATAGAAGCACATATTAATTTAGTTCACCTATGGGGTTAATTCCCTCTTACAAGGTTAGAAATGAGATTTAGCTTGCTCTGAAGTTCCATAGTCGGCTCCCAAGCCTTTCAAACAACTCAAATCGATGTCCAACACTCCAAAACTAGTCAATGAATGAGCAATTCATAAATATATACTCTAATACTCATTATAATCCTATTTACAACAATTTCCAACTCCGTTCGAAAAGTCGGGGAAAAAAAATCACCCTTGGGCCCACGTATTCGGATTCCGAAAATTTTCGAAGATAAACCTTACCCATAACCCCACGAACTCAAATATATAATTTATTTCCAATTCCATGAACAAATTCGTGGTCAAAATCTAAAAATACCAATTTCTAGATTTTCTACCAAAACCCCCACAATTCTGCAAATTTCCATGTTTAATCCTTATACAAACGATGTATTTAACTTATAATGAGTGAGAATCACTTACCTTGTGTTGCTTGATGAAAGTATCCCTTTGAAGCTCTCCAAAATCACCCCAATCAAGTGAAAAAATGAAAGAAGAAGAGCCAAATCTCACTCTTAAAACCATTCTGCCCAGCGATATTTTTGCACCTGCGGCTCTTTGGCCACTCCTGCGCGTCCGCTTCTACGGTGATTCTTTCGCACCTGCAACCCTTGCCTCTTCTGCGGCTACTGACCCCGCACCTGCGCCATCGCATGTGCGCAAATTCTTCCGCTCATGCGGTTCTCAGCAGCCTTGGTCCCTTCCGCTTCTGCGAGTCATTTCATGCACCTGCGGGCTCGCACCTGCGGCCCTCTTTACGCATGTGCGGTTACACCAGATGCCCAGCTACTTCACCTCTTCCTCCAAATCCAAATTTGATATGTTAACAAACCGAAATCCACCCGGTGCCTCAAGGACCTCGACCAAACATACCAACAAGTCCCAAAACACATTACGAACTTAGTCGAGCCTTCAAATCATATCAAACAACATCGAAATCACGAATCGCAACCCAATTCAAGCTTAATAAACTTTAGAACTTCAAACTTCAACATTCGATACTGAAATGTATCAAATCACGTCCGATTGACCTCAAATTTTGCACACAAGTCACATTCAACAGTACGGACCTACTCCAACTTCCGGAATCGGAATCCGACCCCGATATCAAAAAATTTACTACCGGTCAAACTTCTCAAAAACTTTTAAATTTTTTAACTTTCGCCAAATGACCCCACAATGACCTACGGACCTTCAAATCCATTTCTGGATGCGCTCCTAGTACTAGAATCACCATACAGAGATATTCCTAGACTCGAAATCCTAAACAGACACCGATAGCATTGAAATGCACTTCAACCCCAATTTATGAATTTCTTCCAAAATGCTAACTTCCACAGTAGGTGCCAAAATGCTCTCGGGTCATCCAAAACCCGATCCAAACATGCTCCCAAGTTCAAAATCATCATACAAATCTGTTGGAATCTTAAAATCCCCATTCCGAGGTCGTTTACTCAAAAATCCAACCTTAGTCAATTCTTCCAACCTAAAGCTTCCGAAATGAGAATTTTCTCTCCAAATCAACTCCGAACTTCCCGGAAATCAATTCTGGCCACATGTACAAGTCATAATACCTGAAGTGAAGCTACTCATGGCCTCAAACCGGTGAACGGCATGCTATAGCTCAAAACGACTGGTCGGGTCGTTACATTCTCTCCCACTTAAACATACGTTCATCCTCGAACGTGCTAAGAACTGCTCTGGACTTGTCTGAAATCACTATTTAATACCTTGTGCACTTATCAGTGCTACCATAACTAAGTTGAGCATACTAGCTCGAGCCAATCTGAAGATTCTCCCTTCTTATTTGACCAAATAAGCCTCAGAGCCAAATTCCAACATCCGAAACTTTTCACTGGGCCTGCTTTCAACATACGAACACCATCTCAATCACTATGCGATGCACCAATGCATGATTGCGTACCTTTGCTGAATCCACACTATGCACTACATAACTCACATGACCATAATAACATCCTTTGATAATAGTACCCGAACTTTCGCGAATCTGATGCTTACAACACACCTCATGACACATGTAAGTCTTATTCCAACTCTTGCAATACAGCCACGACAGAATAGATGTGTAGGAATTCATAACCAATTGTCGAGACAACAATTCATTGAGTTTCTCCTCTTGACAAGAACTATTACCTCATCCTGGACCGAATATCGATATTTACTCTTTAATGTGCCTTATATAAATTTGATCACACTGATCCCATGTCCAATAATCTCGTCTTACCCAATACAAGCTGCTCGGGTAATAAGCCACCTCGGATACTGCCTAAAAATCTCAAATGATGCCACGATGCCAACGAGCTACAAACTCGTTAGGAAAACGAACTTTGGAAAGAACTACTCAACTCATGTAACTAATTAAACAACTGAAAAGGTGTCATGAACCTTCCTCGGAAAATGAGAAACAAAGCACACAAGAACAAATATAGGGGACTGTACTCGACATTACACTGTTGTAGTGTGCAACCCGATCCAACTACGATGCCCGTGACGGTGTGCCACCCGATCCACACATAATAATCTATAAGGGAATACTTATCAAGCAAGAATGCTCATACCTGCGAAATATCCGGATATCAACCACAAGCACGCGAAGTGCATAATACAAATCCTGGGGAGACGGATAACGCCATACGCTATGAAACTCAAGTACAACTAAGGTATAATAAATGACTTGTATCTTGAGAGCCATCCTGCTCTCACAATGCCACAAATTACACGGGATCTCAACGCGGGTGCGAATAATCAAACTGCCTCACAACCCACATGGCACAATAGAGATTATATGGAATAGCTGACGATAGAAATAGCATCCAAGGCCCGAAGACTCCTCCATAAACAATGCTAAGCTGAAATGAACATATCCGACCCGATATAGAGCCCACATTCACCTTTAGATCCATCCACGGACCTCCATCCGATTCTGACCGTACCACACTGTGCTAATAACCTTTCAAGGATCCACAATAACCCTTTCCCATGACACACAGGAACATCCGTCCAATCCGAAACTACTTCCACAGTCCACAACCAAATGACCTAAGTGCCCTTCCGGCATAAGTTCTCAAATTAACGATAGTACCACAATCTCCATACTTAATTCCAATCTTCAATCAATCAAGTGACTACATGTCACACTTATACAATCTTCCCGTGGAACACACGCCTACCACCTTCTGCACCAGGTATCAAGTCTGCACATCTGTACCACCGGTCATACGAATGTTGTAAAGAAAATTGGGAATCCGCAAATTAGTACACCAAGACTCTTGCACAAGACACCAATCCCAGGTGACACTGAAGACAATAACAGCTTACTTTAACCATCTGAATCCCTTTTTCTTCTCATCCGAGCTTGTGACATTCCTGTCAACGCTGAACCGTAACCTTGATCCTCAACTTCCAATTCCCATGCTACCCACTGCACCAAATCAGGCCAATACGCAAGAGTACGAGGATTTTATCATAACTTCTGAGCCACTAATAGAATACACACTTAATCATATAGCAACCTTTCACTTAACTCACTCCAGGAGAACTATTGCAACATCTGACTAAATTCCCATAACCTCAAAAAAATACAAACCTCAAGTAGTGGTCTAAACCACTATACTCTCCCGGGATCCATCTATACATAACAGGCCATAATACTCAAATGCCTCCAAATAAAATCAATTACGACAGCCACCAAGCCTCGTACATACCACCACAAAGCACATGTATATCTCAACGTGCTGAAGGAACTGATCATTGCCACCATCATGCCAATTCAACCATTGTTAGCCGACCCATTTTCTCCCAATTTATTCTTAACTTGCTTTAGAAATAATAATAACTCCATTCATTACATCATGAACCTAAATCCACACTCATCCCAAGTGACCTTATTTCACGAGACCACGTTGTCCCAAATCCCGCGAACCATCTCATATCCCCCTTGTGCGCATATTCGCAACTTCAACCGGTACACCCATTATGATAATTCCTCCATGAATTCGATGTTATTTTCTCCCATTCCTCTCACCCTTACACTGCAGACCGAAGATAACACAGAACACTCCAAGCCCCTTTCATAATCCGCTGCAAAAGCTCGATACTCAACCATACTAGGGACTCGAAATCTTCAAGCACCACACTTTAACTTTTGAATCCACTAGGACCGTTGTTGAGAGTCACCCACTCTGATTTGGTCCCGAATATAATCAACTCCAAGGCTCTACTAGCATATGAACACCCTCTCAAAAAAGCACCCGGCTGAATCACCTTCCTTGTAACTCACCCTTACACGAAGCATAAATCCTGAGTCTTCCCAAAGCCTGAGCATGAATCGATAAGGCCAATTATAGCACATATTCCTCGAATCCTTTGCTCAAATTACCATTGATGTTCTTTTTCCTTAGTCATAATCACCCATCAATATGCTGATAACCAGAAATCTCACAAGTAGATAACCATACTATCCAATCGTAGGCAGTGAGGCTCTCCCACTTAGATTGAAGCTACCGTTGCAAAAACCTGGAACCCACCAAGATTCTTTCTTCATCGCGAATATGATCTTGCACAATCAACCCGCCAAATTTCTTGAAATCTTTCTATTAAACCATTCATGAACACTCTAAATTACTAGCCACATTTACATATCCAACCTCTTACTGGATAGCCAGTAGAATTCTTCATAAAAGTTTCGTCAACACCACGCGACCGCTAACCTGCTCATAGGAGATAACCCACATGTGAAAATTATATACCGACATCTTCTAATGTCATTGCACTAGATGTACAAGTCCGTTCGCTTCTTATGGGCATCAACTAAAGGTGCGACAATACATTTCAATCCAAAGTCATGTTGCATTCCTCTTCATATCAAGCAAACTCCTTTCTGTCGCATTCAATCTTCCTCCGTATAGTAGCCAATATTCCCAATTAAGCTCGTAGACCTAGTCACTGTCCACCATGAAATCCCTTATCACTCTTACTTTTCCCAAGGCGTATAGTCATCCTACCACAGAACCCATATGCTGCTCTGCCACTCTCCCACTTTGGTCAAACTCACTCCTTTAAGTGACTACTCGACTCCTGTTTCTCACACTTGGCCTTCTAGAAGTTTATCCACCGCAAGACATCTTCCACATGTCCTTCCTCATTCTTCGCTACCCAGTTGTTGCCTTAAGTCAAAATCCATCTCTACAGCATTTGAACCAATAGACCACTACCAACTTTAAACCCCTTCGAAGATCATCTTTCTCGAGCCATCAACACCAGGAACACGGATTCAATCCTGAACCACCGCACACTGCGATCTCTGATAGCCGTTTCTCTGGCACTAATTCACACTACCCTACCCCGAGGGAGATTTGACGAGATCATAACACTAGCGAACTTAACACATTCAATAAGGGGCGACGACACCACATTACTGATGAAAATTCTACCACGCCCGAAAATACCAAGTCTAGTTACTCTATCAACCCAAATCTGAGCATTCACAGACCGATTGCCTTTCCTTCACCGGAAATAAAATACTGAATCTCTGAATCATAAACTGAGTAAACCTCCTCCCAAGTCATTCACTACTTCGACGCATAGACAAACATCCTACCATTACACAAACACTATGCCACATCAACGCACAAATCGTTATAACAATCAATGCCAAATCTCGAAACCTTGGGTAATATCGATACTTAGCCGAAACAGCATAACGACCTTCCGCAATGCGATTATAATAGCCCAATCAAATACGCAGGGAGAAACATCCTGCACCACATATGTATTACCATTACAACTTCCTCGATTCCCAATTTATAACAAGCGTTTCACGTCGGGTAAGATTGAATAGGAAGAAAATAAAAGCATAAGCCTCAAGGGAATCAAATCGCACGATGAGGAATCAAGAAGGGAACTGCTCCTAATAGCCCTATAGCCTCTCGAAAATAAGTACAGGCGTCTCTATACCAATCTGCAAGACTCTAATAGACTCGCTCATGACTCGTGAGACCTAAGTGAATCTAGTGCTCTGATACCATGTTGTCACGACCCAAAATCCATTAGAGATCGTGATGGCGCCAGACACTACTGTTAGGCAAGCCAACAATAGTTTAATTAATTTGGTTCTCTTTTTAGTATTCTTAAAATCATAGTTCGCCTTCAATTACATAATAGGAGATGGAAATTTCAGAGTAAATAATAATTTTCTTAACAATCTTAATAGTGAATAATTCATAATTATCCCAGAACTTGGTGTCACAAGTGTATGAGCATCAACCAGAAAAAATAAAATAAAATACATCATCTGTCCGGAATACAACATTGGACAAGAGAGAAAAATATACATACTATGAAGGAGACTCTGCTGGCTGCAAATCGTAGCATAAGATGCAGCTCACTTAAATCCCTATAAAAACCACGTCGTTGCGTCCACAAGGCCACTAGACATACATGTGCCTGTACAACAAAATATACAGCAAGTGTAGTATGAGTACAAAAATAATGCATACCCAGTAAGTATCCAGTCTAACCTCGAAGAAGTAGTGACAAGGAGTCGACTCCGACACTTACTATGGGTTATAAATAAAATACCAATGATATAATTTAAACATGGGTTATATAAAACGGTTGCAAGCTCAATATTTTGAAGTAAGTAAGAAATTCTTTTATTATTAAGAAATCTCCAAATTTATTTCTCATTATTTAACAATTTATCTCAGGCCAAAAAGGCAATATCATTTATTGTAAATTCCAAAGTAATCAATTCAATCATGCGCAAATCATGCCGAGATCGTACGACCCGATCCAATATATAAATATAACATGTGAATTGCCGAGGGTTGAACTGCCCGGACCAATATATAAATATAAATTGTGCACTACCGAGGGTCGAACAACACGAACCATAGATGCATCTATTTAACCTGTCGAGGCGAACAACCGTTCCATGATATTAGTGGAAATTTACCCCGCTCGCGAAATATAATTGCGACACAGTTACACATAGATTTCTTAAGTTATTATAATATTCCTCAATTTTTTTTCAAAAATACGAAGTTCAAATGAAAACTTTTTTTAAAATCTTAAATTCCTTAATTTCAATTCTTTTCAAGACAATTAATACACAACCTCAATCTTGCTCCTTCTCAAGGCAAATAATAACCACAAATCAAATAAAAATATCAACAAGGCATGATGTAAACCTAAAACTATACGGACATAAACATAACTAGTAACTACGTACGGACTCTCGTCACCTCGTGCCTACGTAGCCCCCACAAATAGAAGCACATATTAATTTGGTTCACCTATGGGGTTAATTCCTTCTTACAAGGTTAGAAAGGAGACTTACCTCGCTCAAAATTCCATAGTCAGCTCCCAAGCATTTCAAACAACTCAAATCGATGCCCAACACTCTAAAACTAGTCAATAAATGAGCAATTCCATAAATATATACTCTAATACTCATTATAATCCTATTTATAACAAATTAACTCCGTTCAAAAAGTCGATTAAAAAATCACACTCGGGCC